>NW_012107709.1:276440-278615 GCF_000951045.1 Mandrillus leucophaeus | reverse complement strand
TTCTCTTTTCCCTCCAGATTTTACACAATTTAGCAGGTATGCTTGACAGTTGGTTGTTTTTATACTTTGTATTTTTGTTTTCTTTTTTTTCACAAAAAGGAGGTAGACTAAAAAAGCCTTTATTTCATCAATAGCAGAAGTTTTAGAGTTCTGGTTGCCACTTTTTTGCATTAAATATTTTATTTAATGTTTAAAGTAAAATCACATATATTGATAATTTAAAGAATAATAAATGATAAATAGCCATGTATTCACTATCACACTAAAGGGAAAGAATTTTTCCAGTATCTTTGAAGTGTCCTGCTTTTGTCAGGGGAGATTCACTGCTTAATCAGGGGAGATTTGACTCACCAAATATTTCAGGCATTTAATACAATAAAGGCCTGTTTCACATTCATGACACAATTCCATGAGGATCAGTGGAGAAATTCTACTCCATGAAGTCATGCAGGGATCTGGGTTACTTCCATTTAGCAGTTCTGCCACCTTTCACTGCCTCAAAGTCAAGCCCTGGTTCCTCTCCAGATGAAATAAAGAGAGATAATGTGAGAATTTTATAGGATGTTTTAAGGGACCAGGCCTTGAAGACATGTGTATGACTTCTGCTCATATCCCACCTATTGCAAGGGGAAATCGAGTAAGGAAAATAAAAGGGAATTTATCATTGTCTCAGCATACCTTCTGTGTTCTCCTCTCATTCTCTCCCTTCAAGAGGTAACCAGGCTCCTGATTTTCGTGTTAAGGGTTCCCTGTTTTGCATATGTACCTGCCTCAAGCAAATCTTATTTAGTTTTTCCTGTCTTTGACTTTTATAAAAATGGACTCATACTGCTGATATATGTCGTTTGGGTTTGTTTTGCTTCTTGCTGCTTAAAAGAATATATGTTTCCTACATTTTGGAAATAGTATGCTATGTGTGTCCATTACATAAAGTTTTTAAGTCTGTTATTCAAATATTCTTATTTTCTTACTAATTTTGTCTGAATGCTCTATCAAATACTGAAAGAAGTATATTTAAAAAATGCTGATGATGAATTTATCCATTTCTTATAGTTCTATCAATTTTTGCCGTACACTTTTTGATGCCACGTTATTAGGTGCATATAAGTTTAGAATTATATTTCTAGTAAATTTAATTTTGCAATCAAAGTGTAGTGATCATCTATATGCTTATGACTCCTAAATTTATATATTCAGCCTAGACCTCTCCTTTGAGCTTGTATTAGTTTTCTGTTGCTGTGTGATAAATTACTGTAAATTTAGCAACTTAAAACAACATACATATATCATGTCAGTTTCTATGAGTTAAGAGTATGGGAACAACCTAAGTGGATTCTCTGCTGAGAATATCACAAGCCTACAATCAAACTGTAACTGGGTTTTATTCTCATCTGAAACTCAGAGTTATCTTCCAAGCTTGAACTTGTGGGCAGAATTTTGTGTTTTGCAGCTGTAGAACTGAGGGCCTCAATTCCTAGAGGACACCCCTCTCCATAGGAAGTTCAAAATGTAGCTTTTTGCTTCTTCAAGGCCAGCAGGAGATCATTTCTAACTTCAGGGAAGTCGTGGTCCCTCTTTGAAAGGGCTAAAGTGATTAGGCCAGCCTCACCCAGGGTAATCTCCCTTTACATTGACTCAGAGGCAACTTATTAAGAACATTAATTATTTCTGCAAAATTTCTTTACTTTTTTCAAGTGCTTCATTAGAAGTGAATTACAGGTCTTGTTTGCATTCAAGAGGAGGGGATTATAGAGGGCTATTGAGGTTTCTCTCATAATTCTATCTACCACAAAGACCTTGTGTTACATATTCAACACCCTGTGTGATACCGCTACTTGGTTTTCTCGTTAGTATCTAAAATTCAACAAGATCAGAACTGAACTCTTGATTTACTCCTTCAAAAATTTACCTATATTGTAAATGTCATCTCAAAAAATAATTTCAAATTCTGTCACTTCTCTTTATCTCTACTGGTATTTACCCTGGCCAGGTCATCATCATTATCTGTATTTGTAGATTATAACAGCCTCCTTCCTAATTAGCTTCTTTCTCAGTGTATTCCTCCTACAGCAACAGGAATGATCATAAAACACGGGTATAGGCTGGGCGCGGTGGCTCATGCTTGTAATCCCAGCACTTTGTGAGGCCGAGGTGGACAGATCCCAAGGTCAGGAG
>NW_012107709.1:252891-269720 GCF_000951045.1 Mandrillus leucophaeus | reverse complement strand
GTTCTTTGCCTTGCTTCTGTTCTGATAATCTATTGCCTTCTCTCTTGCCTTCCCTCTTCTGAGTCTACCTTTCCTGGATTTTATAGCAAACAACATCTTGCTTCTTATTGGTATCTGTGAAAAAACTTTCATTTCAGCTTTTATGATCTTTAAAGTTAGTTATCACTCCTTTGTCTGCATTCTATATTTATAAAACTTTGTGATGTCTCTCTTGTAAAATTCTCTCTTCTCTTATATATATTTTGTAACTGTATTTCTTTTCTAATTCCTTCCCTTTCATTTTAGAGGGGTTTGATGAGGGATAGAGATCAATGCATGAGTCCAATATGCCCCCATTTCACTAGAAATTCTCTTCATTGATTAGTTAACTAACTAAAATTAACCAGCATATTGATAACACTAAAATTATCACTAATTATTTATAATTTTATAGTATCCTTAAAGTTTCACAATGCAATTTTTTTGGTTTTCTTTTTTGGTTTTTTGTTTTTGTTTTTGTTTTTTTTGCATGTTTTGTATTTTAAAGTTGTTTTTCTGGAATGTTAATTTTCAGAGTTATATATTATTTCTGCTTTGATTTGCTGGCATTATTCTAGGCTTCTCTATATATCTATATTTATTTCAGTAACTACCTTAGGCAGTTACTTTGAAATTTCAATATGAGCACTGTTTGGTGTGGCTTTTGAAAATGACTTAAGAGCTTCCTATAGGTTTCTTGTCAGTAGATATTTTTGCAGATTTAATTTGGTTTTCTTTTCTAAACCAAGATTTCTGGATTAGGACCTCTGCTGTTTTAGTCCATGCTATTTCTCTATTAAATGGTTGCAGGCTAACCACACATGGGCTAGAATGTGAAACGAGAGGAAAGACAGGGAGCATATAGTAGAACTTAATAAATATTTGCGGTGATTGCTTGAAGCTAACAAGGAGTTCGTGGCTCACAAACTTTATCTATAAGAAACATATCATATTAATTTCAGAATATACACAGACTTCTAGTGTTTATAGAGTTTTATGTTAGCCATTGAATTTTACTGTTGTATGGAAAGCAGTATTCTTTCTATAGAAGACACACTACAATAACAACACATCAGATGCCTAGATAATATATGATGAAGCAAAAAAATCAATCTTCCAAATAGGTATTGATTGCTAATCATTAACAGAAATAGCTATGTCACATATCTGGCATAAGGAAGGAGGGTTCTCTATGAATATAATACTTCTAGAAGGATTTTATTGTTATGTGATGAACAGAAGGGGGAATTTAGAAATAATGTAATATACAGGTGACAACATATAAACACATTTTATCTAGATAATAACCAAAACAATTATATTTATCTACATTTTATTATCTCACCATAAAAATATTATTTGAAAATATATCTAGACACTGTTTAATATTGAGCAATACCAAACATTTTGTATAAATTATTTGTCACAATAATTTGCTGCATAGATGTAGCCTTAACTATTTGACATTAAGTGCAGAAGTTGCTATTTTACTGTAAATATTTGTATTTCAAAACCAGCTTGATCCATCCTGCTTTGTATTGTGGCTAATAGTCTAAGTTGAACTACTTTTTACTCATATGAAGTATGTGGAGAGATCAAAATGACTTTCTAGCATTCTGTTGCCTATTAACTCTTAAATGCTGCTTGGCTGCTCATTTTTGTTTACTTGGTTTTTTCTAGATCTTTTGAAAATATATGTAATGCTATGAAGCTTTTAAAAATCTTTGTCCCTGTCTCTTTCTCCTGCATTATCCTGTTTTTGGAATATCTCACTATTTTCAGTCACAACACCCCACCAAACTCACTCAGTTTTATGTATGATACTACATCCCCCGAAAGGAAATTTCTTCTGTTTAATCAACATGAAAAACTCATGTACTGTCATCATTGAAACAGAAAATGAAAATTTAAATTAGTATTGATTATATACATAGTACGCAAAATACCTTATTTTTATTTAAGGTTAAAGGGCATATCTCACATACACTTTTTCTTTTCTGGCATTTCAAACTAATGGGAGGGATACTAAATTTCTCATCTTTCAGTTCCTTTCTTCAGAATCCTTTGGTCCTTTTTGATTTTCTCTCAATACTGTCAACACTGGCAAAATCATCTTTTCGGGCTCATCTTTTTTCACTTTTTTTTTTTTTGGCCATATTTCATAGTTAACCCTCATTCCTACTGTTCCTTAAATCCTTTCCTTGTACTTCTTTATTACTGTATATTAAAACTTTGTTTTCATGGATATTGTGTGATAATATCCTATCTTGGTTTCTTAATCACATGTTTTTTTATAATATGTTTCCTGCTTCATGATCTTTTCCTTTGAATTATTTTTTATATCTTGTATTTTCATGTCATGTGAACTGAAAGAATCCCCCAAGGTTCTAACATTTAACCTGCTTTATTCTCCCATTTTACCTGTGGATGCAGTCAAGTTTAGCCACCATTTATATGGTGCTGATTCTCATAACACTGTTTGTCCATTTAATCATCCTTGGATTATTGTATCTATTTCTGAGCCCTGGATTTACAAAAAGTCATTAACAAACTAGAATATATCCGGGGAGGATGATTAAACTGATTGAATGCTCCTAAACCATGTCCCATACGAAATGGCTGAAGGAATTGTGCATATTTATTGTTTATCCTGGAGTAAAAAAGATTAAGTGTAGACAGGATAATTGTTTTCAATAATTGGAAAGTCTTTCATGTAAAGGAGAAAACAGATTTGTTATGAGTTGTTCCCGAAAGCTCAACTAGAGCAACCTGTACAAATTATAAAGAGATAGGTTCAAATATTCTCTAATGAAGATCAGGTATTACATCTTACTCATTTTGGCTTTGCAACATTCTCTAGCACAGGACCTTAGTCATATTTGGGCCTAATAGGTGTTTATTGATTGATTTGAATTGGCATGAATTGAAAGACTAAACCTCTCTACCATTAAAAATAGACTGTCTCTTGAAGTAAAAGTATCCAATCTTTCCACAAAGAATTATTGATTACCTACAATGTAGCTGTCCCTGTGCTAAGCATCTGGAATATAAAGGTATTAACATCTTAATATTGTAGATCATTTCTATGGGCAAAGCATTCTTCTAAATATTTAACATGTACTAACTTATTTTGCAGCAGCCTCATATGGTAGGCGCTTTTATTATCCCCAATTTAGATGTAACTGAAGCACATAGAGGTTACTTTTTTTTTTTTTTTCTTTTAAGACAGAGTCTCACTCTGTTACCCAGGTTGAAGTGCAATGCCGTGACCTTGGCTCACTGAAACCTCTGCCTCCCAGGCTCAAGGGATTCTCGTGCTTCAGCCTCCCGAGTAGCTGGAATTACAGGAGCGCACTACCACGCCGGCTAATTTTTGTATTTTCAGTAGAGACAGGGTTTCACCGTGTTGGCCAGGCTGGTCTCAGACTCCTGACCTGAAGTGATCCATCCACCTCAGCCTCCCAAAGTACTGGAATTACAGGCATGAGCCACCACACCCGGCCACATAGAGGTTACTTAATGAGCTGTGTCACAGAGCTAGTAAGTGGTCAAGTTGTGATTTGAATTCAGGCAGTCAGGCTCCAGAATCTGCATACTGAACCGCTGTAATAAACCTCCTCCAAGAACAAGGCAAGATGTGCATATAAACCAAAGGACAAAGATTTTTCTATTGTACTATAATCTAGTATAGTTCTTTTCTGGTGATTCCCTGGCCAATGGCTAATCTGTCAACTTGAATGCCTGTGGTCTTCTTTATTTTCAGTCAGCTTGCACACCGTGTCCGGGTGATCTTCCCCCAAAGCAAAGCTGATCATTCCACTCCTTTGTCCACAGCACAAATCTATTCATTCTTCTTGTCCACAGAACAAATGTAATCACCATAATTTAGACACCAAGGCCCTCTGTGGTCTGTCTCCATCCGTACCTCTTACCTTATCTCTCCCTGAACCCTGAATTTGACCATGTGCTTAAATGAGATTTCTTGTCTGAAAAGAAAACAAGGTTATTGTGAAAATTAAGTTAAATAATCAATATAAAATGCTTAGAGTAGTAGCACCAAGAATATAATAACTGCTTAAGAAATGTTAGCATATTTATTTTCATTTATTTCTGATTATTCTGCAAAAATTGCTGTACCCTAACTAGTGCTTATTTTTAGTTCCATCACTATACCTTAAAATTGCTTCATAATAAAATTGAGAAATAAAAATGTATTGGCTTGCCTAATTTACAAATTCAGAGGCAGGGTTTGTCTAGTTAGGGTCCAGTGAGAGCTTTTCCTCTGTTTCTCTGCAGGTTTCTCAGCTTAGCCTCCTCTGTGTTGGCTTATTTTTCAGACTGGCTTTCATCAAGGCAGTCAGAGAGCTGCCAGCAACAGCAGGAACTACATGCTTTCTTATTCACATTCACTAGGAGATAAAATATTACTTCCCATAACCAACCAACTGAGGCTCTGAGCTTCATTCTCAGATCACCTACAAAACAATCACTGCAGCCTGGGAAACCCTGAGTCACCTGGTGTAGTGGGTTGAATGGTGACCCCAAAAAGATATGTCCACATTCTAACACCCAGAACCTGTGATTTTATTTGGCAAAAGAGTCTTTGCTGATGTAATTAAGTTAAGGATCTCAAAATGAGATCATGCCAGATTAGCTGGATGGGCCCTAAATCTAAGGACAAGTATCTTTATAAGATACAGGACAGAAGAAAAGACACACACTCACACACACACACACAGACACGCACACACACACAGATAGAGAGAGAGAGAGAGAGAAAGAAAGACAGACAGAGACAGAGACAAAGGGAAAGCAAGAGAGAGGAAAAGGCCATGTGAAGTGGGAGGCAGAGACTAGATCTACGCAACCACATGCCTGGAGTCACCAGAAACCTAAAGAGGCAAACAAGATTCTGTCCTTGCCTCCAAGGGGAGTGTGGCCCTAATCACACCTTGATTTCAGACATCTGGCCTCCAGAACTGTAAGAGAATACATTTCTGTTGTTTTAAGCCACTGTATTTGTGGTAATTTATGTCTGCCACAGGAAACTAATGTAAGTGGTCATTCCTGAACCAACTATTTTGACAAGGAGCATAGGATTACACTGTTGGGATTACACTATATCAGGCCCATTGCTGGAGCTGGAGGTGGGGGCAATCCATTCCAAACTGTGTAACTTCCACACAGAGGAGCAGAATGGATATTAGAGCAGCAACACAGCATCCACTTCAGTATCCTTTAATTCCACTTTCTGCTTGTAACCTACTCATTTCTATTGGTTATAACACAATGGATCCCAATCATGGTCTTTATTCAAGAGCTTTATTCAGCACTTTTTAGTTTACATGATTAATTATGACATAACTAAAACTTGATCATTTCATCTGAGTTGCTAACTGACTTACCCAATCCATAGTTATCTTAGCTCATCAGACACATCCCTCACTAACTCCTTCAAGTCATCTTAGATATGTCCACCCATATTACCATTTTTTTTGTACCACCACAGACAAATCCCAGGACTCCAAAAAGTTTTTAAAGGGCCCCCTTTAAAATCTTCTATCTCTATTTTCATTGGTCTCTTTAATAAAACATAATTTGAGTCCAGAGGTACCTTACATGTTACTTAATGCAATGATGATTCTCAACATATGTTGGTTAACATTGATCCTGATGATGCTTAACTGGCATGTAAGTGCATGCTACATATTCTTGTGACTGTGTTTAAACAAATGTCTAATATTTTTCTTTCACCCAAATTTAATGCTTTTAAATTCTTTAAAACTTTGAAATCTTTAGAATGGGGAACAAGCAGACTTGAGGGATGGGATGAACAAATCATTTGGCAATAACCTCTGTGTTTTTCCAGTCTCTAATGCAGATGTGTACAATGGCCTTTGGTTTTAGCTTGTGCTGTCTTTAAAGATAGACTACTGTTGCTTAAAAAGAGAAAAAAAAAAAAGACACTACACTGAATACTAGAATGTAAAATATGAGTTTAAAACTTTTTCTTCTAAAACAAAGAATATAAAGGCAAAGGCTTGTCTTGTTAAAAATTTTAATTATAATTAAATCTTAACCACAACAGCTAAAAGTAGAAGATACCTGTTAAATAAATTATAGAGAAAATCCAAGCAACAAGATGTATAAGGAAGCACCTATAAATTAGTGTCTAGAAAAAGGATATATTTCTGTGTTCTGTATGACAAAACACAGTGAATAGTTGAGTTATTACAGGAATAGCCCATGAAACACTGTATCTGAGAAACCATTTGAAAAATATGGGAAAAAATCCCAGCAGGATTTAACCCATTCAAAGCGATTTTACTACTGTCTTCTTTCAGAATGATACTTTACAAATGGCATTGTACTGTGTTCATTTTCTTTGCTGCTATAACAGATTATCACAAATTGGGTGGCTTAAAACAATGCAAATGCATTGTCTTACAGTTCCGTAGGTCAGAAGTCTGACAGGGCTAAAATTGAGGTGTCAGCAGGACTGCAGTCCCTTCTATAGCTCTGGGTAGAATCTGTTTCCTTGTCTTTTTTAGCTGCTAGAGGCCACCTACATTCCCTGGCTCATGGTTCCCTTTCTTTATCCCTCAAATGAACAAAAGTGAGTCCAGTCCTTCTTAACATCACATCACTCTGACTTCCTCCTTTGCCCACTCTTCCATTCTTCAAGACTCTGTGATTACAGATGATCCAGCATGATCTCCCTATGTTAAGGTTGGCCTATTAGCAAACTTTATTCCATCTGCAAACTTAATTCTCCATTGCCATGTAATGTCACATATTCACAGGTTCCAGTGATTAGGAACTTTTGGGGGACTCATTATTCTGCTTGCCACATGCACCATTGTCTAATTCCTGGTCTTGGTAACTGTACTGTGCTTATGTGAGGTGTTATCCTTCGAGGAAAATGGATAAAAGGTATGCAGGGACTCTGCGCTATTTTTACAACGTCTATGTAAGTCTAAAATTATCTCAAAATCAAAGTTTAAACAATCCCACTTTTTTTGAGAATTGAGTGAAAATGTATAGAAATGATTACAAAATTTCAGGAATTACACAATATTAAAATAGATTAAAATGGGGTTATTTAACTTCTAAACTAGTAAATGAAATAATAAATGATAAAGGTTATATTCTTTATATGGTAAATACTTACTATTTATGGTTGTTATACATTTTACAAAGACCTACATGAGTATTATCTCAGTTTCTTTCCCTTTAAATAAACCAATGCCCACAATTGACTAAATATCATTAAACTACATACTACAGTTTAATTTTACTATGGTTGATAGAAACAATACATTTCCAAAACGTTTATGTGCCTACCAAGCCTATCAAATGAAAATCTAAACCCCTTAAGCCAATTTATACTAAGGTGCTTTATAATACATTTCATACTGTTTTTATAGTTTTCTAAAAGACCATCACATTCTGTTTTACTTAATATTTTGTAAAGCTGTTGGAAACATAGGGCAGATTTTATTGACTTGTTTTTACAGACAAAGAAAATTAGGACTGAAAAGTTACATGAAGGTTTCTGGTCAAGAAAGACAAGTGTATTTATATTTGGGTATTCTAGTCTGCTCCCTAAACAAACCAAAGGCAGATCAAATTTAACAATGAAAAAACAAGAAGACATAACCAGACTCAAAGTCAAGAACAGAAGTAAACTAACAAAAATGGTGAAATGGGTTGAAATTGTAAGCCTGTTAGACTTTAAATTTGGAAGCTGCTGGAACAGCTAGAAGATTAACTCCCAAGTTAGAGCTGGGAGGCAGGCTCACTGATTGAAGACAAAGACAGGGACTAAGGTACCAATCTATGCCCCAATGAGAAAGAAGATGGAAGTAAAAGAATGGTAGCAATCTCCACCTGGAGCTGTAGTGTTTAGAATGTGCTAGGCTTAGAGAAGCAAACTCAGACACAGACACAGAAGCACTGGAAAACCAGCTAATGTCCAGGCTAACTCTCTTGTCTACAGTAGTACCAATGTCACTCGGGTTCAGGGGATACCAAGCCAACGATGGGAAAACAGCTCTGAGAAAAAGCCCAAAGAGCATTTTGGAGATAACTGCCAAATTGTTTGATAAGGAAGGAAGTGACAAAGAGAAAAAGAAGATAAAGAGGAAGAAAAAAAAATTAAAAGCCTTTCACTAAAATGAATGTAAACATCAGATTTTAAAATAAATAAATTAATGCTAAGAAAGGCCACAAAACTACAAGTAAAATTTAACTTTTATATTGCAGTCTGACAAAAACTTAGAAATATATTTTAAATATGCAAAGAGATAAAGGATAATTTTCAATTAAAGGGTATATAACTTGAAAAGCAAAGAAAAATGAAACTTGAACAAGTGAATATGAAATAAGTAGGAATAGAATATTAGAAATAAAAAATATGGCATTAGGAAAAATACAACAGGCAAAATAAACACTAAGATATAGATAAAGACAGAGAAACTGCTAAGTTGCAAAATGGCTCGGAAGAATTTACCCAGATTACTGCTTAAGAAAAAAGGAATGTTTGAAAATAAATGGCAGAGCAGTTGAAAACCTTGTGAGGTATATTGAAAGGTGTCAACATTCAGTAAGAGTTTCAGAAAAATACAATGTAAAAACAAACAAAAAAAGCTGAAAATAGTTTGTAAAGACAACTTCAGCAATCCCATTACTGGATATATACCCAGTAATATAAATCATTCTATCATAAAGACAAGCACATGTTTGTTCATTGCAACACTATTCACAATAGCAAAGACATGGAATTGACCTAAATGCCCATCAGTGATACACTGGATAAAGAAAATGTGGTACGTCTATACCATGGAATACTATGCAACCATAAAAAATAATGAGATCATATCCTTTGTGGAAACGTGGATGGAGCTAGAGGCCATTATCCTTAGCAAACTAACCCAGGAACAGAAAACCAAATACCGCATGTTCTCAGTTATAAGTAGGTGCTCGGTGATGAGAACATGTGGACACAGAGGGGACCAGCAGACACTGGAGCCTATTGGAGGTTGGAGTTTGGGAGGATAAAGAGGGTCAGGAAAAATAACTAATGAGTACTAGGCTTAATACCTGGGTGACAAAATAATCTGTATGACAAACCCCTGTTACCTGAATTTGCTTATTTAACAAACCTGGATTTATACCCCTGAACTTAAAATAAGTTGGAAAAAAAAAAAAGAAAGAAATAGTATAGTATTGAATCAATAGAACAGAACAGTGTCCAGGTAAATACACACCTACATAGGTGATCGCTGGAGGAGTTTACAGAGGAAGGAGTCACTGGGGAAAGAGGTTGAGGATAAGATCGGACTGGGGAGGTGTTGATGGAGTTGCGTTTCACCGGAACCTGGAAAAGATAGTGGCAAAAGTGAGGACTCTAGCTTTTCAGAGACAGAGGCAAAGATGTGTGGGTGTGGACTGATGAAGGTAAACTTGTTAGGGATGGTAGTAAACGGAGGGAGTTCATCCCTGCTGGTCTCTGTTTACTCCGAGAGTGGGAAGGAGATAGAGGATGGTGCAGCTGCTATGGAAGTGGGAGAAGGAGTGGGCTACGAACACTCATCTGGGAACAACAAGCCCCCGACTCCTGGTTTCTTTTCTGCTAAATTGCCTGCATCATTTGGTCCAAACCGATCTTCCCTCAAACCCACCACTCCTTCCCTAAAATCATAAATGTCTGCTAAACTGGGAAACTCATGAATTCCTTTATGTGAATTGCCTTCAGCAAGTAATTTATTGCTATACTTAAGTCCCAAATTACTTCCGTTTGTAGCCACAATTCTTTAAAAAAATAATTTTTAAACTTTTGGAATAGAGATGACAGAATGAAATGATTATATTTCTTTTCATAATTGTTAGAAATAAACAAAAAGATATGTAAATGAAAATATTTTAAACAAAGAAACATAGACCCTATCTTTTAGTATTTCTTCGTATTTCTTCATTTGGAGGTTAGGACTAAGGATTTACAAATACACCTATAGAAAGTATCAATTACCTGTATTTTGTTATTGGAGCTCCAAATTCCATTCAATGCAACAAGTTGTTAAGTACCTTTTAGGCTCAAGATATTGTGTTTATGGGAAGGGAGAAGAAGGAGTTGTACAAAATACAGGAAGCCTTTGGCTGTGGAAATGTATAATGCTCATACATAAAGCAGCATTATTCCAAGTAATTTCAATCTCCAGTAGTCTGCACTTTTTCCGCAGGCTTGGAGATAGATATATGATTTCCAAATAGGTGTGTTTTCCCATCACAGCTGACCTTCAGGTTTGCTTGAAGCAATCCTGCTGCTCCTACTACCTCACCTTTGTTTAATGAGAGCCATTTCCTAACGCCAACGTTGGGTTAATGGACTGAGATGGGAGAAAATCAAACATATCTCTCCATTTTACACCAGATTGTCTTTCCGCCTTGTGGCTTTAATCACTCAATCCTACTCACATCTGCCATAATAACAATTATGGGTTTTCTACTGCTTTCTCACCCAGGAGGATATGTCAGAGGATAGCAACATCTCCTGAAGAAAGGAAGGGCAAATTCTTAATCTTTTTTTAGCGTCATAGGTAATAATTTTCTTCTGCAAACCCCCAAGGAGTACTCCTTTTGTCTCTTACACCCACCATTCCCACAGGTTCATGGCTCTGCTTTGATTTACGAGTTTTCTTCTAGCCTTTTCTCTTCTGAGATAAGTTTTAATTATGTAGACAGATTGTAAAAGTCTCTTTCTTCTTGTAAACAACTATTTCTTTGTTAGTACTAGATTTTGTTTAACTGGTTTCCTCCTATCTGAATCTTCTTATGTACCCAGGAATTATGTCTGTTCATTTTTTAATGGCAGCATCAAGAGAAGAGAAAGCTGGCTTCATTTCATAGCTTCCCTTGAGGGATTCAATTTGGAACACCTCAAATTGCAGATCTCCCTTAGGAACTGTTCTTTGTTACATATGTTTGGAAACCCGTAATATTTTAGTTTAGATTCAATATAAGAGGAAAGTATCACCCATTAAATAAGCAGTATGATAATACTCTCTGCTCTTCTACTTATTTAAAAACTTTCTTTACTATTTGAATCAAGGAAATGCCTGAAATCCTCAAAAGCACTAGTGAAGTGTTAAACAGTTGCCCCTTCCTCAGAGAACTCAGAGAATTGGATTTGAGAAAGCATCTTAGGTAGCGCTGACAAATAGCTCTTACCCTGGCCCCTTCCAGGTCAGAGCTAAAATATAAAGAAAATAAGTATTCAGACCAGGGGCAGTGGCTCATGCCTGTAATCCCAGCACTTTGGGAGGCTGAGACGGGCGGATTGCCTGAGGTCAGGAGTTCAAGACCAGCCTGGCCAACATGGTGAAATTGAGTCTCTACTGAAAATACAAAAATTAGCTGGGCATGGCTTACAGCTGTAGTCCCAGCTACTCGGGAGGCTGAGGCAGGAAAATTGCTTGAACCTGGGAGGTGGAGGTTGCGGTGAGCCAAGATTGCATCACTGCACTCCAGCCTGGGTGACAGAGTGAGACTCCATCTCAAAAACAAAAAAAACAAAAACAAAAAACAGAAGAGAAGTATTCACGACATGACATTTTTTTCATTCTGCATAAAAACTTTTAACTGTTTGGTGGGTTTTTTTTCCTAATCAAGAAATCATTCTAATTACTTAGTATATTCACTTCCAGTTCTGACTTCTTATATTGTCTTTGAAGCCCATTTGTGTGAGAATTGGTTTTTTATTTTGTATTTTTTTTTTTTTGAGACAGGATCTTGCTGTGTTGCCCAGGGTGGAGTGTAGTGGCACAGTCACAGCTCACTGCAACCACAGCCTTTCAGGCTCAAGGGAAATGCCAGCCCCAAGGACTATAGAAACTCAGGGGTGACAGGAGGGCTCCCATTGAGTCATCTCATGTTTTGATTTCTGAGGCCACTTTTTGAGCTCCTTTAAGAGATAAGGAATTCTATCACCACAAAGTTAAATGTGGTATCATGGATATCAGCTATAGTTTGGTTTTTGGTTTGTTTGTTTGTTTATTTTTTATTTGAGACAGAGTCTCGCTCTGTTGCCTAGGCTGAAGTGCAGTGGCCTGATCATGGTTCACTGCAGCCTCCAC
This sequence comes from Mandrillus leucophaeus, assembly GCF_000951045.1. NCBI lineage: Eukaryota > Metazoa > Chordata > Mammalia > Primates > Cercopithecidae > Mandrillus > Mandrillus leucophaeus. The sequence goes on along the minus strand of NW_012107709.1, from coordinate 257,568 downwards.
CATCCTGGGCTCAAGTGATCCTCCCACCTGAGGCTCTCCAGTAGCTGGGACTATAGGCACATGGCACCATGCTGGGCTAATTTTAAAATCTACTTTATTTTTTGCAGAGACAGGGTTTCACCATGCTGCCCAGGCTGGTCTTGAACTCTTGAGGTCAAGCAGTCCTCCTGCCTCAGCCTTCCAAAGTGTTAGGATTACAGGCATGAGTCACCTCACCAGCCCTGAAAATTGGTTTTGCCAAGAATACCTAAATATTATCCTTTAACCAGACAAGCAATTTCCCACAGCAGTTTTTAACTTTTAACTGGCACCCCATAAAACACCTCCTAAACAGTCAAAATCAGTATTTTCCCTCAAAGACTCTCCTCAAAGATTTTGAGGCAATGGAATAGAAGAGATAACTTTTTGATGCAGCAATGTGCATGGTATCTTCACACTGAAGAAACATTTATTCAGCTCACCCAGAGGGGTTGTGTTCTGTGGCCAAGGAACAGAGCCAGGGTTTCTGGCCAGCATTAGATACAAAGCCATGACCTTGGTCCCATTAGCAGGGCTGCTCACCAGGTGAGCTCACCAGGCAGGTTACTGCATACTTGCGTGGCAGTTCATTGGGAACAGGGAGTCTTTTTGTTTGTTTGTTTTTTCTATGTTTATTTTTATTTTATTTTACTTTAAGTTCCGGGATACATGTGCAGAACATGCAGGTTGTTACATCGGTATACCTGTGCCATGGTGGTTTGCTGCATCTATCAACCCATCATCTAGGATTTAAGCACCGCATGCATTGGGGATTTGTCCAAATGCTCTCCCTCCTCTTGCCCCCATCCCCTGACAGGCCCTGGTGTGTGATGTTCCCCTCCCTGCATCCATGTGTTCTCACTGGGGAAGGGGGATTCTTAATGTGGGTTTCAGTGAAGGTACATGAACACTTTGCCGTTTTATGCAAGATTTTGTATGTGATTATACTTTTCTAAAGAGAGGACTCACATTTTCATCAGATTCTCAAAAATGGATGTGATTTTTTTTTAAATAAAAAGTTAAGATTAAACGAGATTGTTCTAAAAGAAAGTCTTTTCAGTATTTTTAAAAAATAAAATAGCTCTTTATTACTGAGGTAGATTTCTGTAATCTGAGGTAGATTTCAGTGATTTCATGTTATTGTGGGAGGGGTCCTTGAACCCTGACCTTTTAATATTTTTCTTTTTATTCTTCTGAAGTATTTTAAATGTGCCCTTTAAATTGGAGAAATCTGTTACTTTATATGAGAGAAAAATGATAGAGTACACCTTCCATTTTTGAACTTTATATATTCTTAACACAGGAGGTGATTTTTCCTTACGTTCTACAAACATGTTTTTCAAAATCCGTCCTTTAACAACCCATTCTGTTATTCTTCCTACTCGCAATTATTTTAAGTTATCCCAAACCTTACTTTACACTTAACAATATAGGAGGACTGAAGTCTGGCCAGACTTTGCCTAACTAAATGTTAGGATGTTACTTATAAACTGTAGGATAATACATTCCTTAGATAACATAAAAGTATGCAATAGAAAATTGCCATTCTAAGAACACCTTCTAGAGTCTTTTCTGTCTTCAGAGCATTGGTGTGCACATTTTGTCTTCAGCGTTGTTGAGATAGTGCATATTTGTACCATATTTGAGAATTAATGTTAGCAGACATGTACAATGTAGATTTCTTTTTAAAATTCTAGGTTACTTTATGGAATGGGCCCTTAGAGAACAAGAAAAGACTGAAGTTTTACAGGAAAACAAATTTTGTGGTCTTCAGATTCTGAAATGAGGAGAAATGCAGCCATTTGAAATGGTCATGAACCCCAAACAAGTCTTCCTCTCTGTGCTGATATTTGGAGTAGCTGGGCTACTCCTCTTCATGTATTTGCAAGTCTGGATTGAAGAACAACACACAGGTAACACATGTGCGTTTTCTTCTCTTTTAATTGTAACAATAATAGCTATTTTAAATTAGTTGTGATGCTTATTCATATATTAAGAATCACAATATTTTCAACAACAAAAAATGAGTCATACGCTAAAATTGCCAGCTCCTAAAAGGAAGGAAAATTATACAACTCTGGTAGGCATTTGTTTGGTGGCTTAACAATGGGAATTTTTGTTATCTCAGTGGGGAATAGTCGTGCTCCCATAGTCCAGAGAGAACTGCTTGTAGAGAATTTGTCTTCAAAAGTATAGCATTTATCCTACTTCTTGTCTGTCCGTGGAGCATCAGGCATACGCCTAAAAGGAGGTGAATGTAAGGCAGGCTCTCCTTTAATTCCTTCTTAATTTATGTGGATACTCAAAATTGGTATAAATATCATTTAATACCTTTATTATAAAGGAGGGGTTGGCAAATCTTTTCCATAAAGAACTAGGTCATAAATATTTTACTCTTTGCAGGCCATAGCATCTCTACCACAACTACTCAACTCTGATAATATATCAAGAAACGGCCATAGATTACATGTAAACAAATGGATCAGGCTGTGTTCTAATAAAACTTTATTTACAAAAACAGCTGGTGGGCCACATTTGGTCCACTGGCAATAGTTTACTGATCCCTGCTGTGCTCATCTTGTAGTTTTGTTTTTCAATTTGCAATTGCTGCACATTGGAGGCACTCAATTACTGTTAAAAATGATTGTATTTATAATGATGTAGTATTATTAAAGTAAAAGATTTAGAATATCATAGAAATTTATACATACAGTTCTTGTGAAGTTCTGATGGCTTCCATTGGTAGAAATAGACTATGGCTTATGACTGTTAAGGATAATAAAGTAAAAACAAAAGAATGATTTCTCAATTGTCTCCAATTGTGGTCCATTTTCAAGTTATTCTAGATATAAAACCCTTTAGAATCTTCTCCAAAAGACAGTTTAATACTGAGTTACAACTATGATTATTTTTAAAATTGTTTCCATTTTTAAATTCCTTTCTTTGGTTTACCCTCATACTTTTTTTTTTTTTTCATGAGACAAGATTTTACTCCTGTCACCCAGGCTGGAGTGCAATAGCATGATCTTGGCTCACTGCCACCACCACCTCCCAGGTTCAAATGATTTTTCTGCCTCAGCCTCCTAAGTAGCTGGGTCTACAGACACACACCACTGGACCCGGCTAATTTTTGTATTTTTTGTAGAGACAGGGTTTCGTCATGTTGACCAGGCTAATCTTGAATTCCTGAGCTCAAGTGATTCACCTGCCTTGGCCTCCCAAAGTTCTGAGATTGGGATTACAGGCATGAGCCACCGCCCCTGGCCAACGCTTTTGATGTATTTAATTTATATAGTAACCTTTGTGAAAAGAGATTGCATATAATGATTTTCTGAAGAATATGTAACATATTGTCAAAATATATTCTTAATTCCCTTTACAATTTACATAAACTATTACGCCAACTTTTCTATACTACTGAAATAATTTATCATAATAACATCATATTTAATGAAATCACCTGTAGTAAAATATATAGGCTAATTCTTCCTGAAATATAACCCTTAGCATAGATCCTGTAACATAGTAAGCCTTCAGTAGGTGTTTGTTGAATGAATGCATGCATGAATGAATGAATGAATGGATGGATGGATGGATTGAAAATTCACTGAAGACTATAGACTGAAATACAGCAAAGGAGGAAGAAAGAAAAAGATCTCATTGTTTCGAGTTTTGCTAATATCATGGTCTCATAACAAATTTCACAAAAAGACTATCACAGCAAGATTTTAAAACTTAAGGGAAAATATATTCATATATATAGACTACTATTTGGCAGAAATGTGTTTAGTCTGTCACTAGGAAATTATATATCTAAGGAAACAGGTTAATAATACCATACATATAAAATGTAGTTTACCAAATATGTCCATAAGCATTAATAGCTACCATTTATGGAGAGCTTAATAAGTGCCATATGTTTACATACATTTTCTGTAATCCTCATATCTTACTAGGTGAGTATTATTCTAAATTTACAGATGAGGAAAATGAGACTTCAGAGGGTTTAGGGGCATATCCAAGGCCTTGCATGGCCTTGGTGCAGAGGGGAAAGTCTGGATTTGAACGCAGGTTGTACTGCTATGAGGTCCATGCCTCCGCTCGATGTGTCACGTCCATGAAGGAAAAAGGTGAATATTATTATTTCTCTACAGCACAGATGAAGCAAAGAAGACTCAGAAAGTTTAAATGACTTAACCTGTAGCTACAAAGCTACACGTTTTTGAAGTGTAACCCATACCTAGGTTTTCCTAATTCTCGGAATCCCTAAAAGAGTCTCCTAACCAAAACACTGGATTATGTAGACATACAATTATAAATGCAGTAGCATCAGCACAGATGTTTTAAAATCACTGAAATTGGTCAATTAAATGACATACAGATGTGTAAACTCTTCTACAAGCCTAAATCTTGAGTTCATAATTTTCCCAAGTGTTGGAAAATTATTGTCCTTGGTTAAGATTGACTGATAAAACACCACTTACTCTGTTGAATTTTATTTGTAATGTTGCTAGAAGTGCTTTTCCCTGATTCTTGATATATTTTAAATGAATTATGTAATATTTCATAAGCTACTCATGACAAAAAGCATAAATGTAAAAGTCAAGAGTCCTGTGGATAACCATTTCTCTGAAGAAAAACTGTAATATTCTTCAAGAA
>NW_012107709.1:214660-251586 GCF_000951045.1 Mandrillus leucophaeus | reverse complement strand
TAAATTAGTTGGGAGAAGCTAATTGGCACAGAGCCATTCTGGTTCCCAATGTAGAAGCTGGCAGGAGAAGGATAGAATTGAGTGCATAGACAGAGGTCATTGTCCAGGGGCATCTCGTGTCCATACAAGCTGCCTCCACGGGCAGAGGAATCACTCATCCAGCAGTATTTCTTGAAGACTTAGCAATTGGATGTGCCGAGCACCATGGTGAATACAACCATATAATAGCTAGCCAGATATAATCCTTTTTCTCAAGGAGACTACAATCAAATGAATTGTAAGGGAGAAAATGGTGCTGAGTCCAGGCCAAGCCACTGGGACAAAAGGAGGAGTCCTTTGTGACACAAAAGGGATAGGCCATCCATTATGGGAGACACTAATGAGTGGGGGCAGGAGAAGCAGTGCAGTCAGTTGTCAGGGATAGAATTGCTGACCAGATAGAAGCACTAGAAGGAGGGGAGTGGAGGCTGGGCAGATGATAGCGTGCAGAGGACCCAGAGGACCAGAGGAGGGCAGAGAGCTGTGGGTATGATGCCGCGGTGATGAGGGCTGGTTAGGATAAATCACAAGAATGGCTTGTTGTTTATTTTTTCCCCCAGCTACTGTTCAAGTTTGCAGTTTGGCACTCTTTATCTAGTTAGACTCTCACTGCTAAATGGAACTCATACCAAAAGGCAGGGTGTGTAACTGTTTCGTGTGTGCCATAAGACAGCGTTGAGACCCTGTAACGACAGAGTCACCATCACAACTTTAGATAAGAATTCAAAGATCCTCTTGAACTCACCTGTTTTTTAAAAATACAAATTGGATTACATCACTCCCACGTTTAAAACTTTTCGGTCATATCTCATTTCCTTTAACAAAACCTTCTCCCCAGGGCCTACAGCTGTGTGAGCTGTAGCCACTGCCTGCCTCCTCAGCGTCATTCTCCATTCACTCACCATGCTTCCGGAGCCACCTCTCTTCCTCTGCTAAACCAAGACCTTTGCTGACTGGATGTGCTCACAGTTTCAGGAGCCTGGGATCCCTTTTGTTATCTCACCTGTCAGGGCTTGGCTCAGATGTCACCTTCTTTGATCACCCCCACAGTCAATCAGTGCCTCTCTCTCTCTCTCTCTCTCTCTCTCTATATATATATATATATATATACACACATACTCACACACACACACACATACACACACACATATATAAATAAATCAACATATATAGATTATATAATTGTGCATATAAATAAATATAATCAATTATATGAGTTAACATAATTAATAGATAATAAATTATCTGTTGATTACATGTATAAATCAATCTGTACATCTTATTCATTTTCTTCAGAGAAATTATCACAATCAGCAATTGCCTCCTTAATTAATTGTTGACTTATTGTCTGTATCCTTTCCTATTTTTTGAACTCTGTATGGACAGAGAGCTTGTCTGACTTCCCTCAGCATCCCCTTTTCATAGCATGAAACCTAATATGTGACAGGTGCTCAACAGTATTGTGTGTGGGTTGATAAATAATACTTTGCTTGGTTTTCCAGTATCCCCGTCTAATGACCACATAGACTGTGTTTGACTCCTGGGGACAAAAAATTCACTCCTTCCCAAGGTATCCACTCATCTTACAGCAACTTCCTCAGAAAGCTCCGTATATTCAGCAAGAACTTGCATTTTAACTTCTGCTTAACAATTTGCGCTACCTGTATCCCTGACACTTCATGAGGCTCATCCTCCTTTCATAGCATAGTCTGATCATTTTCATGGAGAATGAAACCCCAAATTTTTGAGACACATTTTCACTCTGTCACCCAGACTTCTTAACCATTTCATGGAGAAGACAATCTGGTCACTCTTGCCTGGACCATGACACCTACTATATAATTCCGTTTAAAACATGACGTTACTATTCCCGTGTGTAACTTGTGTTAGAAATACGCATGTGTAACAACACTTTCTATCAAGTAATGAAGAGTTATATACACATATTTTAAAATATACAAAGCAGTAAAAATCAATACAGATCCCATCTAATAGTTTACATTATATATTTTCCTGAGATTTTCCAGAGTCAAGTTTAGTTTCAGCCATTCCAAACTGAAACCATTTCCTCAATGTAGCCTACATTACAAAAATCTGTCCAAATAACTTCTAAGCATTTCTATCTAGGACCAATAATTTTTTAGCTATTTATTGATAACAATTTTACATGTTTACTTAAAACCCAGAAACTTCTTTAAAAACTTCATAAAACTTTTGTTTGAAAACAAGAATGGCAGCCTTATAGTTTCAGCAGTTATGAGGTCCCAGGCAATGCTCTAAACACATCACACCCATTATCTCATTTAATCTCACAACAAGTCTGAGACAGGTACCATTAGTATTCCCATTTTTCAAGACAAGAAAACGGAGGCTAAGCAAATAAGAAACCAGAAGTCTGATTCAAGCAGCCTCATTTAGGACTCCAACTAAGCCACCCTGCAGTGTGCAGAGATGGTGAGCATTGTAGAGTCATGCTAAGAGAAGGCACTAGAGAAAGACACAGTGCACTGGCCAGGCAATGGGCCGTCTGGGCAGTCACTCCAGATGCAGAATGACACTCCATGCTTTCAGACCACACCACATTCCTGGGATGCCTCGCTGTGCCACAGTAGGTCATCACGTGTATCCTGGTTGGGTAACTTTTCCTGGGTTCTTGTGAAACCTGATCTCTTATTTCCACAAGTAAGCTTTCTCCATTGCTCTGGATAAACTGTGGTATCTCCCTTTCTTGCCCCTCAAAAGCCTAACACTCAAGTAAACTGAAAAATATTATCCAATCCAATAGTGGTTCTCAAACTTTAATGTACATCAGCATCCCCTGAAGGTTTGGTTAGAACAGACTGTTGGGCTCCACCCCCAGAGTTACAGATTCACTAGATCTGGGATGGGGCCCAAGAATTTGCATTTCCAACAAGATTTCTGTGGACCCTGATGCTGCAGATCCAGGGATTATATTTTGAGAACCCCTGATCCAGAGTGTCTGTACCCAAAATGTGGAAAGCAGCAGAAGCAACAGTGTCATGTGAGAGCTGTTAGAATTGCAGACCCTCGGCACCCACACAGGCCTGCTAAATGGGAATCTGCATTTTAATGAGAATCTCAGGTGCTTGCTGCACATGGTGAAGTGAGAAAAGTACAGTTAGATCATGGTTCTCACTAGTTGCTTGAGAAAGACCAGACGTTTTAAGGAACACATGCCTTGGTCCACACCCTGACATGTTGATTTTGGTTCCTGGTTTCCTCCCCAGAGATGCTAATTTGCCTGGCTGGGAATGTGGCCCTGATGTGGGGAGTTTAAAAATCCCCCCAGGTGATTTTAATATTCAGCCAAGGTTCTGAACCACTGACCCAGAGGTACTGACTTTGGCTGATTTATTGGCACTTCCTCTTACCTCTCACTCATCTACAAGGCATGCACTAGAAGAAAAAAGAGTGGTCACTGTAATACTTATATAAAGCTGACAGAAGAGGAGAAAGACTGTAAACAGTATGTCTGAGGTCTGCATTTTCACCAAGACAGGCTTCAAGCTATAAAAAGTTGAACAATAAAATGAGGCCAACAAAGTGAAATTATTTCTAAACCCAGCAAATATTACTGCAGTATGGATCAGCTGACCCAGCCAAGGAGTCAGACAGAAAAATATACTCTTCCCAAACAAGTGTTTGTTCTCAGCATGAAATGACTCACTACTGCTTCCTTTCCTTCCAAAGCACATTTTTGTCCCTTGTTTTGTGTTATTTTTAAAATTTTTGAATTAACAAGTAAAAATCGTATACACTTATGGTACACAACATGATGTCTTAATACATGTATAACCTGCAGAACGGTCAAATCAAGCCACTTAACATATGCATAATCTCACATACTTATTTTTTTTGTGGTAAAAACCGCTTAAAATCTCCTCTCTTAGCAATTTGAAAATATACAGTACAATATATTGTTACTAACTATAGCCAGCATAGTGTAGAATAGATGTCTTGATGTAATTGTCTCTAACTGAAATTTTTTGTTTTCTGACCATCTCCCCAGAACTCAGAAACTTTAAAAATTTTTCTTGTATACTTCTAGATTTTTTTCCTGACTTCTACCAGTTTCTTTCTGATTCATGCCAAATAAGTACAACGTCTGAACTTAGGATTCAGCATTAACATCTAAGGTCAATACTTTAGCTATGAATTATCATTGCTAGCCTATAAGAGAATTATATAAATATAACCCCACCTTTTTAAAACTCACTGTCACCAATCCATGCTCTGTAGGACTCTGGTCCTGAACATATTTTGCCTGAAAATACTTTTTTTTGGTCAGTGATGTGACCTTTCAGTAGGTCAAGGTTCTATTCAAATCCTACATGCTACTATCAGTGTCAAGTTGGCCAAAATAGATGGTGACTTGTGCTAGTTTTTGTTTGTTAGTTTTTGTTTTGTTTTGTTTAAGCACTATAAACATCAGTAGTCCTGGTTGTATTTCAACCCTCTCACTTTGTATGAAAATGAAAAGTAGTAGCTGCAAGCTTCTGATTTCAGGCAAAGTAAAGCCACCTTATTGCTTTTCCTCAGATAATTGATTCTGGTCTGTGCATCTGGTGTTTCTAAGGAGACTTCATCTTGCTTTTTTTTCAGACTAAGTACACTTTCTCTCTCTATACTGAAGCATATTTTTGGCATATAAAGTTTTGTTTCTAGACTGGACTGATATAATTCTTTTCCCCTGAACCTTTCTGATGGGAGAGTCTATTCTTTTCCTCTAAAAAGCAGACCGTATATCCTGATTGTGATGTTGCTCTTTTGAAATTACATTTTCTTTCAGGTTATCTTTGTATACCTGAACTAGAACAAAGCCATTTTTTACATAGAAGGATTTTATGTTTACTGTCAATCATATACTCAGGGAAATAAAATTGTTTTTCTTTACAAAGTCACTCATTGGAATTACTTTCTCTTATATCTGTAAGTGTGGCAAGCAATGTTTTTAATCAAATGAGTACATGCTCTCGCTGTCCACTTCCGGACAGCGCCACACCTCATCTTCCCGCTACATGATTATTCTCATGTCAGGGCTGTTCCCTCTTCCTGGAGCCCATTTCCTTGGCCGTTTCCATGACTGATTTTTCCGAATCCTTCAGGGTACAGCTCAATATCACCTTCCCCGAACATCCTATGTAAAGTGGAAGTTTTCTCTCTCCACACCTGTCTTATTGTTTCTTAAAATTTACTTCATGGCACTGATCTCAATTTGTAATAACTCCTTTTGTTTGCTTACATATGCTCTGCATCTCCCAGTGAAATGGAAGCTTCCTGAGGGCAGGAAACTTGTATTTCGCTCACCAGAGTCCCACAGCTGCCCCTGCTTCCAGATGCAGATTTCAGTCCTCACCTTGCCATGTCCCCCCAGCAACCCTCTTCACTCAGCCAACTACAACTCAGCTCTGTGGGCTGTCTTAACTCTCTGCCCCAGCTTTTCGAGTCTCTTGTATTCTTGTGTACTGTCCCCTGCTTTTGCCCCATACCCCAGAAGTGAAGAAGTCATGGATGTCAAGTTGCTTAAAGTCTTCTGAACCTGAATAACATGCAGCAGCAAAGCTTTGCAACAGAGTCGATCCCATCAACATAGATGTTTAACATCTAGTAATATATTGAATGTGTTTGTTCTCCCAATATGTTTTGAGCAATATAAACAATGATGCCCTTGCTATCTACAAAGTGGTACCAGTAACTGCCATATTACAATGTAACCTTTCATTTGGTCTGTTGGCAGGTACCTGGCCAATACTAGACCTGTCATTCATAGTGTACCACACATGATGAGCACAGTAAAGTTATCGTACAGGGGATGGGAGGCTAATCAAAGCTTGACCAGTGATTCCCTTTCTGGGGATTCTGGCTTTTGAGATTTGGAATATAGGCTGAGTACCTGGACTATCTGATGCAAAGCTCAGAAGCTTGTTCAGCTGCTTTCTACCATGTGGACCAGAGCAACTGAAGATTCTAGGCTTAGAGCAAGAGAAAGAAGAAAAGCAGACAGGAAGAAAGGAACAGAGTTATATACAGGGAGCTCCAGCAACTGTTGGGGTCCCTTGATCCATTTCCTCCCAGGTCTAACACTCTTCCTACTCTTTCTTAATTTTCTTTCCTACCCTCGGTGAGCACTCATCTGTCTCAGAGAAGGCTTATTGAATTTCAGAGGGGCCTCATAATGAACCCCATTAGCTCTATTTACCTCTTAGAGTAGAGGGTGAAGCAGAGGATGGCACAGAGCAATCCTTCTTTACTGTTTTTAATTCATTTTATACCACAAACCCCAAGGTACTGCCTTGTTCACTCCTGTGCCCTACCACTGAGCATGGTGCCTGGCACTTAGTAGACACTCAGTAAGTCTTAGCTGTATGAGTGAATTCACCCCAAAACTAAGCTCACTTAAGCTAAGGAAGACAAGGGAAGCTGGTGTTTCGCTCGATTTTTCAGAAGTTAAATTGCTTGGTTTGGGGTGGGGTGGACATTTTCTCCAGGGATATCCTGAAATGTCTTCCTTGAGGTCAGAAATGTGTTATCTGTAGTTTATTTTTCCTTTTGCTATACAGTATTTTGTTTGAACAAAACACTGGATCATCATTTAGCTGATATGTTGTGAAGAAAAGTCAAAACTTGAATGAGGAATTGTAGAAGATAACCTTTTAAGGTCTCTTACAATGTTAAATTTTATGTGACTATCATTTTGTGTCTAAAGGAGATGTTAATGGAAAAAGCTAATCTCTGTGAAATATTTTAAAGAAGCTTATTCTGAGCTGATAGAAGTGACCAGAGCCCAGGGTAAACGCAAACTCAAGATGCCTTTAGTAAGTGATCCCAAGGTGGATGACGCTTTGGTTTTGTACATTTTAGGGACGTGGGCATTACAGGCAAAGACATAAATTAATACATGAAAGGTATACATTGGTTTGCCCGGAAAATGCAGGGTATCTTGAAGTGAGGGCTTATAGGTTAAAAATGGATTAAAAGATTCTTTAACTTACAATTGGTTAAAGCAATAAGACTCTGTTTAAAATTTGGACCCGCAGAAAGGAATGTTTTAAATTAAAATAGGGATGCTGTGTAGCAAGATTAATGGCCTGCAGGTGTGACTTCACCCTTGCCTTTCATGGCCTTAGGTCTTATTGACACTTTGTTAAATATTTCCACAAAAAGTCTGTTCTGTTAGTCTTATGATCTCGATTTTAACATTAATGGTGATCAGTTGTGTCTAAACTCCAAAAGGGACGGGGAGGGTATAACAGGGCATGTCTGACCTTGTTTCTCATCATAGCCAGGAACTCAGTTTTTCTTTTTTTCTTTTTTTTTTTTTTTTTTTGAGACGGAGTTTTGCTCTTGTCGCCCAGGCTGGAGTGCAATAGTGCAATCTCTGCCTCCCAGGTTCATGCAGTTCTCCTGCCTCAGCCTCCCAAGTAGCTGGAAGTACAGGTGTGCTCCACCATGCCCAGCTAATTTTCTATATTTTTATTAGAGATGGGATTTCATGGTGTTGGCCAGGTTGGTCTTGAACTCCTGACCTCAGGAGATCCACCCGCCTTGGCCTCTCAAAGTGCTGAAATTACAGGCGTGAGCCACCGCAACCGGCCAGGAACTCAGTTGTTTAAGATTTCTCTGGGGTCCCCTGGGCCGGGAGGGGGTCTACTTAGTCGGTGGGGAATGTAGGATTTTATTTGAAGTTTACAGAGATATTAAGAAATAAGTCTCGGAAGCTCTCCAAAATGGTTTAGTATTTAATGCTCCAATTAGTAGTCTGTAGTGAAAAGTATTGTCTAGGGTACTCACTTCTAACCTGCTTTGTGTCTTTGAACAAACTGGTAAATCTCTGCGCATTATGGTTTCTTTTCTTCTCTCATTTTCATACCTTCTTTCTTGCCTTCCTGAGGTAACTGCATCCTAAATTTGATATTTATTACCACATTCCTGTATGTCTCTATGCTTTTTAACACATGCATGTATTCCATTTTCATATCTGTAGGTTATATAAAAGGTATCTATCTGTATATCCCCTTTGGCAACTTGCTTTTTCATTCAACAGTAGGTTTTTGAGATTTATTTGCATTGATATATGTAACTCTCGGTCATTTATCTAACTCTGCTAGCTGATACCTCATTGTATGAATGAGCTGCAGTTTATATATACATTCTCCAACTGATGCACATTAAAGTTGTTTCTAACTTTTGACTCTCACACATAATTCTGCTAAGAATATCATTATATAATCTCTTTGTTTACGTGTTTGAGTGCTGCTATAAGGGGCTGAACTGCGTATTCTCCAAAATCCTATCAGCTTCAAAATTCTATGCTTCCATATTATATCTTTTCGTCTGCTGACATGAATCCAAATTAGGGTTTCTTAAAACAGTAGAAGTGTTCAATGATAATTCTAATAAAACATACACAGAACTATTTTTTGGATACACTGATTGCTATTCAGAATTATAGCAGAAAGATATTAATATAAGACATAGAATCTGCTCTCAGTGTTTCTTACTTTATTGGTATGCTAACAGAGTATTTCACAGTTCATTGAAAATCGATTAAAATAATTACTAGGTCATTAGTGTGGACTTTGAGTATGTGTGTAAAGACCTCACTCACTAAATAATTCATGGCAGTCAGCGAGTTAAGTACTGTTAGCAAGTATTGATTCAGTAATGTAATACTACCTAGTCCAAACTATCTAATTTTCCTAATAGAAATAAACTCCTTTAAATGTCAAAGCACCATCTAGTCCCAGCCTCCTTCTTTTATAGAGAAACAACTGGAAGGCTTAAATTTGCACAGCCAGTAGGTAACAAAACTGGAACTAAAACAGAATTTCCCGATAACTGTTTTTCTACACTATATTTTTTCCCTTCCCCTCCTCCACCTTTGCCTTCTTTCCTTCCTTCTTGAAATCCAAGAGGGCTCAAGATCCTTTGGGATTATTGGCTCCTTTCCCAAACTGGTTTGAATATAGCTTTTCCAAAGCCTAGAATTAGGAAGTTTAGCGACTAGATGCACCACGAGGAGCAAGAACATGGTTTCTGTTCTCTAGCTGAAAATCTGTCTGCTGAGAACTTACTGCTGTAACGGCCCCAGACTTCAAGAGAAGGTTCAGAAGTACAGAACCAATGTCTTTGGAACAATTCACTGTGGTTTTCTTTTCAAACATACCTTTCAAGAATAAACCAAGGCTGGCACGTTGGCTCACATCTGTAATCCCAGCACTTTGGGATGCCGAGGCCGATGGATCATTTGAGGTCAGGAGTTTGAGACCAGCCTGGGCAACATGGTGAAACTCTATCTCTACTAAAAATACAAAAATTAGCTGGGCATGATGGTGCACATCTGTAATCCCATCTACTCGGGTGGCTGAGGCAGGAGAATAGCTTGAACTCAGGAATTGGAGGTTGCAGTGAGCCATGATCACACCACTGTACTGCACTGCACTGCACTGCACTCCAGCCTGGGTGACAGAGCAACACTCTATCTAAAAAAAGAAAAAAAAGAATAAACCAAGCAATTAAGGCAATTAAGAGTATTGGTGGCAAGTTGCACAGTATCTCTAGTCCATCATGGACCAAAGAAGTATAAAACTTGAAAAGAAAATAAGGATCATTTTTAAATGAAAGAAGAAACTTAGTTTTCATTAAGTGTTCTGTCTGTTATTTTTCCCCAAGGCACAGAATACTAAAAGTTTCCTCGTGTTTTATATAGAAGCTTGAAAGTACATTTTGTGTGTGTGCTAATCCAATAGACAAAATTAATCGCTTTACTTTCCTCTACTATTTCTCAACCTTTTAGCTTCATTTCTTACTGCATGATTCTGCCTGGGTTGTAAACATTTGCCATTGTGCCTGCCTGCTTCCCTACTGAAAGCCCCCATGAGGGTTAGGACCACAGGACCTAGAACATAGGAGACCCCAAAAAGGAATTCAATGGAAAGAAATGGAGGAGAGATTCCAAAAAGAGAGAGCAGCCAACAGTTTATCCATGATTCACAATGTATCAGATCTTTGGTGTAGTCACTACCTTCTAGATCTGTTACAATTCTAGATACTTCATTTTGCCAGTTTCCAAGAATTAAACAACTTTTGGGTCATTAATCATCCTACACAGTCACATGGGAATTAATGTATAACCCAGAAATCATTTAACCAATGATTATCATATTAATGGAGGAATATCTTGCTAGTAGTTAGGTAGATATATGGAAAGGCCAATCTTCTCCGTTTTGCTAGGTACAGAGTGTTTGAGAAAAAAATTTACTCTTCCTGGATTCACTTAATGATCTGGGGCCGAGCGCAGTGGCTCACGCCTGTAATCCCAGCACTTTGGGAGGCCAAGGTGGGTGGATCATGAGGTCGGGAGTTCAAGACCAGCCTGGCCAATATGGTGAAACCCCATCTCTACTAAAAATACAAAAATTAGCCGGGCGTGGTGGCACTCGCCTGGGGTCCCTGCTACTCAGGAGGCTGAGGAAGGAGCATTGCTTGAACCTGGGAGGCAGAGGTTGGAGTGAGCCGAGATTGTACCACTGCACTCCAGCCTGGGTGATAGAGCAAGACTCTGTCTCAAAAAATAAAATAAATAAAAAATAATTTTGGAATCTTCTTGTGGGTGTGTTTTGCTCAAGTCATGAAGAAACCTCATAACCAGTGTTTTACAAAATGCTATATTTCATGGTTTCATCGCCAAGATCAGCCAGGGTGTCTCTTTTTATATCTGGCAGCTGTAGATTGTGATAGAAAATTACACAAGACAGATTGGTACCAGTATAAATTGATGGGTCCTTAATGTTGCTTGGCAATCCTAAGTTCTCTACTGAGCTTTTTTTCTCCTGTTTTCTAGAGAGGCAGCTTTTATGTTACTTTTTCCTTGACACTCCAAACACATCTCCTCCCCACGTCACTGAAGATCACCTCTCCTCTGTCATCACAGAAAAGAGATGGCTAGCATTAAAGAAAACTCCCAGAGTTTCCTGGGAGTTTTCCTGGGGTCTACCAAAACATAGACTCACTTATTTCCACCTTCATGCCTGGCTCCCCTCTCAGCTACTTCCTTCTCCTCCTTATTCTCCTACTCACATCTGGCTCCCAAGGGCTTCTGCCTCCTCAGTGGTCTTGCCCATCTCTATGTATTCTCTTCTCCTGTATCATCTTCTCTTTCTGTATTGCTTTGTTGTTTCTGTAATTATACACAGTTCAATCTCTTCTATCTAAAAATAAAGTATAACTCAAATATCTAATTCTTTCAACCATATTTTCCCTATTCCCCCGAATTTATTCCTTCCCTCCTCTTTAACGTCTTTGAATAATTTTGTGTCATAACCACCTCCACTTTATGACTGTCCTCATTCTCACCTTTCTTACTGGAGTCGGCCCCTATCAACCACTGGTCCTTTTCTCGTCAATCACCTTCCCACCATTAAATCCAATAAGTCCTTTTCAGTCCTCCTTTTTTGAGCTCTGTGCAGCATTAGATACTGGTGATGTCTACTTTGTGCCACTTTCCCTTGACATCCATGAAGACAGGCCCTTCCAGTTTTCTTACTGCTGTCTGGCTGCACTCTGTTTTCTCTTCTTTATTTCCTTTTCTCATCCTTTAGATATTGATGTTCTTCAGAGTTCTACCCTTATTCTCTTTCACCTCACTCTACTTGGACTCCATGTGTGATCCCATACACAGAAATTTGATCCCTTGCAAGTCTCTATAGTGCCATTTGTTCCCTGGGCATCTATACTTGAATGCTTCCAGACCCCTTAAACTCAGTAATTGAGCTAAAGTCATAATTTATCTCCAAAATCTATACTTCCTCCAGAATACCCCGATTCAGTAGTGATGCAATTGTTCCACCTAAGACCACTGCCATCTACGATGCCTCCAGTTTCCTCTTCCTTCCTCTCTGCCTGCAACTACATGTTATCCAAAAAGATCTTTGTAGCTACTCCCAAGTGTGTCTACTTCTCTCTATCCCATTACTACTGCTTCAGTCTATGTCACAATTATCCTTTTCTGAGGTTGCTGCAGCAGCCCCTAAATCAGCCTTCCTCCCCATCCCATGACCTTGCCTTGTCCGCATCCCATTGTCCTCACTAAGCCTCATTGTCCACCTTGGAAGCCTGATTATCCTCCTGCTTGAAGCTCTTCATGGCTCCCCAGTGACTCTCAGAACAAACCTTAACTCCATACTCGGGCTGTCAAAACCCTTCATGATGTGGCCTCTGCCTACCTCTTTAGGCTCATTTCTGGTCACATTGCTCACATTGCCCTAAACCTCCTGCTGTCCTACATTTTCAGTTTCTCAACCGACCATCAGATCTCTCAACCCTAGGCCTCTGCAGGTGCCTCTCAAACAGTTCCTGTTAGTCAAACACTTAAGTTGCCCCTCCCTTGTGCTCTCTATTCTTCCTAGTTGAAGCCCTCATGAGGGTAGATTTAAAGTGTTGTTTAATATCATCCTTATCACACTCAACCCACTAGACCATGAGATCTGTGATGGTGGCACTGGGGGAACATTTTACCATTGCTTCCCCTGTGCCTAACATATGTCTTCCTCGGCCACAATTGGTAGGATTTTGTTAAGTCAATTTGAAAATATCAAGTTAGAAATCTTGGAAAAGAAATACAGGTGTATGCCTTCTCTCTTAGTCAGAGGCACGTGTATCAACCTCCTAAATTCTGTAACCAGGAAAATGAGGTTTTTTATCAGAGTGTCTGTGAGAATCCATCATCTGATTTCATGGAGCGAAAGGTGCATGATAGTACTTTATCAGAGCAACATGCTTTTGCAAAACTTCTTTATCATGCAGTATTTTACTGAAAAGATAGCTAAATTTTAGTGTAATATAATTTTGGCTTTTTTCTGTAATAAATACAATTTACTATTCAGATTAGTTATTAAACTTTCATTCTGTTACCCAGACTCCTTATTTCTCTTATTTTCTCCATGTTACCCTGTTACACTTCCTTTGTTTTGGAGAATATTGAAACTCACTTGGGTAGCCTGTCTATGTGACCCACAGTAGAAAGTTGTTGTCTAAAGTACTTGTGGTTTTTTAAAGCCAAGAAAAAAGAATATGGAGGCAGAGCTAACATCAGTGACATTGACAGCTATCTTCTCCGGAAGCTTCCCATTTGTTTGGATCTGTCTCAGAGAAAGAACAAAATAGATCCTGTACGGATGCCATTTTCTTCTTTTTCATTGACACTTAACTGATATGTGGGTGGCTGCTGGCTACATATTTAGTATGAATCTCTTTAGTAAGAATCTTGATGGAAAATTTTTCTCATTAATTTTTCAAAAAATTGAGAAGGCCAAAAATTGATATCAAAAATGGTTCAGATTTATTTAGAGAGGAAGCTATACAGAAGGAAACTCCC
This sequence comes from Mandrillus leucophaeus, assembly GCF_000951045.1. Classification (NCBI taxonomy): domain Eukaryota; kingdom Metazoa; phylum Chordata; class Mammalia; order Primates; family Cercopithecidae; genus Mandrillus; species Mandrillus leucophaeus. Next base: position 238,151 of record NW_012107709.1, on the reverse strand, counting down.
CAGCTTCCCATGCTGGGACTGTGTTCTGAGCCCAGTACTGTTAGAAAATGCCTAGAAGTACTCTTAAGAAAAACATCAGAATGACAAATGTAGAATTCCAGAATGCTTAGCAGGTACCATATGGGCAAAGTCTCAATTAATACTTGTTTGTAAATGAAAAACAATAGACATAAATACTTACATATTTCATGGTCTTATGAAGAGCTTTCAAATTACTTTTATAACTAATTTAATGTGAATTCATAGTTTGTATAAATTGGGGCTCTCATAGTTTTACATTTCTTATCATATGAAATATACTTAAAAATTGGAATGATTTTTATCCTAAGATGTTCTCATTGGTTTCTGTATGACTCATCACATAATAATTAGCTAAGAAAGACATATTTAGAAGCACAAAGAAAAATCCTCAATTTGAAAATACTTTTCAGATGTATAAAGCCAAAGAATGTCCAGTAACAGGAATAAACAGAGTAGCAGCCAGCTTTCATACACTCAATAAACCAATGTAGGTTTTACTAAGCCTTCTTTTAAGTTTGCTCGGGAGAGAGAGACAAATCCATAAAGCGATCAGGCTGCTTATTATCACTCTGCCAGAAATATACTGTAAACAATGAAATTGCTTCAGAATTTTGGACTCAGAATTTTATGATTGACATTAAGGGTCAGTGCCTGCATTTTAGACCCATCCCAGAAGCAATTCAATAATCAACAGAAATCAAAACTCTATTCACTGAACCACTGGCAGAAAATTAGGTAGAGACTCCAGGTTTGCTTTGAATCAAAGGTGTGTCCAATAAACTAAAGCTAAGGGAAAAGTTATCACTGCAACCTGAAACTCCATATCCAAAAAACAGGATGCTGTAGTTTTGGAAGAGGTTTGAAGAGTTATGAGCAATCAAGAATTGATGGAAAAATGGTGGTGTGCTTAAAGGGAAAACTAGTGGTAATGTGAAAATGTAATGGGTTTTAATTCTGTTTCTGGTCCTTTTGAAGTGTTTTTGCCTCAACTAGATTGAACTTGTAAAAGCAAGTATGCATTTGAAATCATCCAAACAAATTCAAATTTTACTCTGGCACTACCCATTGAGATTTAAATAGCATAAGTCTTTGTTCATTCACAGCAACAGGTAGGCAGCTTTTTCTCTCTGTATCTCTGAAATTTAAATTTCATGCTCTCTGTTTACAGTTGGCAAGAGTCAGGTTATCCTTGATTTCTGCCAGGATGCCAAGTTAACTTGGCTCATGTTGGATTCCAGAAGGTAAAGAGCCTTCTTCCCTGAAGCAATTTCTGATTAAGAAGAAAATGAGATCTCAGGTGTATTTTTAGCATCTGGATTTCTTAAATATTCATTTATTCAGTTTTGACTTTGGGGACCCTTTGGGTTGTTACATGTGTGTGTGTGTGCAGCGAGTAGCACTACAATGTGAATCACTGTATTAACTTCAAAGAATTGTGTTGCCTTTCCTTTCTGTCAGCTCCTTTGTAAGGCTCATATAACTTCATAAGGGCATACGTCTATCTGCATTTGTACTCTCCAAATATTCATGAAAGTCATTGATGGCCAAGGACTGCAGGAAGGAGAAAGAATTCCTGAGAAAGATGGGTCTGTGAAAATGTGACAGGGTAGTATTTCATCTGCTTGGCGCAGTATGAGATGGAAGTCCCAGGTTTGCTGTGGTGGTGGTGGTTTGCAAAGAGTAGCCTTGTTGCCAGTCTCTCTCTCGTCTCCTCAGATCCTAGCAGACCATGTTCTTGATGTCAGCACATAAAAATACTCTCTTCTGTTGCCACAATATTTATTCCTGCTTTGAAGCAAACTGCTCACCAGCAATTCTGAGAACTAATAAGGTATCTTGGGGAAATAAGCCAATCTTCCCTGGTTTTTGCCATTTTTCCCATTGCCTATTAGCCTTCCCCAGACTTCTCTTCCCCCCTACCCCCCCCCCGCCCCGCTCCTGTAGAATTTAAACCCACAGCATGATGGTCTATGTTTATGGTATTATAAACTATTTTGTATCTATAAATGCAAGTTTCTAGTTTTTAAAACCCTATATAATTTCAAAAGACTCTCTAGGATATTACTGAATATGATGGCCTTTTACGAGGGTGATGTTGTGTTGGGAAAAAGAAGATAATCAGATTTGGAGGGGATTACAGGGCACCAGCTCTGAATTGACACTACTCTTGGGTGAGCCAAAACATAACTGTCAGAGTATGGGCGTATGGAGGTCAGGCGATCAATGGAGTTTCAGCTCAGCTCCATCTCATAGTAGATTCAATGGTCCCCATATCCATGCTGTGGTCGTTTCCCCTGTTTCTGCAGGCATCATTGGAATAGACATCCCCACACTGGGAATTCTGAGAAATGTGTCTAGTACAGGAACTGTGCTTGATCTGTATGTTATTTCCTCGTTGACATATATTTCAGAGAGGGAAACAAGTCATTAATTGGCACCACAAGAACACCCATTTAGCAGCTGCGTCGTCTTAGCCAAGGCCCTCAGTCCACTCAGATGCATCTCCTGACCTAAACCATGAAGAAGTTGTAAGAGCAGTTGTTCAAGTTTCCTTTCAGCTCTGCAGTACTGGTGTTTTCACTCACTTCAAATGCTTTCCTTTTACCCCTTCTTTTTCTTTTGAGTAGTCAAACTGAAGATGTATTAGGTTCCTATCTATTTCTTCATATGATAACCAAAATAAACCTTGGCACTCCTGCACATTTTTAGTAACAGACCGTTCAATAAAAGCTGATGTTTTCCTATACTCTTTTGCTTCCACATGCATCAAATTTGCCTTTTTCTCCTTCACTCTTTCAGCTCCACCTCTTCATTTTGGAGTTCTTGCTAGTTCTATATGACAAATGTTCATTAGTAAGTTGAATGGATAATTACATGGGATGGAGGGGGAGAGAATGATCTAGATTTCAAACATGGAACTATTACCTAAATCTTAACCAAAACTAGTGTAATTATGTACTTTCTTTCCTTCAACTTTTTTTGTTGTTGTTCTACATGTACAAGGCTGATTTTTCATTAACTTTTAATGTTGCTTGTAACCCTATTCCAATTTGTATTCAATGTAACTCTGAATAGAGGTCTACTCACAATACAATGCAATATTATAAAGCTTTAATGTAAGACAAAAGCTCTTATTGAAGTTGTAAGAACAGCATTTTTATTAAGGTTGTTTCATTTAGTGGAAAGAACAGGCCCACACAAATCCAGAATTATATCTGGGCAGTAGCAAAATTTCTGAGCAGTTCAGATAGTCAATCAATTTTTAAACTTTTTATGAGAAATGTCTCTAATTCATTCATTTTAAATACACTGGGGTGTTTGTTCTTCTATAATTATAATACAAAGATTGCTAGAGCAGTTATGATCCTGCCTCCATCTCTTATCCATACTCCTGCTTTTACTCCTCTGGGTTGTTAGAGAGAGACAGCCTCAGCCTCAGCCTCTCGCCTCGAGCTTCAAACACACACACCCCAGAATAAGCCACATTGACCATCAATTTGTCAGAAAAATGACAAGTACACCCAAATGTATTGTATAGAAGTCTGGGTTTTAAGTGGCAGAAATTCATCTCCAAGTAAGTTAAACTAATAAATAAATAGATAGATACATAGAAACCTAGATGCATTCATTTGATGAGAGATGTTCTCAGTATTGCCCCTGGAAAGTCCAGAGTGATTTCAGAATTGCTAGATCCAGAGTGCCAACAATGTTTTCACCAGGGCTCTCTCCATCCGTGGCTTCTTCTCTTGACTCTACTTTCCTCCATATGGTGTCATCCTCAATCCTCAGCAGGTTCCTGCATTTGACATCAATGACACCCACTGGGAAGTTCCAGGCTTTTATCATTTTTATTGATAGCAGTTTCAAAAAGGAGATCCTTTCTTCCTTATTTCCCCCATTACTTACCAAAACTGGATGCTGATTCATCCTACTGAGGTCTTCTGCTAACCTATGTACCAGTTGCCATACGCACAGAAATAAATATTCTGATTGGCCAGCCTGAGTTATAGACGTTTTTCACCAGTGGCTAGGAAAGTATGATTTGAGAACTGACAGCCTCCTGCCAATCAACAGGGAGGGAGAGTGGGGGCAGTACTCCAAAACAGGCAGATGGTACTCCAAAACAGGCATGTAGGCAGGTTTTGTAACTGTAGCTGGTGCCAGGCATGGTGCCTCGTGCCTGGAATCCCAACACTTTTGAAGGATGAGGCAAGAGGATCACTTAAGCCCAGGAGTTTGAGAGCAACCTGGGCAACATAGTGAGACCCTGTCTCAACAAATAATAAAATAAATTTTAAAATTAGCCAAGTGTGGTGCATGTACTTACAGTCCCAGCCACTGGAAAGCCTGAGGTGGGAGAATCGCTTGAGCCCAGGAAGGTCAGGGCTGCAGTGAGCCATGATTGTGCCACTGCACTTCAGCCTGGGAGACAGAGTGAGACCCCATCTCAAATAAATAAATGAAAACAAAAACTACAAAAAAACACTGTAGCTAATATCCATGATACCACATTTAACTCTGTGGTGGTAGAATTGCTCATCTCTTAAAGGAGCTCACAAAATGAACTCAGAAATGAGAACTAGAGGTGACTCCATGAGAATCTTCCTGTCTTTGGGAAAACCCTTAGTTCCTAAGGCCTTTAGAACTGCCATTTCCTTCAGTGGCTGAGCTTCCCATCCAAATACGTTACATGAACTCTGAATTCTCTACCTCTCTTTATACTGACAACAACCCCATGAGATAGGTACTGTTATGATTCCCATTTTATAATTGAGGAAACTGAGTCACAGAGAAAATAAATAATTTGCCCAAAGGCACATAACTAGGAGTAGGACAAGGGTTCCCAGCTCTCCTTCAGATCATAATCACACGAGAAGCATTTTTTTTTTTTTAATGTGGGTTACTGAGGTCTTACCCTGCGACATCTCAGTTCAGGAGTTCTGGAATTGGTTGGGCAATACTACAGTTTGTAAGATGGCCAAAGTTATTCTGATGAGTAATTAGGCTCAAGAACCACCAACCTTAAGAACAAGAAGGAAGCAGAACGGCAGAGGGTTCAAGGGTTTTAGTCATAAAATAAGCAATAGTAAAAGGCAAGGGAAGAAAAATAACTTATCTGTTATTATTGGTGGTAACCTTATCAGGAAGCTCTGCTACTGGATCATCAGGAAAGAGCATTCTGGGAAGAACATAAGTGGTAACGTACTTGGATCTCTCCTTCACCCACTACTTTCTTTACCTGTATCAAAAATTTACTTGTAATGTAGGCAATTGAAATATGTCCAACTGTTTCCTTGCCAGCAATATTGAAAAATTGCATGGTTTTATCTTTGGTTAACAAATACTTGTACTAGTGTGAAATGTAAAACTTAAAACAAAACCTTGGTATCATTCTAAATGCTGTTTCTCTCGATGAGGCCTTTCCCCCTCTACCCATCTCCATTAGGTTCCCTGGATATTCTCTCTTACAGCGCCTTGTACCTTTCCTTCATAGCATTTATCATACTTTGCAATCATTAATTTACTTGTGTGACTTATAGTCAGTCTAGTATTGATCTCCCACACTAAACTGTAACTGAGTGATCACATTTTACTGTTGTATTCGCAGCATGCTTTACTGTGCCTGACTCTTACTTAATATTGGATCATTCTCTGTTGAGTGAATGAAAAGCCTCCTTTAAGAAAACATCAATACCTAGAATAAGTGCTTAAGGAAACATCACTCTAAATGGAATTTGAACCACTCCAAAGAAAAAGGAGTGGAAGAAAGTCTAGGAGAAACTTAGAAGAGGCTTAGGGAACTAGTAGAAAAAAAAAAAACAAAAAACCTCAAAACAAAAAACTGATAAGTAGGCAATTATCACCTGCAATCTAAGTATAGACATTAAAAAAACAGAGGCTTAAGCTGTGAAAATAGCTGGAGACTCATTGGAGAGGGGCAAGTAATCAGGCTAGAGAAGTAAGAGCTAATTACAGTGAAACAGAGATAATATTCTTGGGAGTATTTTGTTGTTTCTTTTCCACAAATGTTACAACTGAAAGAGACTTTTAATATTACCCATCTAGTAGTCCACAAACTAGGGTCCCAATATCCCAGGTACTCAGACCCGAGAGCTATTAAGCTAAGTTCAGAAATTCTAAAAGCCCAATGAATGTTATGCCTATAATGTGGCTGAGTGATGTAGAAAACAAAAGCCCTTTGCATTTGTTTCTAGGCATATCAATTCTGTGAGGCTATAAGTACACATTATTAATTAAACCGAGAAGGCAAGTGTACTTGGTTTGGTGGGTTAATCATTTAAAAATGCTGGGCTAAAGCGGAGATGAAATGTGGTTGGATAGTTTTTTTCCAGAGGCAAAACTCTAATCAATCCCTTGCCCAGAGCCTATGATCTTTTCAGACTTCTGAAAATGTTTGGGTGCTGAAAAATATAGTTTTGGGTTCCAAAAAGAGAAAAGAAAAAGGAAATTGCTAAATCAAAATGAATACATGCCAACATAAATGCCTACAAAACATAGCTGTTAATCAATTTTATTAATTGTTAAATAGAAATAATTACGTTTGCATTATTTTTGAAAACTATATAATTATTTAGGCAAATATTTTGATTTGGGTAGGGTGGGTGATGGAAAAGGAAAAGTGAGAGGAATAGTGGCCATTCTGGCAAGACCGCGGGACTACTTGGGAAGAACTGATCTCACCAGTGGCTAAGTGAAGGAAGCCACCTGGCAACCCAGGAGCATGACGTTTCAAGGCAGCATAGATGAGCATGGCCTCAGAGGCCATGGGGCACCATGGGATGCCTTCTCCAGAGCCAAATGCAGACCTAAGGATCATTGGTATTATTTTTCATTTATTACAAATCTCTTTCTAAAGCATTTTGCTGAGTACCTTAAGTCTGGCTTTTAGCCAAACAACCTGGTTTCAGATCTCTCCTCGATTGATGGATATCTAAATCCCTGATGTTGAACTCTGTTTTCGCATCTGTAAGATGAATTACTAATACTTATTTCTAAGATGCTTATAAACTTATTACATAATGTAGGGAAAAGAAGTAATTGATAAGCTGGACTTCATTAAAATTAAAAAACTGCTCTGCATAAGACAATGTCAAGAGAATGAGAAGACCAGCCACAGACTGGAAGCAAATATCTGTCAAGGACATCTAATATAAGACTGTTATCCAAAATATGCAAAGAACTCCTGAAGCTCAACAATAAGAAAATGAACAACCCCATTAAAAAAAATGGGCAAAAGACCTGAATAAACACCTTACCAAGAAGATAAGCAGATGTCTAGTAGGCATATGCAAGATGCTCAACATTGTATGTCATTAGGGAATTGCAAATTAAAACAATAAAGTACCCCTGCATACTCACTGAATGGCCAAAATCCGAAACACTGACACCACAAATGCTGGCAAAGATGTAGAACAATTGTAGCTGTCATTGTTGGTGGGAATACAAAATGGTACAGTCACTCAGGCAGTCTGGCACTTTCTTTCAAAACTAAACATACCTTTTTATATGATACAGCAATCATGCTCCTTGGTATTTACCCAAATGAACTAAAATCTTGTATTTATGCAAAACATGCACACAAATATTTATAGCAGCTTTATTCATGATTATCAAAACTTGCAAGCAAATAAGATGTCCTTTAGTAGGTGAATGGGCAAGTTAACTGTGGTACTTCTAGATAATGGAATATTACTTGGCACTAAAGAAAAATTAGGTGTCATGACATGAAAAGACATGAAGAAAACTTAAAAATGCATATTAATAAATGAAAGAACCCAGTCTGAAAAGGCTACATACTGTATGATTCCAAGGATATGACATTCCAGAAAAGGCAAGACCATGGAGACAGTAAAAAGATCAGTGGTTGCCAGGGTTAAGGGAGAGGGAAGGATAAGTCAGCAGAGCATGGAGGATTTTTAGGGCACTAAAACTACTCTGTAAGAGACTATAATGATAGACACATGTTGTTATACATTTATCAACCCTATAGAACGTGCAGTACCAAAAGTGAATCTCAATGTAAACTATGAGTCCACTTTAGTGTGTTCATTTGTAACCAGTGTTCCACTGTAATGAGGGATGTTGAAAATGGGGGAGGTTGTGCTTGTGTGGGGCAGGGGGTATATAGAAATTCTCTATCTTCTGGTCAGTTTTTCTTTGAACCTAAAACTACTCTAAAAAATTAAGTTTATTAATTAAAAAAGTAGGAATCACTCAGCGCAAGGCCTGACGTAGGATATTTTTTTCTATCATAAATATCCAAGTAATTTAAATATAACATACATCTTATATATTGCTTGATTATTATTTCTGTTTTTCAGTCATTTAAGAGAAGAATCATCAAAACTTCATACGAAATGTATACTTAAAAAGTAAAGTCCAGTATGTAGATTGGAAAAGATGTAACTGTCTCTTGAAAAATTCTAAATAATCCACCAAAAAAAATTAGAATTAACAAATGACTTCAACAAAGTGGCAGGATACAATCACTTATAAAAAATGATTTGCATTTCTATATGCTAGTACTGAACAATTTGAAATGGAATTAAGAAAATCATTTATAGTAGCATTACAAAGAATAAAATACAAAATTAAGGACACATTTAACAAAACAATTGCAAAACTTATACTCAAACTATAAAACATTATCCAAAGAAATTAAATAAAACCTCAATAAATGGAAAGATATCCAATGATCAAGGATGGGAAGACGTAACTTTGTTAAAACGGCAATAACCCTCCAAACTTATCTACAAATTCAACATACTTGCTATTGAAATCCCAGCTGCCTTTTTGGCCAAAATTGATAAGCTGAGTCAAAAATTCATATGAAAATTCGAGAGACCCAAAATAACTAAAACAATCCTGGAAAACATGAACAAAGTTGGAAGAATCACACTTTCAATTTTAAAACTTACCATAAAGCCACAGTAATTAAGACAGTGTGGTGCTGGCTTAGGATAAATACATTCATCAGTGGATTGGAATTGAGAGCTCAGAAATCAACCCTCACATTTATGGCCAATTGATTTTCAACAGGGTTGGCAAGACAGTTTAATGGAGAAAGAATAGTATTTTCAACAAATAATATTGGGGTAAATGGATATTCATATGCAAAACAATGAATTTGACCCTTACCTCACACAGGTAAAAACCTCAAAATTAAAGACCTAAATGTAAGAACCTAAACTATAAAACTCTTAGGAGAAAACATAGTCATAAGTCTTCATGACAATGAGTTCCTTAACTCTGACACCAAAATCACAAGCAACAAAAGAAAAATTAGGTAAATTAGATTTCAACATTAAGAAACTTTGTGTTTCAAAGGACACTATAAAGAAAGTGAGAAGACAACCCAAAGGATGGGAAAAATATTTTCAAATTATATACTTGATAAGGGACTTGTAACTAGAAATATAAAGAACACTTACAACTCAATAATGAAAAACAGCTCAATTAAAAAACAGGAAAAGGATCTGAATAGACATTTCTCCAAAGAAGACGTATGAATGACCAATAAGCACATAAAAGATGTTCAGCATTGTTAGTCATCAGGGAAATGCAAATCTAAACCATGATGAATTATCACTTTACACTCCTAGGAATGGCTAAAATACAAAAGACAGGGCTGGACATAGTGGCTCACACCTGTAATCTCATCACTTTGGGAGTCCAAGGTGGGAGGATTGCTTGAGCCCAGGAGTTCAAGACCAGCCTAGGTAACAAAATGAGACCCCATCTCTACAAAAAAATATTAAAAAGTTAGCCAAGTTGGTGGCATGCACATGTGGTACCAGCTACACAGCAGGCTGAGGCAGGAGGATTGCTTGAGCCCAAGAGGTTGAGGCTGCAGTGAGCCCTGTTTGTGTCACTGCACTCCAGCCTGGACAACAGAGTGAGATTTAAAGAAACAAACAAAAAAAGATAACAAGTATTGCCAAAAATGTGAAGAAATTGGAATGTTATATATTACTTGGAGGATTGTAAAATGGTTCAGCCACTTTGGAAAAGTCTCATGGTACTTCCAAAGGTTAAACATAAAGTTATTATATGAATCAGCTATTCCATTCTTAGGTCTATTCCCAAGAGAGTTGAAGACATATGCCCACACAAAAATTTGTACATGAATGTTTATATGTTTATATCATATATTATTTATAATATCCATAAAGTTCAAACAATTCAAATATTCTCAATGATAAATATATCTGTATTAGTCTGTTCTCACTCTGCTATAAAGAAACACCCAAGACTGGGTATTTTATAAAGGAAACAAGTTTAATTGACTCACAGTTCCACATTACTAGGGAGGCCTCAAGAAACTTACAATCATGGCGGGAGGTAAAGGAGAAGCAAGCACTTTCTTCATAGCGCAGCAGGACCTAGTGAGTGCAAGCAGGGGGAATGCTAGCCACTTACAGAACTTCTGATCTCGTGAGACTCGCTATCACGAGAACAGTATGGGGAAAACTGCCCCCATGATTCAATTACCTCCATCTGGTTCCATCCTTGACACATGGGGATTATGGAGATTACAGTTCAAGATGAGATTTTGGGTAGGGACACAGCCAAACCAAATCAGTATCCACGTATCCAAATGTGGTATTCTGCATAAAATGTGGAATGTGGTATTCTATACAGTGGAAATGATATTCAGCTATAAAAAGTACTGATAGATGCTACAACATTGATGAACCTTAAGAACATTATGCTTAGTGAAAGAAGCCAGACATAAAAGGTCACATGTATAATTTCATTTATATTAATGCCCAGAATAGGCAAATCCATAGAGATAGAAAGTAGATTAGTGGTTGCCAGAGGCTGAGTTGACTGCTAATATCTATAGAGTTCCTTTTGGGGACAATTGATAAATGTTTTGAAATAAAATAGTGGTGATAGTTGTACAACTCTGTGCATAATTCCCCAAACCATTGAATTGTATACTTTAAATGGATGAATTGTATGGTGTGCAAATTATACCTCAGCATAGCTGTTAATTTTGAAAAAGTAGAGTCTGGAAAAACTTGATTAAATATAAGGAAAAACATCTTAGCTGGGTGTAATTAAACATTAAAATGTATTGAGGAAGGTCGTAGACTCTTCAGAGGAATTTAAAAATAGGACAGACAACCATCTCTTCTATATAAAGTATAGTTCTGTTTTGGGATAGAAGACTATATACTTAAATGTTACTTCAAGTCTTTTTCACTTATGAAGATTCCATCATTATAATTGGGTCATAATCCTCAAATGTAAAACATCACCTATTGCATAACATATGACAATGTAACACAAAAATTCACTCATTTTCAAACTTCAGTTCACTAAGCAAGTTTGCATTATGTCAATTTGTCTCTATATCCTCTGCCGTATTTACCTCAGCTTTATCTAGGTCCAAGAGCAGTATTACTTAGATTAACAACGTTAACGAATAAAGTGTGGACAAGTAAGTGTCTGCATTATGTTCACCCCTAACATTTAAATTTTCCTGCAGAGCTGTGTACAATCTAATTCAGGTTTGTTTTTCTATTTGTGAAATGCTAAAATGTTTACAAATTGACCATTTAATATAGCTCATTAGCTATATTAAACAAAATTTGAATTTAAGTACCTTAAGTTTGTGAGACCAGCAAGGGTTGTGTCTTAGTCCATTTGGACTTCTACAACAAAGTACCATAAACTGGGGAGCTTATAAACAACAGAAATTTATTTCTCATCATTCTGGAAACTGGGAAGTCTAAGATCAAGGTGCCAACAGATTCAGTGTCTGGGTGAGGAGTTGTGTTCTAGCTCATAGATAGCACCTTCTTGCTGTGTCCTCACATGGTTTAAGGAGCAAGTGAGCTCTCTGGGGTCTTTTTTATAAGGGCACTAATCCCATTCCCAAGGGCACCACCCTCCTGACCTAATTACCTCCCAACGCCTTGGGGTTAGGATTTCAACATATGACTATTAGGGGGACACAAACATTCAGACCATGTCAGGCTAAATAGGTCTTAACTGTTAATGAAGCATATTAACAGTTTTTTTATTTTTCCCTTTAAAGTAGAAAAACACATACTGATAAATAAAAACAAATATAACATTTGAGTTGAGTGGAGTACCAGCTGAGTGAAGAAAATGACTAGAAGGTATTTGACTAAAATGAGTTATTTAAACTACTTTTGTTACTGAAAAGACCAAGTCTGGGAAGATGATAGGTTATGTGATAGCACTGATTGGTGTCATCAATTGATTTTTAAAGAGACGTAGCCAGCAAATTGCCAGAAAGATAAGTCATATTCTTAGGGATATATGGACTGACTACTCAGGGGAAATGCGTTGCCATTTTGAAAATGAATCATTGATATGTGATGTGCTCTAAGCATTTTTATTTTTTATTTTTTTGCTTCTTGACTGCATGACTAACAAAATATAGGTGGCTTTATTTCAAGACTTAGAGTTTTGTGTCAGGAAGTTTATTAGAGTTTTCCAAGAAAAGAGAATCAATAGAATATATATATATCCTACACACACACACACACACATTGAACATCCCTAATCTAAAATCATGAAATCCAAAATTCTTCAAAATCAAAAACTTCTTAAATACTGACATGACACCACAAGTGGAAAATTCCACACGTAAGTACTTAACACAAATTTTGCCTTATGCACAAAGTTATTTAAAATATTGTATAAAATTACCCTCAAGGTATGTGTATAAGGTGTTTGTAAAACATAAATAAATTTTGTGTTTAGACTTCGGTCCCATCCCCAAGATATTTCGTTATGTATATGCAGATATTCCACAATCCAAAAAACTTTAAAATCTGAAATCCTTCTGTTGTACACACGCACATATACATCCTGGGTTTCCAGCTTGCAGATGGCAGGTCATGGGGCTTCTCAGCCTTCATAATCACATGAGCCAATACCATATATATATATATATGTAGGTATATATAAGTAAGTATAAATATAAATATAGTTATATTTTTATTAATAGATATACATTATTAATATATATTTATATGCATATGTAAATATATAAAATATAGATCTATATGTATATTTTTAGAAAGAATTTATTTTAAGGTATGGGCTCACAACAGTTATGGAGTGAGAAGACCCGTGATCTGCCATCTGTAAGCCGGAGACCCAGGAAAGCTGATGGTATAGTTTGAAGGTCTGAGAGCTGGAAAGCCAATGGTGTAGATTCCAGTCCATGTCTGAAGACCTCAGGGCCAGGAGTCAAGGGCAGGAGAAGATCAATGCCTAAGAGCAAAGTCAACCTTTCTCAACTTTTTGTGCTATTCAGGCCCTCACTGAATTAGGTGATGCCCACCCACCTTGGGGAGGGTGATGTGTCATCTGCCAATACAAGTGCTAATCTGTTGCAGAACCATTCTCACAGATGCTTGCAGAAATAATGTTTAACGAGCTATGTGGGCATCCCACGGCCTAGACAAGTTGACACATAAACTTAATCATCACAGACAGCAATTCAGTTTACTTCAGTGGGTGATCCTGAACTATTTTAAGTCTGTGTGGCACTCCTGAATTCTTATGTGTGTAAGGGGGCTTTGTGTCATTTTCTTGCTACTCGAAATACTTTCCTGGAAGCAAGAAGTGCTCCCCCATGCCTGTCCCACCTGAGCAATGTAGTTCTGCCCTGACTGGCCTGGGCTCTAAAACTCCAAGACTCAACTCTCATTTCTACCACAGAAGGATAAAATGTAATTCCATTTTCTTATAATTTCTAAATCTTTCACATTTTGACATTTCCAAAACCCTGTAAAGTCAATATATGCACTAATTATCTGAAAAGTGGTGATTAAATTGCTGGTGTTTCTTATAATTTATGGTGTCTTAGAAAGCAGGACATAGGGTGGTTTCTGATGATAATGGAAGGTCCAGCAGATAATAATCCTGTGTGCTGTTTCTCCTGGGTTCATTCGCATCAGAGAAGTTACCTACAAATAAGGTTTGTTCTCTCATGGTCATCAGCCCCACAGCATCAGGGAGTCCTGTTCTTTGTAGACCTCTCTATGACTTCAGCAACTCATTTCTTCTCACAATATACAGTGGAGAGGTCACACTCATAGACTTTAAAGCCATTCTATCCAGGATGGTCAGTGGAAGTCAAAACTGAACTTGAATCAAAATCACTGGAGGGTTAAAGCACAGATTGCTGGTTCCTATCTCCAGAGTTTCTGAAAATGTAAGTTTGGGGCTCAGCCTGAGAAGTTGCATTTGTAGCAAGTTCCCAGATGATGCTGATGCTTCTGGTCCAAAACCACACTTTCAGAACCACTAGCCTTAGGTCCACAATGCCCTAGCTCAACAATGTCCTAGGTCAACAATGCCCTAGCTGTCCACAGATGAAGAAATTGACATGTGATCTGAATTTGGTCTCTGAAGCATGAGGGGACGTCTGCTGGGAGACATGTCATACCTCATCTGGGAATGAACAGTGTCCCCTCCCAGTTCCCCACTCTTTTTCCTCTGGGTAGTGTGTTTCTATATGTCCAACCTAGAAACAACTGAGGCCATCCTGGACCATCCTATAATCTTGGGAAAGTAAGTCATACCATTACTCCAGCCTGAGCTTGCCAGAGCAGGGAACTGGAAGTAATTTGGTTCTGTGATGACAGGTGGCCCGAATAGTAACTGGCTTGGGGCCTGCACTTTCAGAGAAAATAAATATCTTCATTGTTTTAGCCAGTTTGTGTTAGATACTTCTGGTTTTTATAATCTAAAGTATCCTAATTAATACAGAAATGTCAGGGAATCTGATAATTATAAAAGGAACAGAAAGAGGTAAGTAGAAAAAAGTCATCACATGTAAATGAGGAAATACTAGACAGTGTCAAACAGGAGGAAATACTTAGATCCCTAAGTGGTAAGAAAGCAACCAGCCTAAAGAAGTAGCAAATTAGCAAAACAAACGTTTCTTTAAGTGGCAGGAATAATCCAAATAAAAAACTAGGCTAAAAACACTCTGGTGAGGAACTCTACATTGAATCTTTACACTTTTATAGTAGGATTTATTTTAATGTGTTGAAACCCTGAGACAAAAGCTCTGTCTTTCTCCATCTGCCTTCCCAGACCATCCTGGTAATAAATGACTCAACTCTGCTTATACCTAAATAAAGGAAATTGGACTTTGCCATTTCTCTGCTCATCTGAGAGCTTCGCCTCCTGCTAATGGATAAGACATAGAGGCCTAACTTCTCTCCATGGTGCCAAGGGCTCAGGGTCTGACTGCCTTGAACCATCCCTGATTACGAAGAGAACCATCAGACTGTCAAACTCACCTAAGTACCTGGGGCACACCCTTGAGGTTAAAAAAAAAAAGAAGTTGTCGGAATCAATTTTATAATTCACCAGGAGCCCCTGTCAGACAAATGAAGCAGCAGTGATGAATGGATTCAGATAGATCGTGATGGGAGTCAAGCAACTGGCATCAGCACCAATTAGATCTGGCACTAGAGCAGTCAGTGCGCGCATGGCCCCGTGCTCCCTTGAAATAAACAAGCTGTCACAGCTACACTGGGATGGAACAATGATATAAACACAGATCTCAGCTGGATCAGTCAAAGGCTTTGCGTAGTCTTCAACTGTGGCTGCATGCCCTTTCCTCTCTAGGTTATAGGACAGCAGCTATATCACTCAGTATTTTGCTGCATAAATCCAAAATGAAAATGAGCAACTTCTCAGCACAATTTAAAATAACCCAAGCTTTTTCATGCCATAGAAGAATACCGCTTTTCAAGGTAAAATACAGATAATAAATCCCAAGAACCAACAGATTGTGTCCTATGGGTTTGCAGGGAGAAAAAAAAGGTGCTGGTGTCTTGATTAAGAACTTAACTTATGTGCCAGCTCCCAGGTGGCTGGAGGCCATCCCCGGTGTGGGCACGAATTCTTGATATTGCAGTATCATCTGCTTTCCTGTGCTTTGCTTATTTTTTACATAAGTCTTGCTGTGTAGTGGGATTTGCTAGAAACACAACTGGCATCTAATTTTGGATACAACTCAAGACTTCTGACCTCCTCAGCATACAGTTATCCCTTGACATAACAGTTGAGACAACTGCCTTGAGAGTTGTCACGTGATAGTTTGGTGTGTCCATCAACGTATGACAGTGTAGTTCTGCGTAGTAAGGATCGTAGGATAGAGAAGTAGAATAACAGTTATTATAAACTTTGAAGCAAATTTTAAAAGATATTTTAGTTTAAATTTTCCAGGAAAAATAAAGTTTCAGTTCACCCCACCCTCTGTCCTGTTAAGGACCAGAATTAAAAAACAAAAAACAAAGAATAATTTTTGTGTCCCACTATGAAAGACTGAGTGTCTCTTTATATTATGTTATGTTTGCAATTTAATTAATCATAATGATTTCTGATTGGTAGGATAAGAAGTGATCATTTTTCTTATATCTCCGTGACTCCTTCCTTCCCTTTGGACTTGCCCACAAATATTCAGATGTTTCTTTGTAAAAAGTGAAATAGAATGATCTTGAAAAGAATTCTTTGGGACAGAAAATTTCATATTTCTAATTGGATGCATTTTTTTCTTTTCTTTTTTTTTTTTTTTTTTTTTGAAGTCTCGCTCTGTTGCCCAGGCTGGAGTACAGTGGCACCATCTCTGCTCACCGCAAGCTCCGCCTCCCAGGTTCACGCCATTCCCCAGCCTCAGGCTCCGGAGTAGCTACAGGCTCCCGCCACCACACCCAGCTAATTTTTTGTATTTTTAGTAGAGACAGGGTTTCACCGTGTTAGCTAGGATGGTCTCGATCTCCTGACCTCGTGATCCTCCCGCCTCGACCTCCCAAAGTGCTGGGATTACAGGCGTGAGCCACTGCACCCGGCCAGCTAAACTCTATCTTTTAAAGAAATTACCTGTATTTATCATGTAAAACTCTATCAAAGTGAAAAATAATTTAATATTATTGACATATCATTTAAATACTTGCGCACACTAGAAAAAGCTCGTTTGCTTATTGCTGTACAATAATGTATGTGTTGGCGTCATTTTATATTAAAAAGTCCTGAAGAATACTGACAAGATCTAGGTAAATAAAAAAGATTATTTTATGGAAATAGGATAGTAAGTAGGTAGATTAACTTGCCAACTGTGATAGACTGGTAAATTGTTCATTAGGAAATTTATCAAAATTAAGAAAGAAAATTACATTATCTCTGCTTTTTGACAGAATTGCAAAGTGAAAGGATGTGTTATATAAATAAGCAATGCTTTAATTTAGGCTTTACTCCTACATTTTTTACCATTAGCCAGAAAACAAACTATAAATACTAAATAAATTCTTATTTCAACGTAGTTGGGAATAAATTATCGTGTATACAAAATAATCTAGAAGGGGGAAGGTTTTAGTATACAAGTTATAAGTGTGTTTTCCAAAGGTCATGTTCAAAGTCTGAGAGAGTAAGAAGCTGTTGCTAAGACAACAATTACAACAAAATAGGAACAAATTGGTTGGGCTAGCAGGCGAATTTATCCAACTCCAATAATGGCATTAACAAAATTAGAGAACTACTTTCCAAATGGAGCTAATCATTAAGATGGGAAACTAAGAAGAATGATCCTTCATCAATAACGTTGTTCAAAGTTGAGGTTCAACTAATTTTACTCTTAGAATTAGTCCCACACAGCATGGGACTGTCTTTATTTCCTTGGAGGCAAATAAAACCAATGGAAAAAATCTATAATTCAATTAATGGCATGGATGATGATGGCAACCATTACTAGGAATAATGTCTGACTGAGTTTCCTGACTGTTAATACGTTGGTAAATCCTTAAGCTTATAAATTGCTAAATCTTGAAGAAATTTAAGTTTCTAACTATATAAGTTACATTTTTCCCCTACACATTTAAATTTATTTTTTAGTTTCCTGAGTAAAACAGGTAGAAAGTTTACACAGTGAGTTGGAATCCTAAAAATTAGAGAAATATATTTGATAACTTTTATCTGATTGATACATGTTTTGCAAACTTCCTAATTTGAAGGATGCTTCATCCTTATTACCTTAAAATCTCATTCTAACTTTATCATCCACTTAGACTGTCATCTTAAGTTTTAAAAAACAGATTATTGCATGTGTGTGAGGGGTTGAGTGCCAAAGCACATTTCTGGTCCAAATAAACTTTTAAAAGTTTTCACAACTGCATGTGTAATCACAGTCACACATGCATCAGATTTTGCATGACATAATAGTAAAAGGAATAGCCGAAGAAATTAAAACAGAACTTCCATATTCAATTGGGTCCCTTGCAGGGCTTGAAAGAGGTGTAATTCACTGCACATAGGGATATTTCTCAAAAGTTTCTTTCCTTTTCTTCTTAACTTCCCTTCTCTTCTCCTCTACTTTGGGCTGCTTCAGAATTTCTCATACACCAAACCTACAAAACTTTCTCTCAGTAAACATGCATAACTTTTCTGCAGATCACCTTCCTTTCTCTCTGTTCTTTATTATGAGACTCTCCAGGTTCTAAATCACAATGAGTCCTCAGATTGGTCTGACAAAGACAGAAGTCTTCTTAGGGAGAAGTCAAGGAGGAGAAATTGGTCAAAGAGAGATTTTCTTTATTGCTTTCTTTTCTTTCAGGCAAGTAGAATGGTTTTAGGAGAGGAAGAGGAAAAAGACTTGAACAAATTCAAAATTAGTAAATTCTCTCTTTATTATGCAAACTTTGATGAGTAAAGTGAAAGGCCATGTATCTTTTTTTCATAGTAATAAATTATATTTTTAAAAATATTTATTTATTTTACTAATGCCTCATATGCTGTCTCCTTTTCAAATGTCACTAACAAAGAAAGAAAAAGAAGAAAGGACAAAGGAAGGGAGGAAAGAAGAAGAGAGGAAAACCTGAAAAAATAGATGCTAGTAAAACTTCATTTCCATAAATTACTGGAAGGTGAATGGTTCCTATGCTTAAAGTGACTAGTATTTGCATCTTTTATTCATTTAACAACTATGTCTTGAGTGCCTTCTATGAGCCAGGCACTAAAAAGGCAGCCTGCTTCCTCAGATCCAAATGCTAAACAAATTTCTTTTTTTTTCAAGTATTCAAAATGAAAGCATGAACAAGAAGAAAAGATGCCATATTCTAAATGATCTGTGGGCTATAATTGTTTGTCCTAATATAATTACACTGCACCCTGGCTTCATCTTAGTCTATGAAATTTGATTTGAAAGTTTATGGTAAGTGCATATCTCAACAGCACCATCAATCATTTTTCAAAGTTGAAATAAACAGTCAAAATCAACAGCTTAGCCAAAGATGCTGCTTATGGTATACAGACACACCATCGGAATTACTAACCAGAATAGTTTTGGGACTATCTTATTGGCATGTTGCAAGAATCACTCTTATATGCTGAGTTGTCTCCCAGCAGCATCTCTTGCCTGAGCAAAATTTGACTTTCATAATAGTCTAAGGAAAGGGTCTTCATTAAGGGTGATTTATCACCAGTCATGGAAAACAAAAGTAACAACTTCTGATAAAAAATGTCTACCCATGCAAAGCAGGCGAAGAACATTTACCAATGAAGTTAGCACAGCACAGAAAATTTTGCATCTGCCAATCAGTCAGGCACACAACTCCTTGTTCAGACACTGTGAAAAATCACAACAATGCCCTGACTATGTATTTGAATATATTCAGTCCATCTTTTGCAATGTATAAGATGAGCTTGGAAGGATGTAGAATTTACTTACATTACATATGAAGCCTTTTCCTTGGGTGCCCAATTCAGTGCCTAGTTCTTAGTAGGTGCTCAGTATGTGGTGGTTTCAGTGGCAGGAATAGTGGTAAGGTAGCAGGTAATGGCTTATTTTAAAGTATGATAGAAGATTTTAAATATTATATATTTAATGCACATTTAACATAGTATGCATTTAAGGTTTATTAAAATAAGTTGAATTTTCACCCCCTTGCATCAGGTAGTATTGATTAGTAAATTACCTGTAAATTCTAGAAATCTCACAATATTCAGGGACTTCAGGGTAATGAACCTCTTGTTTCTCTGTACTCTTTACTATAGTATTTATAAACAGCTATGTGAGAGCAGAAAAACATTAATTCCAATTGTATCATTGGTGGTTACAATTAATTACTTGCCTTGGATTCTGCTAATGACCAGCAGTTGATGATTTAAAGAGATCTATGCCACAAAAGGCCATTTGACTTAACTCACCAAAGTCATCTATATACTCCCATGGAAGGAATCCAGTCTTTTTCAATAATCCTTATTGATTGTAAATGATATCAGAGGATAACCTGGTTTTAGTAAACTCCCCTTAAAAGTCCCTCATTTGATCGTACGCTCTTGCGGTCACCATCTTAGCACCATACTGGTTATTTGCAACATGGATTGCCAGATACCATTGCTTTTTCTCAAAGTAGATTTTCATTCACTTTGATTGAGTCTTAGGAGTTTGTGGAGAGGGACCATGACTGAACCATTAACCTTGTGCTTCCATACCTTGAAGCCAGTAACGAGGCTAACCCAGAGGCACTGCCTGTCCCCTGAGACAGAGGTTAGCAGAGACTGGTCAGGTACAGCACTTCCTCATTTACAAGGGGAGTCAGGACTGGGGGCAGAAGCAAGGAGAGCAAGCACCATAGAATCATCCTGAGACAATGTAAGTGCTGGTTCTGATTCTACTATCTTGTTATGTCATCTTGAATCAACCACCTACCCATTCTATGCCTCAGTTTACGCATTTTAACAATAAAGGGAAAAGGCTAAAGAAGGTGTCTCTAAAGTCTATTGAAGCCAAAGAAATCCAAAATTCTATTTGTCATTTAAGTGGCCATTTTTCCTTTTTTTTCCCACTGTCTACAAACACAGTTAGTTGAAGACTTGGGCAACAACAAGAATACATTTGGCTATTATCACATTTTCAAGACTAATGAGTGTCTTTGTCAATGACAAACAAATGGCCCATTATGCAAGCTGATAATTGCAATATATTACCTTCTCACATTAAGTTAGTCACAAATAGTACTTTAAAATTCAATGCAGAAAAATAAAGTGTTGAGTCCCAGTTTTGGCTGAAGTAGACACAATCCCTGCCCTCAATGTAGCTTTGAGTCCTGTTGGAGAGGCAGCTATTAGACAGATAATCACAGGAATAAATACTAGAGTTGAGAACCTGCCTGTGAGGGAGAAGTTCAGGGTGATATGCAAATATGTCCCAAAGGAACCCAATCTCATCCAAAGATTAATGTGTGAATAAACTTGTCTGTGCAAAGCTTAATATCAAATTTTGAGGTGATATTATGGTTGTCTAAGAAGTTGTTACATATTGTTAACTGAATAAGATTCTGTGTTTCCCCAATAAAGGATTCTATATGTGTATAGAAAAATTTATCATTTAGGATGGGGTAAATATGGCAGTATAATTTTAGACTCTCTTTATAGTCGAGGATGGTCCATTTTCAATAGTTGACGCCACTAGACCAAAGTAGAATGAATCCCCAAATAGGGAAAAATCACAGCTCTTGTTTCTCAAGGCTTAATCATCACAATACCTTCATAAATTTTGCCATAGCCATCAATCTGTTCTATAAATCACTCACACTTTTCCTCAAATTGACTTAAAAAAATTCTTACTTACCTTTACCCTAAACAAAGATATCCATAAATTAGTACAAAAGTTTTTAACATACTATATTGTTTGCTTAACTTTTAAAAATGAATGCATATCTCTTCAAATAAAACTTGGTTATCGGTATATTTAACATCATTTTGGGTACCAAACTTTGGAAAACACTGACCTCAACTCATGGCCCCATACATACACACAAACACAAACCGTAACCCTGGGAAAACTCTTCAGTTAGTGGGAATGATGCAGAAGCCCAGTTGCAACTCACTATCTGTGCCTTTCAGCAAAGTTTTTATAAATTTTCCTCATGAAGCCACCTGTGATTTCCAGTGGTTTTTAATTTACTTAATACGTAATTATGAAGGAACAATTGTGTAGTCTTATTTCTGAATGCAGTGACACCTGATCACTCAACATACAGAAATTTGGAGCGATTTTGATTTGACATGATGACTAAGAGCATTTTGTACCTCCAGTCTAAGAGTATTCACACCTAATATAATTTTGCAATAACATGTTAGGATATATGGTTCCTCAGAAAGGTAAGTTAAAGTATTTGCAGTGGTAGTGAGAACCATTGGTAATTCTGAGAGCAGAGATGTCATTTGTAGTAGTTAATACCCATGAGATGTTAACTACTATGTAAGAAGAAAGTGTTTAAAGGCAAAAAATTGTATATATTTTTTTACCTCTGTGCATATGGCAGCTTCACTCTATGGTATTCAAAAATAATAATGCATATTAAATAAAATAATTACTTAACAACAAGGAAAATCAATTATATTTTGGCTTTTATTGGATTTAGAATCCTGTGTTAATAAACTGACAGAGATTAGGGTGTGTAGAACAGGAGTTTATCTGTGGCTGGAGACTCAAAGTTTCCTATAGTTCTCTTGACAAGCATACAAACTATTCCTTAAAAAGGAGAATTAAAGCAAGCAGTGTGCTTCACAGACAGCAAGATGTAGCTGACTTGGCTGATAACATTTGGCTGCAACAATCTCCTCTGTATCAACCAATGGGAAATGCCAAAATCAGTTAGGATGAACTGTGGACTATACCATCATGTCTGAATTACATGCTGTAAGTTCTTCCTGTTCATTTTTCATCTGAAATTATTTAAAAATCTAAAATTGTGGCAAAGATATTTGAGGCCACTATATTAATTTTCTTATCATATTATGATTTTCTATTTGTTGCCCACGTAATATTTACGCACTAGAAACTCTAGTCATGACTGAGCTCTGTTCAACTTTATTTTTACATTTTTATACAATAATTTATTTTTTGTTTACACATGCATCATATTTTACTGCAAACAAAGCAAAGCCAAACTGAATACCATTTTACACATAAAACCACAGGGGAATTTTTGCACTGTACTCTAGCAGTCAGTCAAGAATCAATGCCTCCCTTTCCCTAACTATTCCATACTCCCTCTTATTCTTCCTTTCATAGATGTGTGTTTTTAACTTGCTTGACTCCCTTCTTTACTGCTAGCACCTATTTATCTTTTTTTTTTTAATTAGTTTTTATTTTAGATTCAGGCAGGACATGTGCAGATTTGTTTCCTGAGTATATTGCATGATGCTGAGGTTTGAGGTACAAATGATCCCATCACCCAGGTACTGAGCATAGTACCCCACAGTTGGTTTTTCAATCCTTGATCCCATCCATCCCTCTTCACTCTAGTAGTCCCCAATCTCAATTGTTGTCATATTTATGTCCATGAGTAGTCATTGTTTAGCTCCCGCTTATAAGTAAGAACATACAGTATTGGATTTTATGTTCCTACATTAATTCGCTTAGAATAATTGTTTCCAGCTG
>NW_012107709.1:212934-214265 GCF_000951045.1 Mandrillus leucophaeus | reverse complement strand
TTTTTAAATAATAGCTATTCTGACTGGTGTGAGATAATATCTCATAAGGGCTTTGATTTGCATTTCTCTTGTGATTGATGATGTGGAACATTTTCTCACATGTTTCTTGTCAACTTGTATGTACTCTTTTGAGATGTGTCTGTTCATGTCTTTTGCCCATTTCTCAGTGGGATTATTTGTTGTTTTTCTTTTTGTTTTGTTTTGTTTTGTTTTGTTTGCTTGTTCAGTTGTTTAAGTTCTTTATCAATTCCGTATATTAGACCTTTGTTGGATACATAGTTTGCAAATACTTTCTCCTGTTCTGTAGATTGTCTATTTACTCTGTTGATAGTTCTTTTACTGTGTAGAAGCTCTTTAGTTTAATTAGGTCCCACTTGTCAATTTTTATTGTTGTTGCAATTACTTTTGAGGACTTACTTTTAAGTTCTTTCCCATGGCTGATTCCAGAATGATGTTTCCTGAGTTTCCTTCTAGGATTCTTGTAGTTTGAGGTCTTACATTTAGGTTTTAATCTATCTTGAGTTAATTTTTGTATACGGTGACAGGTAGGAATCCAGTTTCATTCTTCTACATATGGCTCACCAGCTATCCCAGCACCATTTATTGAATAGGGGGTTCTTTCTATTGCTTATTTTTGTTGAGTTTGTCAAAGATCAGATGGCTGTAGGCATGCAAGTTTATTCCTTGGTTCTCTATTCTGTTTTATGTGTCTGTTTTTGTATCAGTACCATGCTGTTTGGGTTACTATGGCCTTATAGTATAGTTTGAAGTTGAATAATGTGATGCCTCCAGCTTTTTCCTTTTTGCTTAGGATTACTTTGGCTATTCAGGCTCCTTTTTGGTTGCAAGTGAGTTTTAGGATAGGTTTTTTTCCCAGTTCTGTGAAAAATGCCATTGGTAGTTTGATAGGAATAATGTTGAATCTGCAGTTTGCTTTGGGAAGTACAGCCACTTTGTACTGTACTGTGAGAACAGGCAGTGTTTGGTTTTCTGTGCCTGTGTTAGTTTGCTGAGAATGATGGCTTCCAGCTTCATCTATGTTACTGCAAAGGACATGAACTCATTCTTTTTTATGGCTGCATAGTTTTCCATGGTGTATATGTGCCACATTTTCTTTATCCAGCCTATCATTGATGGGCTTTTGGGTTGATTCCAAGTCTTTGCTATTGTAAATAGTGCTGGAGTAAACATACATGTGCGTGTGTCTTTATAATAGAATGAGTTATAATCCTTTGGTTATATAACCAGTAATGGGATTACTGGGTCAAATGGTATTTCTAGTTCTAGATCCTTGAGGAATCGCCACACTGTCTTCCACAATGATTGAACTA
>NW_012107709.1:207523-212884 GCF_000951045.1 Mandrillus leucophaeus | reverse complement strand
ATTTCTAGTTCTAGATCCTTGAGGAATCGCCACACTGTCTTCCACAATGATTGAACTAATTTACACTCCCACCAACAGTGTAAAAGAATTCCTATTTCTCCTCAGCCTCACCAGCATCTGTTGTTTCCTGACTTTTTAATCATTGTCATTCTAACTGGCATGAGATGGTATCTCATTGTGGTTTTGATTTGCATTTCTCTAATGACCAGTGATGATGAGCTTTTGTTTTTATGTTTTTTGGTTGCATAAATGTCTTCTTTTGAGAAGTGTCTGTTCATATCCTTTGCCCACTTTTTGATGGGGTTGCTTTTTCCTTGTAAATTTGTTTAAGTTCCATGTAGATTCTGGATATTAGACATTTGTTGGATGAGTAGATTGCAAAAATTTCCTCCCATTCTGTAGGTTGACTGCACGCTACCTGACTTCAAACTATACTACAAGGCTACAGGAACCAAAACAGCATGATACTGGTACCAAAACAGATACACAGACCAGTGGAACAGAACAGAGACCTCAGAAATAATACCACACATCTACAACCATCTGATCTTTGACAAACCTGACACAAATAAGAAATGGGGAAAGGATTCCCTATTTAATAAATGGTGCTGGGAAAACTGGCTAGCCATATGCATAAAACAGAAACTGGACCCCTTCCTTACATCTTATACAAAAATTAATTCAAGATGGATTAAAGACTTAAATGTAAAACCCAAAACCATAAAAACTCTAGAAGAAAACCTAGGCAATACCATTCAGGACATGGGCAAAAACTTCATGACTAAAACATCAAAAGCAATTGCAACAAAAGCCAAAACTGAAAAATGTGATCTAATCAAACTAAAGAACTTGTATATTGATTTTATACCCTGAAACTTTACTAAAGTCATTTAGCAGTTCCGGGAGCCTTTTGGTGGAGTCTTTAGTGTTTTTTAGGTATAGAATCATGTTGTCTACAAAGAGAGATAGTTTGATTTCTTCTTTTCTTATTTGGATGTTTTTTATTCCTTTCTCTTGTCTGGTTGCTCTGCCTGGCACTTCCAGTCCTATGTTGAATAGACATAGTGAGAGTGGGCATCTTTGTCTTGTTCCAGTTCTCCAAGGGAATATTCCAGTTCTTGCACATTCAGTATGATGCTGGCGGTGTTTGTCATAGATGGCTCTTATTTTTTTCATGTATGCTCCTTTGATGTCTAGTTTCTCAAGGATTTTGAAAGCTATTTCTCCATCTATTGAGATGATCATATGGTTTTTGTTTTAAATTCTGTTTATATGGTAAATCACGTTTATTTGATGTTTATTGAACCAACCTTGTATCCCAGGAATGAAGCCTGTTTGATTATGACGAGTTAACTTTTTGATGTGCTGTTGAATTCAGTTTGCTAGTATTTTGTTGAGGATTTTTGCATCTATGTTCATCAGGGATGTTAGCCTGTAGTTTTCTTTTTTCACTGTGTCTTTACCAGGTTTCAGTATCAGAGGGATGCTGGCTTCATAGAGTGAGTTGTAGAAGAGTCTTTCCTTGATTTTTTTGGAATAGGTTCAGTAGAATTGGTACCAGCTCTTTGTACATCTGATAGAATTTGACTGAGAATCCATCTGACCTGAGGCTTTTTTTCATTGGTAGAATTTGTATTCCTGATTCAATTTTGGAAATGTATATTGATTTATTCAGTGTTTCAGTTTCTTTCTGATTCAATTTTGGGAGATTGTGTGTTTCCAGGAATTTATCCACTTCCTCTAGGCTTTCTAGTTTGTGTGCATAAAGGTATTAATAATACTCTGTAAGGATCTTTTGTATTTCTGTGGAATTCGTTGTAATGACACCTTTGTTATTTCTGATTATGCTTATTTGAACCTTCTCTCTCTTTTTTCTTTGTTAATCTAACTAGCAATCTACCAATCTGGCTTATCCTTTCAAAAAACCAACTTTTGGTTTCATTGATTCTTTGTGTGGATTTTTGGGTCTCAATTTCATTAGTTCCACTCCAATTTCGGTATTTCTTTTTTTCTGCTATCTTTGGGATTAGTGTGTTCCTGTTTTTCTAGTTCCTTGAAATTTGATATTAGATCATTAATTTGAGATTTTTTTTTTGTGAGGTAGGCATTTAGCACTATAAACTTTCCTCTTAACACTACTTTTGCTACATCCCAGAGACTTTGATATGTTGTGTCTCTGTCTGTTTCCATTTATTTCAAGGAATTTTTAAATTTCTGGCTTGATTTCATCGTTTACTCAAAAGTCATTCAAGAGCAAATTGTTTAATTTACATGTAATATTGTGGTTTTGAAAGATCTTCTTGGTATTGGTTTATATTTTCACTCTACTGTGGTCCAAGAGTGTGACTGGTATGATTTCTATTTTTTTTGAATTTATCGAGACTCATTTTATGGCTGAGCATGTGGTCTATCTTGGAGTATGTTCCATGTGCAGATAAAAAAATGTCCATTTTGTGGTTGTTGGGGGCAATATTCTGTTTATGTCTATTAGGTCCAATTAGTCACATGTTCAGTTTAAGTCCAGAATTTCTTTGTTAGTTTTTTGCCTCAATCATCTGCCTAATGCTGTCAGTGGGGTATTGAAGTCCCCCACTATCATTGTGTGGCTGTCAAGTCTTTTTGCAGAACTAGAAGTACTCCTATGTATCTGGGTGCTCCCATTTTGGGTATGTATAGTTTTAGAATAATTAAGTCTTCTTGAATTGAACCATTTATCATTACGTAGTGCCCTTCTTTGTCCTCTTTTACTGTTTTGGGTTTAAAATCTGTTTTATCTAATATAAGAATGGCAGTCTCTGCTCTTTTTTATTTTCCGTTTCCATGGTAGATCTTTCTCCAACCCTTTGCTTTGAACCTATTGGCGTCATTATGTTTGAGATGGCTCTCTTAAAGACAAAAGATGGATGGGTCTTGTTTTTTTTTCATCCAACTTTTCACTCTGTGCCTTTTAAATGGGGCATTTAGATCATTTACATTCAAAGTTAATATCGACATGTAAGGTTTTGATCCTAACATGAAATTGTTAGCTGGTTGCTTCCTAGTTTTTATTGTGTGGTTGCCTTTTAGGTTCTGCAGTCTATATACTTAAGTGTGTGTTTGCTGTAGCATCAGCCTAATTTTCATTAAAAGATTATTCTGTTCACCTTCATGCTAGATTAGAGAATGATGAGGAAATTTACAATATACATTGCTTTTCCTTCAAAGTAGCTCTTGTTTCCTGACTGTAAATATGTGGTGCACAGTTCACAAACTTCTTATCTTGCTAATTACCCATTGTTTACTCAGTGCTTGAAACTAACTTGCACATTTTATACATCCCTGAAAATTGTGAGTTAAACTTTTTGTATAATACAACACTTCATTTTAAAGGGAATCTTCCCCAAAAGAATATTTTTTAATGTGAACTAACCTGTCTCTTAACATAGTGGATACATTGTGGATAGTGGAAATAGGAAATTTGGGTTTTAGTTGTGCTATAAAAATTATTCAAACCACTTAACCATAACTAGAGTGCAATTAACTTATCTGTAAAAAGAAGACAGAATCTTAGGCTTTAAAATCACAAAGACAGAGGTGTTGATTCTGCCTTAGACACTAGCTAGCGATGTGATCTTTGATGAGTCACCTGAACTCACAGAGCCACATTGTGCTGAATTATACATTTGGGGTTGTAGTCTGAACTTTGTTAGGTTGCCATGAAGATTAATTGAAATAAAAATGTCCAAGCTTTGTATCTATTATTATATGAACATAGCACTTTATAAATTCCTTCTGACTATTGCTTTTTCTCCAAGTTCTTGAAATCTCTTTTTGGCATATTTAAAATGAAACATCATTTATAATTTTCATTGCTAACATTTCATGTAAATACACATTATTATCAATATAAAAATAGTTATACATAAGAAATTGCTAAATCTCCTTGACAATTTGGTAATGAAAACTGAGAACTCAGTCATACACATTTTGGTCACTGTGACATTATTACCTCACAGAAAGGCTCTTTACATTTTCTGATGTTAATATTTATTCTGAATCTTGAATAAAAGAGGAGTTTCTATTTGGTATATAGAAAACACCAACAATAAACAAATGAGAGTGAAGATTTTCTTTTAGTAAGATTTTCTGTTTTCTGTATCAAGTGTTCAGTAATTTCATCCCATTCCACATCCCTACTGTGAATGTGATAAGGTGTTACAGTTCCATCAAGATGTCTCAGTGTTTTATGATTTTGATTCCCCCCCAGTTCATTCTGTTTTCTATAGCAAATAAGAGTTTTCCACTATATATATGTAGTTCCCTTCTAAAAGACACAAATAAAAGTAGGAAAAAATTAGTTTCCCTCACATACTTTAATTCCCTCATTGTGAAAATAAACCCTTTTCAAATATTTACCTAAAATTTGCATGCTCCACTATATGGTGTTTTACCTTTGATTGTAACTTAACATGAAGATAAAAACTAAGAACATTCACCTTTTAATGTTTGAATAGCATTATTCAATCATCTCTCATCCTCTTCATTTAAAAAAAAAACAAAAAAAGGAAGGGAAGATGGCCGAATAGGAACAGCTGCAGTCTGCAGCTCCCAGCGTGATCAACACAGAAGACGGGTGATTTCTGCATTTCCAACTGAAGTACCTGGTTCATCTCACTTGGACTAGTTGGACAGTGGGTGCAGCCCACGGAGGGCAAACTGATTCAGGGCAGGGCATCGCCTCACCTGGGAAGCACAAGGGGTTGGGAGATTTCCCTTTCCTAGCCAAAGGAAGCTATGAGAGACTACCTGGAAAATCGGGAGACTTTTGCCCAAATCTGTGCTTTTCCCAAGGTCTTAGCAATCTGCAGACAAGGTGATTCTCTCCTGTGCCTGGCTCGACAGTTGCCACACCCATGGAGCCTTACTCACTGCTAGTGCAGCAGTCTGAGATTGATCTGTGAGACGGCAGACTGGCTGGGGGAGGGGCAACTGCCATTGCTGAGGCTTGAGTAGGTAAACATAGCGGCCAGGTAGCTCGAACTGGGCCGAGTCCACCACAGCTCAACAAGGCCTACTGCCTCTAGACTCCACTTCTGTGGGCAGGGCATACCTGAACAAAAGGCAGCAGACAACTTTTGCAGACTTAAATGTCCCTGTCTGACAGCTCTGAAGAGAGCAGTGGTTCTCCCAGCACAGCATTTGAGCTCTGAGAACAGACAGACTGCCTCCTCAAGTGGGTCAGGCAGCAATATTTGCTGTTCTGCAATATTTGCTGTTCTGCAGCCTCCGCTGGTGATACCCAGACAAACAGGATCTGGAGTAGAACTCCAGCAAACTCCAACAGACCTGCAGCTGAGGGACTTGACTGTTAGAAGGAAAACT
>NW_012107709.1:206043-207473 GCF_000951045.1 Mandrillus leucophaeus | reverse complement strand
TCTGACAGCTCTGAAGAGAGCAGTGGTCCTCCCAGCACAGCATTTGAGCTCTGAGAACAGACAGACTGCCTCCTCAAGTGGGTCAGGCAGCAATATTTGCTGTTCTGCAATATTTGCTGTTCTGCAGCCTCCGCTGGTGATACCCAGACAAACAGGATCTGGAGTAGAACTCCAGCAAACTCCAACAGACCTGCAGCTGAGGGACTTGACTGTTAGAAGGAAAACTAACAAACAGGAATAGCATCAACATCAACAAAAAGGACATCCACACCAAAACCCCATCTGTAGGTCACTAACATCAAAGACCAAAGTTAGATAAAACCACAAAGATGGGGAGAAACCAGAGAAGAAAACCTGAAAATTCTAAAAATCAGAGCGTCTCTTCTCCTCCAAAGGATCTTACCTCCTCCAGCAATGGAAAAAGGCTGGAGGGAGAATAACTTTGATGGGTTGACAGAAGTAGGCTTCAGCAGGTCAGTAATAAAAAACTTCTCCAAACCAAAGAATGATGTTTGAACCCATTGCAAGGAAGCTGAAAACCTTGAAAAAAGATTAGACGAATGGCTAACTAGAATAAACAGTGTAGAGAAGACATTAAATGGCATGACCTGATGGAGCTGAAAACCATGGAACGAGAACTTCGTGACACATGCACAAGCTTCAATAGCTCATTCAATCAAGTGGAAGAAAGGATATCAGTGATTGAAGATCAAATTAATGAAATAAAACAAGAAGACAAGGTTAAAGAAAAAAGAGTAAAAAGAAACAAACAAAGCCTCCAAGAAATATGGGACTACGTGAAAAGACCAAATCTACATTTGATTGGTGTGCCTGAAAGTGATGGGGAGAACGGAACCAAGTTGGAAAACACTCTTCAGGATATTATCCAGGAGAACTTCCCCAACCTAGAAAGGCAGGCCAACATTCAAATTCAGGAAATACAGAGAACACCACAAAGATACTCCTCAAGAAGAGCAACCCCAAGACACATAATTGTCAGATTCATCAAGATTGAAATAAAGGAAAAAGTGTTAAGGGCAGCCAGAGAGAAAGGTTGGGTTACCCACAAAGGGAAGCCCATCAGATTAACAGTGGATCTCTTGGCAGAAACCCTACAAGCCAGAAGAGAGTGGAGGCCAATATTCAACATTCTTAAAGAAAAAGATTTTCAACTCAGAATTCATATCCAGCCAAACTAAGCTTCATAAGTGAAGGAGAAATAAAATCCTTTACAGACAAACAAATGTTGAGAGGTTTTGTCACCACCAGGCATGCCTTACAAGAGCTCCTGAAGAAAGCACTAAACATGGAAAGAAACAACTGGTACCAGTCACTGCAAAAACATGCCAAACTGTAAAGACCATCAATGCTATGAAGAAACTGCACTGACTGATTAACAGGCAAAATAACCAGTGACCATCATAATGACA
>NW_012107709.1:204343-205993 GCF_000951045.1 Mandrillus leucophaeus | reverse complement strand
GGACTCCTCCCTAACTCATTTTATAAGGCCAACAGCATCCTGATACCAAAGCCTGGCAAAGACTCAACAAAAAAAGAGAATTTTAGATCAATATCCCTGATGAACATCAATGTGAAAATCCTCAATAAAATACTGGCAAACTGAATCCAGCAGCACATCAAAAAGCTTATTCACCACGATCAAGTTGGCTTCATCCCTGGGATGCAAGGCTGGTTCAATATATGCAAATCAATAAACGTAATCCATCATATAAACAGAACCAATGACAAAAACCACATGATTATCTCAATAGATGCAGAAAAGGCCTTCGACAAAATTCAACAGCCCTTCATGCTAAAAACTCTCAATAAACTAGGTATTGATGGAACGTATCTCAAAATAATAAGAGCTATTTATGACAAACCCACAGCCAATATCATATTGAATGGGCAAAAGTTGGAAGTTTTTCCTTTGAAAAGTGGCACAAGACAAGGATGCTCTCTCACCACTCCTATTCAACATAGTGTTGGAAGTTCTGGCCAGGGCAAATAGGCAAGAGAGAGAAATAAAGGGTATTCAATTAGGAAATGAGGAAGTAAAATTGTCCCTGTTTGCAGATGACATGGTTGTATATTTAGAAAACCCCATTATCTCAGCCCAAAATCTCCTTAAGCTGATAAGAAACTTCAGCAAAGTCTCAGGATACAAAAGCAATGTGCAAAAATTACAAGCATTCCTATACACCATTAACAGACAAACAGCCAAATCATGAGTGAACTCCCATTCACAAGTGCTGCAAAGAGAATAAAATACCTAGGAATCCAACTTACAAGGGATGTGAAGGACCTCTTCAAGGAGACTACAAACCACTGCTCAACGAAATAAAAGAGGACACAAACAAATGGAAGAATATTGCATGTTCATGAATAGGAAGAACCAATATCATGAAAATGGCCATACTGCCCCAAGTAATTTATAGATTCAACGCCATCCCCATCAAGCTACCAATGACTTTCTTCACATATTTAGTAAAAAACTACATTAAAGTTCATATGGAACCAAAAAAAGAGCCTGCATTGCCAAGACAATCCTAAGCAAAAAGAACAAAGCTGGAGGCATCACGCTACCTGACTTGAAACTATACTACAATGCTACAGTAACCAAAACAGCATGGTACTGGTACCAAAATAGATATGTAGACCAATAGAACAGAACAGAGGCTTCAGAAATAACACCACACATCTACTATCATCTGATCTTTGAAAAACCTGACAAAAACAAGAAATGGGGAAAGGATTCTCTGTTTAATAAATGGTGCTGGGAAAACTGGCTTGCCATATGTGGAAAGCTGAAATTGGATCCCTTCCTTACACCTTGTACAGAAATTAATTCAAGATGGATTAAAGACTTAAATGTTAGACCTAAACCCATAAAAACCCTATAAGAAAACCTAGGCAATGCCATTCAGGACATAGACATGGGCAAGGACTTCGTGACTAAAACACCAAAAGCAATGTCAACAAAAGCCAAAATAGACAAATGGGATCTATTTAAACAAGAGAGCTTCTGCTCTGCAAAAGCAACTACCATCAGAGTGAACAGGCAACCTACAGAATAGGAGAAAATTTCTGCAATCTACCCATCTGACAAAGGGCCAATATTCAGAACCTA
>NW_012107709.1:203525-204099 GCF_000951045.1 Mandrillus leucophaeus | reverse complement strand
AACTAGTTCAACCATAGTGGAAGACAGTGTGGTGATTCCTCAAGGATCTAGAACTAGAATTACCATTTGACCTAGCAATCCCATTACTGGGTATAAACCCAAAGGATTATAAATCTTGCTACTCTAAAGACACATGCATATGTATGTTTATTGCAGCACTATTCACCACAGCAAAGACTTGGAATGAACCCAAATGTCTATCAATGATAGACTGGATTAAGAAAATGTGGCACATATACACCATGGAATACTATGCAGCCATAAAATAGGATGAGTTCATGTCCTCTGCAGAGACATGGATGAAGCTGGAAACCATCATTCTCAGCAATCACAAGGACAGAAAACCAAAAACTGCATGTTCTCACTCATAGGTGGCAATTGAACAATGAGATCACTTGGACACAGAGCAGGGAACATCACACACCAGGGCATGTCGGTGGGTGGGGAGCTGGGGGAGGGATAGCATTAGGAGAAATACCTAATGTAAATGATGAGTTGATGGGTGCAGCAAACCAACATGGCACATACCTATGTATCAAACCTGCTCATTGTGCACATGTGCCCTAGAACTTAA
>NW_012107709.1:202214-203205 GCF_000951045.1 Mandrillus leucophaeus | reverse complement strand
TTCTGCAGGAGGATTCTAAACCAGGTCCCTGGTGTGTGAAACTCTGTCTGGCAGCTCCTCTCCATAGCATGTCCCTAAATCTGTGCATCTATCTCAAAGGTGGCATTACATTTACTAGCAGCTTGAGTAGATATTCTTTGTCTATCCCTAAGGAAAGTTTCCTAGCACGCAGGCATTTAAAAAAGTGATAAGAGGCCGGGCGTGGTGGCTCACACCTATAATCCCAGCACTTCGGGAGGCTGAGGTGGGCAGATCATGAGGTCAAGAGATCGAGACCATCTGGCCAACATGGTGAAACCCCATCTCTACTAAAAATACAAAAATTAGCTGAGCATGGTGGTGTGCGCCTGTAGTCCTAGCTACTGGGGAGGCTGAGGCAGGAGAATCTCTTGAACCCAGGAGACGGAGGTTGCAGTGAGCCGAGATCGTGCTACTGCTCTCCGGCCTGGTGACAGAGTGAGACTCCATATCAAAAAAGAAAAAAAAAAAAGGTGATAATAATTGGAAATGCAGTACAAATGCTTGTAACTAAGTATATTAGTAACATGGGAAATTGAATGTGTGAGGTACAAAGGTGTAAATTATTGGGAACATAAAGAAGACTTTTCTTGGTAGTTTTGTGTCCCTTACCTTTTCCAGGAAAGCCTGTCTTTCCAACCTTTTAATTGCTAACATTGTTCTCCTATGACCGTCTGTGAATTTCTCTCTCATTTACTGAGCAGTCCGAAACTATATGCAGAGTATTCTGCAAAATCCTGGATATTACATATTCTAAAATGTTGGGATAATTATCACTAATATAAACTTGGAGCCTATAATGTAATATTATACTTGAAGAACACAAATCGGTCTCCAAAAATTCCAAAGTCTTTGAAAAGGAGCATTTGGCCTTTTGGCAAGTCATCAACTGGGAGAAATTGAAGTGATGAAGAATTTTTAACATGTTCTTCTTGAAATACGCAAAATTGTTGGGGGATTGCTCATTAACACA
>NW_012107709.1:198909-201979 GCF_000951045.1 Mandrillus leucophaeus | reverse complement strand
AATAATTGGAAATGCAGTACAAATGCTTGTAACTAAGTATATTAGTAACATGGGAAATTGAATGTGTGAGGTACGAAGGTGTAAATTATTGGGAACATAAAGAAGACTTTTCTTGGTAGTTTTGTGTCCCTTACCTTTGCCAGGAAAGCCTGTCTTTCCAACCTTTTAATTGCTAACATTGTTCTCCTATGACCGTATGTGAATTCCTCTCTCATTTACTGAGCAGTTCAAAACTATATGCAGAGTATTCTGCAAAATCCTGGATATTACATATTCTAAAATGTTGGGATAATTATCACTAATATAAACTTGGAGCCTATAATATAATATTATACTTGAAGAACACAAATAGGTCTCCAAAAATTCCAAAGTCTTTGAAAAGGAGCATTTGGCTTTTTGACAAGTCATCAACTGGGAGAAATTGAAGTGATGAAGAATTTTTAACATGTTCTTCTTGAAATACGCAAAATTGTTGGGGGATTGCTCATTAACACACAGATCACCTTGGGCAGTGTCTAGGACCAACAAGTGTAGGGACAAGCTCTCATTTCTCTTACAGATGCCCTTTTCACAAATGCCATTCCCTAGGGGACTGTTGTATACATTAGCTTCTTCTAGAAGTTAGCCCACTAGTAAGGTCATCTGATTAGTTATTGTTAGCTAATAAGGTTATTAGATACTCAAGTGTAATCCCCCAATTCATTGTGGGATAGTGTTCCTACTGATTTAGTGAGGTCTCAGAGGCAGGTATGTATGAAAATATAGTCACCGTGAGTTATAGTTCTGGGTATTTCAATTGTTACAAATTTGCAAAACAGGATCTACTAAAATATTGAGGTGAAATATGCCTGGTACACTTTCCTTATGAAAAGGAGGTACTCAGTACATATTAGGGAGAAGAATGAATGATTGAATAATTTACTGCAACCTGTAGTTGGAAACCATCCAGAGGGGCAAATAGACTCAATAAAAGGGCAAAGAAGCTCAGTCAGAAAGGTGATTTTGCCAGTGTTTCTGCTAATGTTGGGTTCAGATGAATATTGAAAGTCACAGATACTGTCAACAAGGATGACAAGACAGAAACATGCTTCCTGACACCTTTTAAATAATTTTTTTCTTCTTTCCCTTCTAGCTTCATGCTGACATTTCTGATGTCAATAAACATTAATTTTTAGAAGAGACTTTAGGAAAGAGAATTGAGTCCAATTCAAGAATGCTAACTTTCAGATATCCTAATAAGTGTTCTGTAGTTTTATTATTATATGGTTAGATTCATACAGTAGAAAACAGGAGCAGCCACTGTGTTTAAATAGGTTGACTTTCAAGACAGTATAACGCACACTTCAATTCTTGCTTCATGTGTCTATACATAAAAGCCATTCTGCTGTTCATAAATCATGTTTTAGGTACCGCTTTCTGTTTCATTTAGTTAGTTTTAGAAAATTTAAGAAACCACCTCATGTAAGAGCCCCACTTTTTGGTTAAGCAAGATTATCCACACCTCATAGTCTGACAACTTACCTTACTTTATAGAGACCCTTGAAGAAACAGGTTAGAATCTTATCTGATTCAGTTGAGTACTCATTAAGGCTTTCAATCTCTGAAAGTGTATATATAGTATACTCACTTTCTCTAAAGAAAAAAATTAAAAATTATTTTATGTGTATTTTTTTTTAAAGTAACTATCACCTTTATTAAAAACACTTTCAGACTGTGTTTTAGTTTCACATTAAGCACTCCTGATGTAGAATCAAATAAGCTAGATTCAAGTCCCAGTTTGCTACTTAATAGCACTATGACCTTGGACAAATTACCTAATTATTTTACTCTTCAGTTTCCTTATCTGTTAGAAAACTCTTTTGATTACTGTCAGAATTCAGTGAGATGATACTTACGAAGTACCAGATATAAAGGAAACATTCAATTAAGGGTGGCTATTATTCTTCGATTTTCTTGGATAGTTTTAGGACTGCAAGTCAATTTGCAGAAAACAAATTTCCCCAAACTTTTGGCAAAGGTCAATTCACCAAATTTTTAGTCCCTGGAATTGTAATTTGTCAAAAGAAAATTTCACTTCTGTTATACAAATATATATATATTTTCTTTCCAACTTTCATTTTAGGTTAAGGGGGTACATGTGCATGTTTGTTACATGGGTGTGTGTCATAGAGGTTTTGTGTACAGGCTATTTCATCATCCGGGCAATGATCACAGTACCCGATAGGTAGTTTTTAGACCCTTACCCTCCTCCCACCCCCCACCCAAGTAAGCCCGTGTCTATGGTTCCCAACTTTGTGTCTATGTGTTTAGCTCCCACTTGTAAGTGAGAACCTGCAGTATTTGGTTTTCTGTTCCTGCATTAACTTGCTTAGGATAATGGCCTCTAGTTCCATCCATGTTGCTGCAAAAGACATGATTTTGTTCTCTTTTATGGCTGTGTTGTATTCCATGCTGTATATATACCACATTTTCTTTATTTATCCAGTCCACCACTGATGGACATCTAGGTGAATTCCATGTCTTTGCTAGTGTGAACAGTACTGCAGTGAGCATACACATGCATATGTCTTTATGGTAGAAGAATTTATATTCCTTTGGATATATACCCATTAATTGAAATGCTGGGTCAACTGGTAGTTCTGTTCTAAGTTTTTTGAGAAGGTTCCAAACTTCTTTCAACAGTGGTTGAACTAATTTACATTCCTACCAACAATGTATAAGTGTTTCTTTTTCTCCACAACCTTGCCAACACCTGTTGTTTTTAGACTTTTTGATAATAGCTATTCTGGCTGGTGTGAGATGGCATTTCGTTGTGGTTTTGATTTGCAAGTCTCTGATGATTAGTGATTTTGAGCATTTTCTCATGTTTATTGGCCACTTGTATGTCTTCTTTTGAGAAGTGTCTGTTCATGTCTTTTGCCTACTCTATAATGGGTTTTTTTTTTTTTTTGGTTGTTGATTTAAGTTCCTTATAAATTCTGTATACTAAACCTTTGTTGAATGCATAGTTTGCAAATATTTTCTTCCATTCTGTAGGTTGTCTGTTTTCTCTGTTAATCATTTATTTTGC
>NW_012107709.1:170601-198859 GCF_000951045.1 Mandrillus leucophaeus | reverse complement strand
ATCATTTATTTTGCTGTGCAGAAGCTCTTTCGTTGTTGATTTGTTTAAGTTCCTTATAGATTCTGTATACTAAACCTTTGTTGAATGCATAGTTTGCAAATATTTTCTTCCATTCTGTAGGTTGTCTGTTTTCTCTGTTAATCATTTATTTTGCTGTGCAGAAGCTCTTTCGTTTAATTAGGTCCCACTTGTCAGTTTTTGATTTTGTTGCCCTTACTTTTGGGGTCATTGTCATAAAATCTTCGCCAGGGCCTATGTCCAAAATGGTATTTCCTAGGTTTTCTTCTTGGATATGGTAGGTGCAACATACATCTACAGAACACTCTACCCAACAATAACAGAATATACATTCTTCTCATCTTCACATGCCGTATACTCTAAAACTGACCACATGCTCGTCCATAAAGCAATTCTCAATAAGTTAAGAACTAAAATCATACCAACCATACCTCAGATTACAGTGCAATAAAAATAGAAATTGATACTAAGAAGATCTCTCCAAACCATATAATTTCATGGAAGTTAAACAACCTGCTCCTGATTGACTTTTGGGTAAATAATGAAATTAAGGCAGAAATTAAGAAATTATTTGAAACTAATGAAATTCTTTGAAACTAAAACAAAGATACAGCATACTAGTATCTCTGGACACAGCTAAAGCAGTGTTAAGAGGAAAATTTATAACACTAAAAGCCCACATCAAAAAGTTAGAAAGGTCTCAAATTAACAACGTAACATCACATGGGATGTGGGATTACAAAAACAAGAGCAAACCAACCCCAAAGCTAGCAGAAGAAAAGAAATAACCAAAATTAGAGCTGAACTAAACAAACTTGAGACCAAAAACACCATACAAAAGATCAAAGAGACCAAAAATTGATTTTTTGAAAAAACAGATAAGATTGGTAGATCACTAACTAGACTAATAAAGAATAAAGAGAGAAGACCCAAACAAACATAATCAGGAGCAACAAAAGGGGCATTACCAGCAACCCCACAGAAATACAAAAAACAAAACAAAAAACAAACAAAAAAACCCAGTGACTGTTGTGAAACCCACTATGAGCTCTAACTAGAAAACCTACAAGAAATGAATAAATTCCTAGAAACATACAAACTCCCAAGATTGAACCAAGAAAAAATTGAAACCCTAAACAGACTAACAAGGAGTTCTGAAATTGAATCAGTGAAAAAAAGCCTACCAACCAGAAAAAGCCCTAGACCAGATGGATTCATAACCAAATTCTCTACCAGATATATAAAGAACTGCTGGTACCAATCATACTGAAACTATTCCAAAAAATTGAAGAGGAGGAACTCCTCTCTAACTCGTTCTATGATGCCAGCATCATTCTGATACCAAAATCTGGCAGACACACACACACACACGCACACACACACACACACACAACAAAAACAAACAAACAAACAAAACTTTGGGCCAATATCCCTGATGAACATAAATACAAAATTCCTCAACAAAATACTGCTAAACCAAATCTAGCAGCACATCAAAATACTAATCCACCACAATCAAGTAGGTTTTATTCCTGGGATGCAAAGTTAGTTCAACATCCACAAGTCAATAAATGTGATTTATCACATAAACAGAACTAAAACCACAGACTACATAATTATCTCAATAGATGTAGAAAGGGCTTTCAATAAAATTCAACATTCCCTCATGTTAAACTGTTATACAAATATTTGAAACAAGACCCAGGATAGGGTGTTGCAGACAGAGTCTAGGGTAGATATAAGAACCCAGATGGAATAGGGCCCATGAGAAGACTAGAAGCAGAAGTTCCAAGAGTTCTAGGCATCTACATTTTAAAACATGCCAAATGCATATTCACCCAATTTGGAATAAGTCATTGGAAAAGGAGGCAGGGAAGACATGATGAAATTAACAGAAAAATGTTGGATAAAATGCAAATTGGTCATTTGACAAATTGGTTTGTAGTGAATTGGCTTTGGATAAATTAGTCATTTAGCAAATTGGTCTGTTTTGCTATGAGGCCTATTTTTGTAACATGCAGGGGAAAATTAACATTTTAAATTTATCTTGTGAAAAGACATGTTCAGAGGCAATCAAATCATATGTTAAAGAACATCAGCCTTGTAATACAAAAGTACAATTTTCATCCCACCCAAAGTTTTCATGGATTTGGATCTCCTGCAGAATGTGCCTTAAACAATTAATGACAACATAAAGTGTAATTCATATTAAATTTTAGTAACTCATAATAAGCCCTTCACAATTGTAGATATAGGAATAAGTGATAATTAGAAAGAACACTGCATTGCCTCCCTTCCAATGCTTATTTAAGCAAGCTTAATATTGAGTTAAATAGGAGTTGATGAGTGTGCGTATTTATCTGTATATCTATATCCGTCTATCTACCTGAATATACATATCATTCTTCAGGTTAAATGTATTACCTTTCCTTACGGCTATCTCTTCATATGGATCATGTATTTCTTTATGGATTCTTCAGCATTTGGGTTGAAATGAGCAATACCTTACAATTTAATAACCTGTCTAACATAAGATCCAACACACCTACCAAAGAAACATGATGTTGTCTTACCCTGAAAAACATCTATTCGCTAAAAGATTTGTGAAAATCTCCTGATTCCTATAGGGATTTAAACCTAACAAATTGCACGTAGCACACCAAGTAAGCACTTAGAGAAAATTTTCTTGCGCTTGAGTGCCCATTCCGCTGGACGTATCAAAGGCTTAGTGTGTTCCTCTTATACTGTCACCTCGCTCTCTCAGGTAGAAAAATGCCCAAAGTTATATCTTTTCCTTGTGTATTGATAAAACTTCAAGTAAATGACAGTGGAAACCAACTGTGAGAAGCTTTTGAAATTTTTGCCCAGGAGTTTTACTTAGAAATTGCCTTTCTTTGATAAATTAATCCCAGTTCCTGAACAGTGAAATTCACTCATTAATTTTACTTTTTATTTTTGTTGTGCACAGTATTGAGGCAGGGTAAGTGCTACACTGAGGATGGGAGAAGCAGCTGAAAAGATTGATGGGCCAGGTGGATGATCATTGTCATAGAACTCACTTGTGGGACACAGTATTATGAGGAGTTTGTACTTACTTGGCTGTGGTAGAAACATAATCTGTACATTGTATGTTTTTCCATACAATATTGTTCTTTAGATAAATCAATCCTAATTCTGAGAATTATCTGACAGTAGAAAAACTCATTGAAGTTAGTATATTATCATTTCTTTTATGCTTAAGTATAAAATATGAACATTTGATGAATTTCTCAAATATCTATTATTTTGACAATACTTAAAAAGCAAATTTTCATTATCTAAATAACTTCACATATGTGGATGTCCTTTGTCCTGAGTCTTTGGAAATCTTGTCTTATGGGATGCATTTGTAGTTAATGTGTTTTTTAAGGTACACTTTTAGGGGAACTTGGTGGATCTTTTATTAGGACTACATTTCTAGTATCTTAGGTACCAATTACCCTCAGGGGGAACATTTAGTCAGACTGGCTGATAAACATGTCGCAGGTGACTTTAGAATTAAGTCTCATCTCGGAGATAGAAAGCTTGGGTTTATATTTTTAATTAAGTGCAGGCTTCTGTCCTTTACTTGAACCTAAGAAGTATCATGTAGCAGGAAGTTTCAGTTCAGCAGGATTCTGACTATTTTCATGCAGTTCCACTTTGCAAACGAGACAGAATTAACACAAGGTGTGCTTTTAGCTTCTGGCTATGCCCAGTATTTTTAAGCTGCTTTGTAACATTTTCTTCATTCCAGGACCTTAAGGCAAACTTTAGGAGAAACTGGATATATTATGAAATAAAGAAATACCACATCTGACTCTTTCATTTATTACTCCATTGCTTAATAAATATACTAAATGTAAAGAGGTGAGTTCAACACCCAGGAAACATAAAAATAAAAAGACAAAACCCCCACCCTCAAGAAATATACCATCTAGGAGGGCTGGGATGGGAGACAAGTTCCATACTCAAAGAACAATAATGTAAGGTAGGTGCACTGCTTTCTGCCATCTAGCAGCTCAGAGAGGGGAACACTTGCCTGTTCTCCTGCAGTCAGAGAAACCATCATCTGAGAAAAACTGCTGCAGCCTTCATCTGATGTTGATTCTTTTTTTCTTTTCTTTTTCTTTTTTTTTTTTTTTTTTTTTTTTTTGAGTCAAGGTCTCACTCTGTCACCCAGGCTAGAGTGCGGTGGTACCATCATAGCTCATTGGAGTCTTGAATGCCTGGGCTCAAATGATTCCACCTTAGCTTCCTGTGTAGCTGGGACTACAGGCAGGTACCACCATGCCCACAAATTGTTTTTTCTAATTGTTTGTAGAGATGAGGTCTTGTTGTGTTGCCTAGGCTGGAACTGATTCTTTAAAAAGTGCCCCCACCTAGGGTCCCTCTGAAGACATTCACCAACATTCTGTCCTTGATATTTTTGTCTTCTCTTTTTCTCTTTTTGTCTACCTCTTCCTTTAAGCCATCCCTATGGCTTGTACTATCGCTCCTAAGGAAACTAACCTCAAACATGACCCTGATTTTTCTTCTAAATTCCGTTTCTTTATTTCTTGGTCATATCAACGAGCTGTTGCCTTAAATTCTTCAGATTCATGGAGCCTAAAGTGAAGCAGATCACTTCTGTACTACCTGCCATTCCCTTGGGTATTTATGTCTAATTTCTGTTAAAGACATGACCATTTGCCTGGTCACCCAGGCTTGACAGTTGAGCTGCATTCTGCCATTTCTCCCAACTTCTTTCCAGATCTCCCTGATAACTAGTTAGTTGAAAAGACCTCCTTGCCCCTAGTTCCAGTGCATGGCTCACTTTTCTACTCTGCAGGACATCCTCAACATACCAAATGATGTATTTGGCCACCTATGCCTCTGTACACAGTGCCTACCCACATTAACTCACACGTCAAGTATTCACTGAATGCCTATTATATGCAACTCAGCATGAGGTGCCGAAGAATACAAAAGTAAAATTTTTAAAAAACTGGAAGAGTTTTATAGAGGACAAGCGTTTTTTCTAATGAGAGATACACATAAGCTATTCTTCAAAACCAATGTGACGAAATTACCACCTCTGTTTGGGCATTCGGGAACATACCCTAAAAGAAATGACTTGAATTTTAAAGGCTA
Source organism: Mandrillus leucophaeus (assembly GCF_000951045.1). Lineage (NCBI taxonomy): Eukaryota > Metazoa > Chordata > Mammalia > Primates > Cercopithecidae > Mandrillus > Mandrillus leucophaeus. The sequence continues at coordinate 193,690 of NW_012107709.1, read as the reverse complement.
AGTAAGAGTTAACCAAGTAGAAGAGGAGGAAATGGCATTTCCAGATGAGAGACAAGTATGAACAAAGGCATATATTGCCTTGTGGAGATATGCAGGTTGAACCATTTTTCGGTCAGTTAATGACCCATCTCTTTCTTTAGTGAACTCCCATATGACAAGAAAGTTCCTCTACCTTGTTTTATGGTCGTAGTATTTGTCAGCTCCTGCCTAGATTACAGGTTTTAAGGGCAAGGACTATGCATCAATTATCTTTGAACTCTCTGTAGAACTTGGACCTATTAGACGTTTGTGGTAAGCTGAATAAGGGCCCCCAAAGATACCCACACCCTAACCCCCAGAACCTGTGACTCTGTAACCTTACATGAGAAAAGGGGCTTTGCAGGTGTGATTAAGCAAAGGACCCCAGATGGGGAGATTATTTTGAATTATCAAGGTGGACTCCATGTCATCACAAGGGTCCTCCTAACAGAGAGTCGGGAGGGTCAGAATCCAAGGAGATGAGAGAATGAAAAGCACAAGTGAGAGGAGTGGGATAGCCAGATTTTAAGAGGGTTGTGAGCCAGAGAATATAGGCCTCCTCTAGAGGCTGCAGAAGGCCAGAGGTGGACAGAGTCTCCCTGAGAACCTCCAGAAGCAGCACAACCCTGCCCACACATGGTAGACTCCCGATCTCCAGGCTGTAGAATAATACATCCATGCTATTTTAAGCCACTGTTTGTGACTGTTTGTTACAGAAGTAATAGAAAACTAACATGATGTTTAATATTCATAAATGTTTTATAGGTTCATGACATGATTTTTAACCTTTTTCGTCTATATGGTATTAGGATGACAGATATACATTTTTTTAAAAAAAATTTATACAGGGAATCCTTAATGTAACAACCACTAGATTGTGCTCATTTGATAAAGTAAAAAAAAAAAGAAAATATTATATCATCAAAGAGGATTTTTAAAATGGTGAAGAGAAATTCTAGATATTGTGATTTTAGAGTCACGTTCTTGAACTAATGATACCCTATACCTTATAATACAATTCTAAAAATTTTTGACTGGGTGTAATTATCACAGTCTGTGAATTTTCACTCACGTTTCCACAAAATATCATCCTCCATTTATCTTTTACTACCTCCGTAATTTAGCGTAAAAAGACAGTATGTAATGTGCATTGCAAGCTTCCCAGTATTTTCAAAGAAGAAACTCCATAATCCCTTTTGGTAAATATTGGTAGGCAATGAGGATGAAATATGGTTTACAGTATAAACAGTTCTGCCATTATTAGACCATAGGAGGGATTCAGAGTACACCCACTCGTTGTCGCAAGCTGATGATGGAGACGAATACCTGTGGGACCTCAAGCATGCATAGGACATTGTTCATGGCTTTAGGAACTGAGCTACTCAATATTTGGTCCTCACCATAAATGACCTTTGCTGATGTAAGATTTACAAATATGGTAAATCTCATTAATGAATTCTATATCTGCAAATTCACCCACTCACAAAACCTTATATGTAACCCCAAAATCAATATTTGCGGCACTTTGATGGTCAAAAGTGGATGTGTGCAGAGTGGCAAAAATTTGTGTTGTCCAAATGTGCACACTCCTAGCTGAGGCTACGGAAGGCCACGCTCTGCCACCCTCTTTTCAGCTCTTTTACAGAGATGACCAGAGGATGGAGATGGAAGAGACAGTCCAATGTAGTTCAAGAAGACTTTACTCTGGGGCCATCTGGATAGCTTGAGTCCCATCTCTGATCCCTGTTCGTGGGGAATCCTCAGGCAAATCACATGACACATTTGAACCTTTTTTTTCTTGTGTAATAAAATACGATCTACCAGGACAAGGTGTTTTTAAGATTTAAGATTATAATATATGTGAGATATGTGTACATATACTTTACATACACATGTATGTATTTCCCCTAAGTGCAATGGTTCAGTATTCATTAATTCAGTGTTTGCAGAGGCTTGGTAGAACAAAACAACCATGAATAACAAGAACCGACTATACATTTCAATGTAAAGCATTTTATAGAGTGACTAGAGCTGGTCATGGTGATACTTAGAAAATGCCCGTAATGAACCTCAGTTGGGAATAGATGGGCTCCACTCATGTGTTAACGTGCAGGCTGGCTGTTTGTCACACTCTGTTACCCTGTTTCTCTCTTAGAGAAACAATAATGGATAAAATAATGAATTCCTTCTACCATGTTTGATATGGTTGGAGTCTGTGTCCCCACCCAAATCTCATGTCAAATTGTAATTCTCAGTGTTGGAGGAGGGACCTAGTGGGAGGTGATTGGACCAAGGGGTCAGACTTCCCTCTTGCTGCTGTTGTGATAGAGTTCTCACAAGATCTAGTGTTTGAAAGTGTGTGGCACCTCCCCCTTCATGCTCTCTTTTTCTTGCCCCTGCCATGGAGACATGCTTGCTTCCCCTTCACCTTCCACCATGATTGTAAGTTTCCTGAGGCCTCCCCAGAAGCGGAAGCCTGTACAGCCCAAAGGCTGTGAGCCAATTAAACCTCTTTTCTTTATAGATTATGTAGTCTCAGTTATGTCTTTACAGCAGTGTGAGAACACATTAATACAATGTTGTATATTTTTCTGTCTTTATATGAACAAGATACATTATTTACCTACTTGTAATTAGCAAGTTACAAGTTTTCCTCACAGTATTACATTTCAGAGGTGTAGACAAAAAGATATACAGAATTCACAGAGATGAAACCACTTCATCATTCCCCCACATTCCTGAAGGAAGTTGATCTCTTAGTTGCAAAAACACATCCAGACAGAGGCTCCCTTCCCCACAATATTTCTCTATTAGGAAACAGAATCTTTCTTTCAAGACTCTGATTTAACAAGGTTTTATTAAGCACTGCACTGAGTGCTATGGAAGGTTCAGGTATAAAGGGTATTTTTCTTTCTCACCAATGCATTTCTACCATTTTGGGGGACATTAAGTGAACATACAGAAAAGAAAAACTATAGAATAAAATATATGCAAGTATATTAAAGTATAAACATTTAGTCACTAGCTTAAAGTATTCCAAGAGAATTTGAAGAGTATTCAAACTAAAATTTTAGCCATTTGGAATTTTCCTTGATTTTAATTTATGTTCTAATTAAAATTATAATTGTTTTCTTCTATCAATGTGATTGACTCTAAACATTAGTAAAGAAAAAGAAAAACCCACTAGCACCACCAACGGCTATAACAAAAATGCTTCCAAAGTTTCCACACACAGTCAATAAACTCTAGCTTGCTGGGTTAAATGAACCATGTGAAGCTATAAATTCAGAATTTTATGCACCTTATAAGAACACAGTATAAAACATAGATGGACTGTCTTTTCTAGTGGAGTGAGAACTCCCTGATCAATTTTGCAGTTATGCTATGTATTAAAGCCACTCGAATCCATTTGACAGATCACCTCTCTAAAGAGCTAAGTGTGTGGTTAAATGATTGATTATTCTCCCCGTTCAGCTCCTTTCCCCTCATTGGGCATGTAGCACTCGTCTGTCTCCTTTTCCCATCATGTGCAGAAAATATGGAACAACCTCTGTCCTAAGCTTTCTGTCAAACACTTTATTGGCCTGATAGTGGATGAGGAGACATGCATAGGATTCAAAGCTTACACAGAGGATTCATATGCTGAATAGAATTTAAGTTGCAAGACCTCAAGGTTATGCAGAGGAAAACCAGGAGTCCCTCGTGTAAGCTGTGGATAGAATGGTGTGTTCTGGACTTATTTGGGTATACACTAATGAAAGCCTAGCTGCTTTCAATAGGAGTTGGTAGAGAAGTACAGGCTTAGGGACTGTGGAAGTTCATTCTGAACTCCTTTGGCTCTCACTTGCCACACTGGCCCACACCGATACCAGGATTTGCTTATTGGTCAGGCACCAAAACGTTCCAAGAATTCTAAAGAGTTTCTCCTTTGAAAATAAGTTTTAAGTGGAAGCTTAGTGACCTAGAAAAAACTGAACCTACTAAAATAGACCAATACTACACACACACATACACTTACACACACACATTCATTAATAACAAGTCAGTCCTTTAAATTAAATTAAACAGGATAGAGTTACTGCTACTGCTTCTGGAATTGTCCCATATCAGAAAGAGCCTAAAATTTCTAATTATGTCTCATTTAACTAAATTATCAGGAATTTAATCCTCTTCAGAGGGCCTATTGTCTTGAAATTGCCCATTTAGATAAGGAAACCAAGTTCTTTTTATCAAAGTACTTTATGAATGTTGAGAAATGTCAGATTCAGTAATTTATCACCTGGATACCATGTGCTTTGAAGGGGAGGATGTGATAACAATGGTAATGACACGGTTAATTATGTTACCATGGCAGGACAGCCTCCAATGGCTACTCCGGTTTCAGCTCTGTGCACTTCACATCTTTATCACAACCTGGATCAAGGGGCCATGGGCATCACACAGGTGTTAAAATGGTTTGAGCTCCTAGAGTTTAATAATTTGCTCCACAGATCCTGGCATTCATGACAGTCTTTGAGGTGCCATTAAAATATCCCTAAATCTGGCAGATTTTTTTAATGTTTAGGGGTTGTGTAATCAATTTTAGTCATTCTTACACAGTACATATGAGAAGAGTAAATGTTTTCCACGTCTAATAGGATACATAAGAAGTTTTGCACATGTGGGAGTATGTGGGTGGAAGAGATACTTCATTGTAGATAATTGATGCTGGCAAATGAAATTTTTAAATGTTGTTAAAAACAAAGCATTTCTGGTACAGTCTAATATGTGTTATTATGGTCCAATAAACTGTGTTCACATGAATTCCACCTACAATGGATAAAGTTAATTTTGTAAGAATGTCAGACTACTTGGAGTCAGAATGTATTTTCTCAACACTGAATCAGAACCTAAGGAAGAATGAATGATACTTTCAGATAAGATCAGTTGGCAGCCTGGAATTTGTTTTATTTTTCCTTCTTTGGTATCTTCCTGAAAATAAGGTTTTCTTTTTTCTTCTCTGTCTCCCTCTTTGTGTGTGTGTGTGTTTATCTTGAGTACTTTGCTTTCCTAAGCAATGGAAATTTAGTATGTTTGCTATCTGGTTGGACAAGTTGCTAAACTGAGCGTGACAAATATCAACCCACCACTGGAGCTCCTTGCAGCTAATGAAACATGTCAGCCAAAAAAAAAAAAAAAAGCAACCCACAGAACCCTCTCATAAGAGCTGCAATATATGCTAGTCAAAGAGGCAGTGGCCGCACCAATTTAGGAGCATTTCATTTTTCTTTATCAGTGATCTACAGTCTCTACTTCCTAGCTTTTACACATTAAGAAAAAGAAAAACATAGTGGAAAAACATTTTCTTTAAAGTGTTATATTTTTCCTATTTGATGACTATACTATAGATGTTAAATCTTATATGTTATTGTTCTTTCAATATATGAAATATAAAATTCATATATTAGATATATAGATATACATAAACTATCATATATTTATATAATTATAATGTATATTTTATAATTATACATAAGTCAATATTATTTATTTTTATTAAGATTATATATATAAATCTAACATATTGATGTACTCTCCTAACCTTAGCAACATGTTAGAAAATAAAGTATAAGCTTTGTTAATTTTGCAAAGCTAGGAAATATCATGTGTTTCATATAAATAGAATACCAGCATCAAACCACCCCAACCCTAGACAGGCTAATGGCTTTATGTCAATGCCAGGACTTGGAGTGGGGGAAGACAGGTGGTCAGGAGGATGGGAGCCTTTTGTCCTCCTCATCTCCTAGAGAAAGTCACAATTTGACAGACATGGGAAGGATAACATTAGTAGATTCCATTTTATTTAACTGTATAAACACACAAACCTTTTACCCCCGGGCTATTTTTTAAATGCTAATAATTTTAAAGGCCCTCTCATTAACTTGAAACATTTTTATAGTTTTGTTTTTGTTTGAAAACTCATACCAGCCATTAAAGACTATGTCAGTTACTCCACAGATGGTATTCATGTGGATTCAGATATTTGGGGTAAATAATAAAGAAGAAAAGAAAATGAATTTGATGAGAGATCCTTCATGCTAAGCTGGGCAAAATAAATCACAGTTCTGAAAATAACATATCCCTTGGGAGAAAGTTGCTTCCATGCTTTATAACTTAAGGATGTTAGTCTCATAAAGTTTCACACATTTGAAGTGCATGGTAAACAGCTAGTTGTCATATTCAAACGTGCTAGGATAAAATATGAATATCTTTGTTCTGTTCTTTTGTTGCCAAATATACGCTACTTTAGGTGAGACAACTGGTTCTGTGTCTCAGTTATAGCTTTGTTGCTACTTATCAAAGATGAATGATGCCTGCACCTCCTCATAGCGTTGTAGGGTGCAACTAAGATTACAAAAAAATAAGAAAAGATGAAATAATAAATGTGAACCCAAAGAGATAGAAAATGTAATGCTGCTACTTTATATTATACATATATATATATGTGTGACTATATATACTCACTCTCTCTATATATATATATAAATAGTCACAAAAAGTAAGCAAAGCACTGTTTAAAGAAGTAGTGAATGTCGGAAGCCACAAATAGCTTCTTGCAGGGAGTTGCTGGGGAGTGGGGCAACCACAGAGAGTGCAGCATGAGTGGCGACTGAATATGACAATCTCATGGAATGGTGACCTTGACTCTCCTTCCTGTAGCAGCCTCTCAGCATCAGCCCCTGGATGACCCCTCTCCATTACCCCTAGAAACTTTCCTGTCTAGACTATACCATCTTCTCTTTGGTCACACTGCAGGTTTACCCGTTCCTGACTACATACTTGCTGCTGATGTCACCTCAGTGTGTCACATAGTGTTTTACAGTCTGGGCTACTCAGTCTAAGGGTTTCACTTTCCTGCTTTGACCCAGTACCTGCTCCGCCCATCAGCTGGGCACTACCAATGCACTAGCTTAACTTGTTATCCCAGCGGTGGCATCATTCTTCTCCTGAGTTGTCTCCTTAGGAGATCCTGGAAAATCCCTCAGCCAGGCCAGAACTCCAATGGGATAACTACGTCCTGTTAAGCAGTTATAGCAATGCCCCTCCAGAGCATATGCTCTGCTCTTCCAAGCCACTGTGGCCTTGCATGTCACAGTGGTTGGAGTTCTCAGAGCATTGTGAGGCAGATCAGTGCGAATTCCAGCTTCTTCATCCAGCTACATATTCATCTACAAGTACAAAATTCCCCTTGCCAATTAGAGGATGCCCCGGTGCTGATTCTGCTCTAGTCACTTGGTGATTTAGGCCAATGCTCCTCAAATTTCAGTGGGCGAACAAACTACTTAAGTCTTGCTGAAGTCCAAATTCTGATTTGGTAGATCCTGAAATGTAACCTGAGACTCTTCATAACTCATGAATTCCTGGTGATCATGCTGCGGCTTGTCCCCCATGCTTTCAGTTGCAAGGATCTACCCAGATTTGGATTGTACTTCTCAAACAGAAAGAGAAGCCCCTGCTGGACCAATAAGTCTTAATAAGGCATACTTCTGTGCTTCCATTAGTTCCACCAGTTACTTTAAAGCCATAAACTGGACCAAAGTCTTCCGCCAAGGCTTGGATTGGAGCAACAAAGCCTTTTGTGTCTGGTAGGAAAGAAGCTATCTGTCAGGATGATCTGACCTGATTTTCTGGATCTCATCAGGTTTGGGTCCAAGTGAGGCTGCACATCTGGCCAAGGAGAACTGGTCTGTGTGTAAGGCAGAGTGTCAATTTAGTTACAGGTCACACATGCAGACACACAAGCCTGCAACTTCGACCTCTGGCACATCCTATGTCCCCTATTAACTTAAAGCATTTCATCAGCAGTGTAAATATTGCCAAGAAGCTGCTAAGAAAAAGCCTTTTGGCAACTAGATGGTCTGCCTTCAATGTTCACCATGAGTCCACTGGAGCTAACAAATCATGAAACTGTTGTTGACAAAGCCTGGTTGCGCAGCATCCTGAAGTGAGGGAAATGCCAACAATTATGCCAGAAGGAAGGCTTTAAGGATATTCTACATCCTGGTTTCAAACAACAAAGCTTTACTGCAGACTGCTAGGAAGTGGCAGACACAAGGAAATGAGGCTGGTGAATTGAAATCCACCAAGGAAGAACTTTTCTCGGACCACAGACTTCACAAGCTCACTACTAGTTTAAGATCTAGAGCTACAAACAGTCACAGCCTCTCAAAAGCCCAGCTGTGGTCCAGTCAAAGAACAGTCTTCACACTGGGCCATGTGGAAAAAGCTGTTGAGTCAACATTCATTCTAACAGCCACACTCATACATAATGGTAAGCAGGGGCAGCATCACCGTCAAATAGAAAGGACTTCAAATATGTAGAAGGCCAATTGGTAATAAAATATATCATATATAGGTATATGCCAGCTGGAAAAAGGGGAAGATGAGAGACTATTTATACTGATTCATTGTGAAGATGTCTATAATTGATGGAGTCTTGGAATCATCAAAATAGGGACCTCCCAGGACCTTTGTTATTACATTAATGACTGCTCATTATTTGCATGTCCTCTAGCAATAATGTCACTTTTATATGAATAATGCACAGTCCATTTTGTCCTGGCAGCTAATTTCTCAATACTGCATTTATGAGGATAATACAGATATTTTAGTGATTTCTCCAAAAGAAACAATAAAGTTTTTAAATCAAGAAAAAAATGTCTAATATTTACCACTAAGAAGAATGCAACAATATATTTATTGAGTACCTTCCTTGAGTGAAATATTTTCTTTTAGGATAAATCTCACATTATAAGTGTGATTGCTCATCTATGCTAGAGTGTGTCCCTGTGCTCAAGGACAGCAGATGTATCTACATAAGTCATTATCTAATGAGTTAGAACATTTTAAATATCACAAGATAACTATAAGCAAACTGTTGGGGAATTTCAAATATTAAGTCTAGATAATTTCCAGTTTTATAGTTCAGGGCTGGGGAAGCAGCCAGGGAAACCTTTATAACAAGGTGGATTAAACTTGTGCCCTGAAGAGTGAATGAAATACTGATGTGTATCAATGGTGGAAGGCTAGACAAAGAGGAGGACTATTTCAGAAGAACAGGATCCAGTCAAGAGAAACTCCTCTGGTTACAAAGGTGCTAGAGAGCAGAGGAGCCTAACAGTGGATGGCGAGGTGCCCCAAGAAGAGCAAGACCAAGAGGCCACCAGGGGTGCAAGGACAGTGGAAGTAAATCTTTCTCAGAGCCCAGAAACTAGCGCCAGTTGGCAGAGGCTGGCCACAGGGAGCTGGAGCCATGAAGGGAGAAGCAGACTCATGGGAACTAGGTCCACGGAGAGGCCACAGGACCCTGTGGTGTACTGCGGGCTCAGCAACAGAAGAGATTCTGGCCAGCCCCCTCCTTTTATCCTCCAAAGATTCATCAATACCCAGCGCTGACCAAACCTACCAAAGAGCACAAGCAAACTTGGAAAATTTAGCTTCTGCTAACATAGAGCAAAGTAGGATAAGGGTGTGAATAAACCTGAGAACAAACCAGCAGCGGACCTGCATAACTGGCAAAAGCAAGGACAACAAAAAGCAAGGGGTGTTTGGGAAATGGTAAGTCCTATAGTTTACCTCTAACACGGGGGTGACATAGGACAAGGTCAAACCTCTTTTGTTCCCAGTTAGTGGGGGACCTAGCAGAGTACCTGACATATGGTGAGTCTCAATAAACACATCTTCATTAAATAAATGCATGAGTGAAATCATGTAAATGTAGAAACATAGATTGGAACCCTTTCATGGAAGATATTAAATGGCAGGCTAAAAGGTTTGACATTTACTACTACCTGACATGGGTAGGCAATGGAGAGCCACTGCAGAGTGGAAACATGATCAAAATTATGCTTCCTATTGAACAGATATAGAGATAAGCCTTATTATATTTGACCCAGTCAGCCAATTATATTATGTTTAATTTGCAGGGCTTAGTATAAGATAAAAATATAGGGCCTCTAGTTCAAATGTTATTAAGAATTTTATAAAGAGCATTAAGTGTGGAGCCCCTGAAGCTGATCCAAGTCCTGTGCATTATATTAGATGCCTCTGAAAAATAAATTTACTAGTATCATTGTTAATTGTCAAACTTAGAGCAGATAGTAGCTACAAGAGAGTTCTAAATATAATTTAAGACAACCATCATTATCTGATTTATTCTTGAATGGACATTATCCTAATCTTTTCTGAAATTAACTTTTTATGTGCCAAACAGTGGCATAGAGGGTGATTTAAACACCAATTATCTTCCTATGAAATTATTGCTTTTTAAATCATTTAACATGTTCAAGGCACTGTTGCTGAAATGGTAACCCATGTTCTCCTGCATTATTTAATTCATGTTCTTAAAACAGTTCATTCTGAACCTCTTTCTAGCTCAAATGCAAACTAGTACCCTGCTGCTTGGTTTACTAATATTCAAATTAGAACAGTATCCTTTTGCTGTAATTTGTGTCTGGTGGTGCTCAATTCAATTTAGGTAGTCCCCAAATTGGTTTTCACATATCTGTTTAATATTCATTTTGTAGCAATGGAAGACAGGTCTATTCAAAAAAATTGCAATGAATTAATATAGTAGGAATTTGGAAACTGGAGTTATAGTGCATATAGCCCTATGTTTCAATAGATGTTGCAGAGTATGTTCAGTAGCTTATAGCAGATTTATCGTGCTATCTATACAATGGTTGGCATCTGCAATCCATCAAGACTTCATGCTTGTGAAGAAGGAGTGTTGATTTTGTATTTAATATGAGTGTAGGAAGAAGACTGGCTTTTTGGAAAAATTTTCTATCATTCTGATTTTTTAAAGTCATATATTTTCTCACTTATGCATGTCGAGGACTTATAAAAGAAATTCTTAGAAATGTTTGCAGTTGTCTCACAGGCTTATCAAACCAGAGAAAGGGAGATAAGAGAGTATGTCACAGGTGGGATCATTGCTTTTGATAACTGCAAAATTATATTAAGGAACTGTAGGGTACATTAGAGAACATAAACAACCTTTATTATAGGATAAGAAAACTGGTGGTCCAAAAGTTAGCAATAAGTAAAAGTACCAATTCCATAAACCAATTTATTAATATTTCTTTATCTATTCTATGGTTACTTATTTAACCCTAACACCACTTTACATTTTGGCTGCTCCTGATAGTAAGAGCTTAAAATCTACTGGAAGAGAAAAATAATTAAAGAAACGTAAGCAAGGATTTCCAGGCAATTTGGCAACCTGAGCTGATGTGAAGGAATGTCTTCCCCAGATCCAAACACATAAAATGGCAGGCAAAATATAACAAAAACTTTCAAGTTCACCGTGAAACAACAACAGAAAACCTCCATGTCCTAGAAAAGAAAAGGAATTAAAAGTAAAAATATGTGAGGAGGAGCTGATACCATTCTTACATCATGTTTGAAGAAAAATCCAGACCACAGACTTCATATATTTGACAGTGTGAAATCATGACCACATTTGTGAAAGGGGCCTGGAAGAAACCTGCAGTTGTCTGCAGTGCTGAAGAGATGCAGCACTAGCAAGTAAGCCAAAGACCACAAGAATAAAATGAGGCATCCCAAAGAAACTTGAACCTCTGACTTACATACCATGTGAATGAATGTAGAGTACAAATTCAACTACCCTAGTAGTATGTTGGTAAATTAAAATAACGAATGGTCCAAAATTGATGAAATACCTGGATATCATCAGAAGCAAATGCAGATTACTCTAGAAACATTTCCACAGCCAAGGACATATGTAATGTACACAAAGAGTTATCCCCATCTTTCAGTGGGGATAATTCAAAGATTTAAACTTACATAATGATATGAATTATCTGAAGGGAGATCAGCACACATAAAACAGATGTTGGTTTTTACCCCAAGAACTAGAAACAAAAAACCTGAAAATGAAAAGACTTCAAATACATCTTAAATGTTCAAAGAAATAAAAGAAATAAATGAATAGCTAAACACTCTAAGGAAAATGTAAGGTCAGTATGAAGAAAAGGACATATGGTATAAGTAAAAACCAAGTAAAATTTTAAAATAAAAAGTGTCTATCAAGATAAAATTTAATAAATGAGATGGACAGAGGACCAATCATAGTTTTCAAAATTACTGATTTGAAAAGCAGATTTCAGGAAATAGCAGAGAGAAACTAAGAAATTATAGATAGACAGATAGATATCTCAGTTAAGTTAAAAGAGAACAGGCAAATCCAACATGTCTCTAATCGAAGTTAGAATAAAGAAGGAAATACTCAAAGTAATACTTATTATGAATTTTACAGAATTAAAGATTCTGAGTGGATAAAAACATCATGTCCCAAACATGATAAAAATAAGAACTTAGCACCTAGAAATAGCATAGTACACCTGCCGAATGCCAAGGACAAAGACTTAAACACTCCCAGAGAGAAAAGAATGCTGTTTAAACTAACAGTATGATTCTGTAGCAGCAATAGATGTTAGAAGGCAATGAATTAATATCTTCAAAGTGTTATTAAAAAAAAGGTGCAATCTGGGATTCTATACCTAGCTAAACTATCATTTTAGACTCCGGAAAAAGTAAATACATTTTCAGGCAAACAAAGACTAAGAGTTTACTACCCAGAGACCCTCAATGGAAGACTGAGACCAATGATAACTCCCACCTTTCTGGCTTAGGCAACTGGGGGGATACTCTTACCATTTACTGAGATGGTGAACACGGTAGAAGTACATTGCATTTTTAGTGTTATAGACATATATATGAAGATGTTCAGTAGATAATTGGAGCTAACTATTTTGCTGGAGATATTGATTTGAGAGTCATTGACATTTAGAAGATATTTAAAGATACTGGAGTGGAGTTCGTTGTCCTGGGAGATAATTTAAGGCAGAACCAGAAAGGCACTAGATAAGTCCCATAAAGGATCCAACATTTAAGGAATGAGCAACAGAAGGACATGAAGGAATACATAAGGACATGAAGGAATACAGAAAGACTTGTCAAAGAGGTAAGAGGAAAGCCAAAAGAAAGTGGTATCATGAGAGCAAAAGAAAACAGTAGACAACAGTGATAAGTATTAGAGATGTCAGAGATGGCATAAATGTCAGAGATAAAATAAGGCAAAGATTGAAAATAATTTCACTGGATTTACCCAAAAGAATATTGTTGAAGATCTAGACAAGAAGAGAGTCATTGGAGTAGTGGGCGCAGAAGACAATTACAGTGAGTTAAAGACTGAATGGGAAATGAGCAATGGGGACACACTGAACATGGGTACTTCCCACAAGTCTTGGCTGTGAATGGGATGAGGGAAGGCAGCAGTTGGAATGAAATGTAGGCTAGAGGGAGGATTTGCTTTGTTTTGTTATTATACAGCAGGGATGTGGTATTCTAAAATACTCATGGAAGGGATTCAGTGGAGAATGAAAAAAATAGAAGGAGATAATTTGGGGAGCTGCAGGAACTGGGAAGCCTTGAAGAGGAAAGGGATATCTCTTCTACTGCAACAAAGACAATGAGATAAGAATCCTGTGACTGAAATGTGTTGACAGAACTTTTAATGGGAAGCTCATTTAGGGGAGTCTATTTTCACCTGTGATGTAAGGAGTAGGGTGGTGTGCTGTTTAAACTGACAGTATGAATCTGTTCCATACAGTATGGAGCAGGTAGGTGGTGAAGTCTATGGAGAAAAGAGAAGCTATGCATGTTATTAAAAGTGGGTATAAATATGACTGCAAAACTGCCCATTAGGCTGCTACTCTCAGCACACTTCCTATGGGGTAGCCGGGCACCACAGGAGCAGTCACAGGGCTGTAACACTGCCACTGCTTCAAGAAAGCTGTTTTCTTCTAAAAGAAGGAAGAGTAGGAAGAGGAGGAGGAGGAAGAAGAAGAAGAGAAGGAGGAGGAGAAGCAGAAGCAGAAGCAGAAGCAGCAGCATTAGCTATGAAATGCCTGTTTAGGGCTGGAAACTATGAATTTTTGGTTGTGTAGTTGTGACAGTATGGATCTTATTTGTAAATGTGTGCAGCTGAGTATCCATCTTCACTCAGCAGTCAAATGACGAGGTGGAGAGTTGAATTGATCCCCAGATGTGATTTTACCAGAAAGTTAAGCAGAAAAGCAAGAGAGCAAGGATGTTGAGGCTATGATAAGAGAGGGTTTGAGGTGATGGAACATTGTATAAATGATACTAATTTACATATACAGTGTCCATGTATGAATTGAAAAAGAGCAGAATATCTTTAGATTGAGTTATTAAACATTTTTTCACTTTTTATAAGAGAAAATAATGTTTTATATAGTGTCACTGGCATAACTTTGTTCAATGGCCAAGAACCATTTCTAGAAGTAAATGGTTGGAATTGAATTTCATCAAAAAATTCTCTCCATCTCTCTTTATTCCTCTTATTTTCTCTAATTCCCACTCGAGTATCTGTAACATATACAGGTTCTTATCAATATAAGGAAATAAAGTAAGCACTTTATTTTCCCTTTTAGGGGCATGATTAGGGTTGTGAGACAGAGGAGCAGACCGTGAAAGCTGAGGAAGGGAATGTTTATGATAGTCTTGGGGACTCTATGGGAGAGAGGAAAATGGATCATTCAAAAGCAGCTCCTAAAGTAATATGATATGCAATAGTTATAACTTCTTTGTTTTCCCACAGATTATTTTAAATATCTGCTTTGAGTTTTGGTACCCTTCCTCCAGACCATGCCCTAGTGTGGCTGCAGTAAAATGATTGAGGGACAGAGGGGCTTAATAAACTAAACTGGACTGGCACTCCTAGAATCATCAGGGCCATCAGATTCAGTCAATCTGAATATATTAGGTTTAACATTCTTAAACTCACAGTAACTACTCCGTTTTAAAAACCTACTGTAAGCAAGAGTACATATGGCCTATAGAAAAGTGAAGATACGAGAGCAGAACTATAAATCCTCCTCAGAACAAACCACTTCTTGATAAAAATAGATAAATGAAAAAGAAACATTTTGGGTACTATCCCACCATTCACATTGACAGAATTGAGTTAGTAGTTGAATCTTTTGACCCTATTACAGGAAAGCCCTTTATTTATTATTTATTTTTTACTTTTTTCTTCTTTCTTTTTATTTTTCTAAAGAGAAGGAAAATGCCAGACAGCAGTGTGTTGTTACTGCCACAAAATATTATTAAAGCATAACTAGCAGACCAGAAAGCATCGCCCCATAAATTTAGTGAGGTGTCAGTTTTGATCTAGGTGTTTTGCTCTCCGAAGAGATGCTTAATCTTCTAAACAAAATTGGACTGAATGATTTTCAAAAAAAAGTCTGTTATGGTAAAGTGTCAGTGCAGTTTACCAGCCAAGTTATCAACTAGTGACATTCCCATATATGTGAGTATATGAATCTGAAACTTTAGTCTAACTATGAAAATATTGATTGGGTGGTGCAATAATAAATGGTACCATACCATTTTACTTTCAATAAAGTAATTAGAAAATTGGGTCCTACTACTGGAATTTAATGTTTGGTATATAGATAATTCTATCTTAATAAAAAAGATCAGAGTAATCAAGAGATCATACACATGAAACAGAAACCACTACAGAAATGTAAGGCCTTTTTAAAATAATGACTAGTAAGACAAATAAATTTACTGAACTTTGTGCTCTCCTAGAAGTCATGGTATTTATAAAACTTTAATGAATCCTATTTAGTAAAGCTTTTTAGAATCTACTCTAGCTTTTCAATAACCAAATAAATACGCATAAGAAGTTAAAATAATTTAGGTTATATAGTGAAGTACAATTAATGAAAAATGCAACTAGGTTTACGTCAAATTATAAATGCTAAAATATCACCAACTAGTTAAGCCACTTCATTAAATAATTAATGTAGGAAATGTGAATGATTTCGGCCTTTGGGGGTTAGTGTCATCCTGACAGGTGTAACAATCACATTGGCTGGGTACTGTGGCTCATGCCTGTAATCCCAACACTTTTGGGAGGGAGGCTAAGGCAAGGGGATCGCTTGAGGCCTGGAATATGAGGCCAACCTGGGCAGCATGCAGAAACCCTGTCTCTAAAAAATAAATTTAAAAAACAGAATCATAGCTATTTTTATTTTACTGTGACTTAAGGGTTGTGAATTTATATTCATCATTTAGTCAGCATTTCTTTTAACTTTTATAAGCCCAACAGTTTAGTATTATTGCTTCCACCTTGAACATGAGAAGATGGAAGTTCAGAGAGGACAGCAAGTGGCCGAGGTCACTTTACTACACGTGGAAGAGAGAGGGTCCAAATGCAGGCCCTCTGCCTATTTTACCTTGTTAACTCCTAGCAATTAAAACTTAAAATATGCAAATAAGTAATAGCTGTGTTGCAGCAGGTTCTTTTCCTTTTGACTTGCCCAGATCCAAAAGTCTCCCACCCTTCACGAGGTACCCATTTTTTAAGACCCAAATAAGTGGACTGTTTTCCCATCCTCTATGAGGTCCTGTGCCCTCCACGTGCCACCTTTACTGCGGGCTAATAAGCTCTTCTGGATATCACCTGTTTCACTTTCTGCTTATGCCACATTCTTGCTCCATTCCATTTTGTCTTGTTTTACCTCCTAGAACAAGACACTCTCTGATGTATATCAACCCCAAGATGGTCCGTAACCTTTTGCCACCCTCACATGGCACTATAACGCCAAACCGACTTTTGTTAATTGGAAGATTGATAGAATGGAGCCCAACATAATGCAGAACTGGAAATAACTTAATATTGAAAGTAGTTACCATGGTTCCAAGTATTTTCTTTTTGTTTCCTAAAAAGAGAATTTCTTGTTGATTGGATCCTTCCTTGGGTTTCAACTGACCACCATATTTATATATTCACCTAGGGGAGGCCTCTCTTTTTATATCATTTTTCCCTTAACTATTTTCAGGGTCATTAAACCTTATCTCTCAAAAAAAAAAAAAGCAGTGAACGACTCTATAAATCCTCTTATTTCTTTATACCTTTCCTTTTCTCCACTCTCCCAACTAGACTATACCAGGAATGTCACTTTCATAACCAAAACAAATTTTTAAAGGATCAGGGAATTTTCCTGAAGAATTGTTGTTGTTGTTGTTGTTGTTGTTTTTAGAGATGGCATTCTGCCCCTCCCCTAGAAAGCAAAAGAAAGTGGCTGCCATTTGTTTTGTTTTGATAGCAAACTTTTCTTCTTGTTACATTTGTGTTTTTAATACTATGTATTTGCACACAGTGGTTATAAAAGATTCCAGAATTTTAAAAAAATGAGGTCTAAAATTCTTGGCTTTCCAGAATTGGAGAAAAACAAAATACCCTGAAGACTCTTACATTCCTCTGAAAGCAGACCAAAGTCCGACTAAATGTAGCTGGCTGTGAGCTGTTCTTTACCCAGCAAACTTCCTTAATATGTATGTATTTTAATTCCATTACATGACATTATCCAGTCTTCAAGATGAAATATTAAGATGTTTATGGAAGAGTTTTCTGCCACTTACACACAGGAAGAAAAGCTTCAGGCGGTGGCTGTTCTTTCTGTCCCCTCAAGTTTATACATTACAGACCTTATTTGCATGCACCAAAACTAAACATCTTGCCAGGGGATACAGATCCCTGTGTGCCCTGCTAAAGAGGTGGCATGTGATGCTTGAAATGTTTGAGATGACAAATAGCCCAGCAGGTCTGGCCTCTTCCTCTCCTGCCCTGGGCTGCTGGCAATCTATTTCAAATTGTGTGTGCATTGTAGGGTGAAGCCTGTACCAAGAAGTGCCAGCCTTACCCCAAGCAGTGTCCTACTGAATATGGGATTAAGTGAAAGTCTCTGGGGAGTAGCCAGAGAACAAAGGAGCATATCATCACCAGAGGCAGGAGCAGCTCACCAGAAGGAACCTCTACGCTCTGCATTTCTTTCCAATGTTTATGTTGTCATATGGAATCCTGTCAAATGTTTTCAAATGGAAAAATGCACCCACCGTGATTCTTTAAATGAATAGTTCCGCCATCCATGGGGGCATCATTTGAATGCCTAGAAGAAAATCTGGAGTTTGAACTATCTTGAGTTGAAGCTAGCCTTGCCATTTTTGTTTGTAGCTCAAATAGTACTTTCCAGTGCAAAAATGTCACTGCTCTGATGTGTGAGGAACAGAGTGCTCTGCGTGTATTAATCATGGTGCCGTCTGCATGGGTGGATATTGTTGGAAGCAGAGATAGCAACCTGGGCCCCATGATGCTGGCTCCAGGAAAATGTTGGCAGAGCTCACAAGCTGATTATTTTTTCACTGTAAGGCTTAGGTATTACAAATGTGTGATCTGAATTTTTTAACAGTTTTCTTCACCTTTGAAATTACTCTTTTCTCTATCTATCTATTATCACTTTCCCAGGGTTTCCAATGAGCTTGTTAAGAACTAAGATCAGCCTGCCTATTAATACTCAGGCCTTATTTTTCTTTACCCATAATATCTAGCAGTGTCACAACGGAGCTTAAAAAAAAGTCACTGTATATAGCCCATAGGTATTCAGGATTCTGGGGGATACCTGTTAGATGTCCCTGGAAATATAATTGGATTGTACACATTGGGGACTGCCTTCTCCTTCTTCCAGAGGCACCCCATTAAGATGGAACACAATACTACAAAATTTACAGCCCTCCTGGCCTCCGACCTTCACCACCCCCACCACTCTCACCCAGATTTGAATACAACTCGTTCAACTGAAGGATAAAACCTCAATTAAAAAAAAACACACACATGTAAAATGCAAATAATCTCATAATTTTTTGAAAAAAGAATCTATAGCAAATAATGAATTGGGGAGTTTAAAATCAAACTGACAGATTGGGGCTATGTAAGCAGCCAGTTCAGATAATTTTATGGAAGGAAAAACTTACATATTTTGCACAACAAAGGAAAAAGAATAGAAATGACCCATTTCCACAAGACTTCAGAGAACATTTTATACACATGACAGTGGATTGTCTGTATCCTATAAAATAATGCTAGGAGGAAAGGCTAACTCCATCCTACTTTATTTACTTCACATCAGCAATTTTTAAAAGAATTTCTCCAATTTTTGAAACATACAATAAATTTGACAATGATCATTTATAAAGATACTTGTATTTATTTGTATTTTATCTCCTTAGGATAAGCTTTGCTAGGTGTATTTGAGATAGGAAACTGAAGACTGTATAAATCAAAAGGATAATTTAAATCAATTTGTGTCTCTCAGTTTTGTACATAAATTAGGCCAGTATCACAAACATATGAGGGAGCATATGTGGTAAACAGTGTGATTTGTGAAAGCCCTGGATTCTAATCCAGGATCTAATGTTTACTGGGTAATCTTGGGCAAGTTTACGCAAGTTTACCTTTCTGAGTCTCTATTATTTATTTACAAGCTATGGACAAAATATTTCCCCGTTCCTTCCCCTGGGACTGAGCTAAGAATCCAGTGAGACAGCGCATGTGTGCTAGTCATCTCTGTGCATTCTCCTGGGAACTACCCTTGGTGTTTTGTCATGACACACCTGCCCCTGTAATTGCTGGGCCTGAGGCAAGAGAACTACTGGGTGAGGTGTCAGAGCCCCAGCAGCAAAGAGTGGTTGCCTCTCAGCAGTAAAAAGAATTGAGCAGCAACAGTGTAAGTTTGAAGAGGAATGTTTTATTAGATAGAAGGAATGCTGCAGCAGAGTGCAGCTTCAGTAAGAGAGGACTGAGTGTGCCAGGTTGGATCTTCCTTAGGGGTATTTGTGGACCTTAGCGCAGGAGCTGAAGGGTGATTTGGACCATATTAGTCATACTGGTCATGAGAAATGATTACATTTGTGGATGTTTTGGTGCCTTGATGTCAGCAAAGGTTGTACAATGGGTTTCAACAGGATTGCATTCTAGAAATGTACAGAAATTCTAGAAATCTCATTACTTCTGAATTCCTCACATAAGGAGATTTCCCTCCAGATGATCTGCTTGGCGTCCACCAGGTGATCTTTGCTCTCCTTGAGAACCAGTGTAGGTCCCCTTTTCTTTCTACCTTCATCACAGTCCCTCCAGCATTGCAGGGGGCCTCATGCACGTGCATTGGGGCCATCGATACACACATCAAAGCCCCAGGAATCCTTTGAACACTCCTCAGGCCTTGGAGTCTACACACCAATGATCCAATCTGGTCCCCTCCTCCAGTGATCTGATCTGGGCAGAGTTAAGTCAGAGAATTCTGGCATCCCAGGTACTCAGTGCATGGTCTAGGAAAGGTGTGGACTCCATAGACAGACACCTGGGCCCTCCTCACCTTCTGTGAAAGTGATGTGTGTGAAAGAGAGCAAGAGAAGATTCTCTAAAGTACAGTGCCTGGCTGGGGAAGAGTCTCGCGTCTACAATTTTTGGAACTGTTTTAAAGTTTAAAATTAACTCTAAGTAATATTAAAGCTCTTAATTCTTTCCTTTAGGTTTTATTCCTAGTGTATTTAGCATTGAATATTATTTTTGTAGTTGGCTTGTGTATGCTTTCAGCTACAAGTACAAAAACTTGAGCTTATACCCAAAAAGGTTAAATAACACATAACAAAAAATCCTGAGGTAGGGTGGCCCCATGCTACATTAATTCAGAGGCTTGGTGACTTCACCCTTGGGGTGTGTTCCCCTCAGTCATTCTTGGAGTAAGTTGGTTTTGTCCTCATGTCCCAGGCATCATGCCCAGATGTGACAACATGCACTGAAAGAAAAGGAGATGGTTTCTCCCATGCGTCTCTTTTTATTGGCAAGAAAAATCTTTTAATGAAGTTCTTCAACAGAATTCATCTCACCTATAACTGGATGTGATGGCACATGCCTGTAATTCCAGCTACTTGGGAGGCTGAGGCAGGAAGATCACTTGAGCCCAGGAATTTGAGTTTAGCCTGCTCAACATAGTGAGACCTCATCTCTAAATAAATAAGTGTACATGTCATTGGCCAGAAATATCAAACGACCACCTAAACTAAGGGGGATGGGGACCATGATGATTAGTTTACATGTTTTATGCATGTCATGTGAGAAGAGAGTTGGGTACCAGCACAGAAAAAGAGGAGAAAGGACTGTGGACAGGCACTCAATTGTGTTTTTCACAGTAAATAAAGCTGGAAAGTTACTGCCCTTCCCTGACAATGCCAAATTCTTAGTCTTGTGCAAATCTTAGCTCTCAGTGACCCCATCTAGTCGGGATCCTCTTTTCGACATTCCCACTCTCCTTCCTGGAGCTCACCTGCGCCCGCTCCCTGGAGTACCCTACTTCCCACCCTTCTGGTGGGCTGCCCTGTGCCAGTGACTGGCTTGCTTTTTCTGAAGTCAGCAATTCACACTGAACACTAATGAAAGATTTTTCCAGAAAATAGCTTGTTGCCTTAGGCATTCATTCAGACAACATTTCTCTTCACTCCTGGAGTGTCTCTTCCTCTGTGTCTCTATTATTAGGTACAGGCTCATTTCCAGCCCCCACTTGGAGGCCCTATGAGTTGCACCAGTCCCCAGCCTCTTCTCTAGGGCCCCTCCCTGAATCTTGACTGTGAATTTCTTGTTTACTTTTTACAATAGCGTTGCAGACATGAAGTGCCTATCTTTCTGTCTCTCACATAACAGACACTCAACAAGATGTGCTCTGGTTGTTTTCTCCTAAGTGCCCAAGTGGTGGGGAGCCTCTTCTACACCTAAAATGCACTAGACAATTAACAATTTTCCTAGCAAATTCCATTCAACCAAGTTTCCGGGGGACAGTCTTTACAAGCTTATAAAGTAGCCTGTAAGGCCTGAAAACAATAAATCAGTATCCACTCATCTAGGCACACTTTTCTTGTTTTCTTCCTTCTATCCATGAAATATCAGCTTCCCTGAATGTCTGAGGTCCAAACCTTTGATGTGGGTCAATGTGAAGGAAAAGATGAGTGTGACAAGGATATTTTTAAGATAAAAAAAGGAAACACTTGGGGCTAGCAGGATTAAAAACTGTAGTGACATCTCAAAGAAGAAAATAAAGCTCACCTCTGGCCTCCACCAGCTTTCTCCACAAGCTAATGAGATGATGATTAAGAGTGTGGGGAAAAAGAGCAATGAAATGTCCTTGTTTCCCCCAGATGAAAATCTAGGCAGGACTGTGTGTTCATTAGTCACATAAATTGCTATTTAAAGTGAACCAACTCAGACTTCACAAGCATAGATTCTGATTGGACTCATATCATTGCCTTTCCTAATGAAATGCTTCCCGTTGTTGCCTTCACACAGAAAATTAACTCTAAATAATATTAAAGCTCTAATTCAATATAGATTCCACTAATTGATCCTTTAGAAGTAAATCTACCCAGGGAAAATAAGACTATTTTAAATTATTTACCAAAAATTGTGTTGAATCTTTCGAGTGTTTCAGTTCAGAGGATTTCTATATAATTGTAACAATATATGGTAAAGTTTTTGAAGCCTAGATACATATTTTAATGTCATTGTTTCAAATGGGTACCCCAATTGATGGTTCACAAGTTCTGATGTGCTACACTACTGGCAAGTCTCCACTTTACTTTTACTCAGCTTGACAGGGTAAAATTGTAAAACTCTAGTAAAACAAAGTATGTAGTGCTCTATAGAAATTGTGCTTTAACTGCACTCCTAATAACAGACTTTATTCTTTTTTCATGAAAAGCAATAATTTTAGATGCGAAAATGCTGAATAATAAAACATATTTATAGGTATATTGAGCAAACCCTCTTAGGAAAGAAGGAATCTAGGTGACCCCTACTTTAAAGGAAAAGATATCAATCTATATTGATATGTATGTCAATAAATATTCTCATTATGAAAAACAAAGAAAAGCATTGTTTTGACTATTCCTATGTAACCCAGTATGACAAAACTTAATGATATAAAAATGATATTTTGCTTGCAGTTTTGTGGCTTAGGGATTTGGGAAATTTTGGCAGGGCAGTCTGTCTCAAATCCACATGGCATTTGCTGAAGTGACTAGAGCTGGAAAATCCCCTTCTAAAATGGTTTCTTGTCCCACATATCTGGTCCCTGGGTTGAGATGG
>NW_012107709.1:166152-169566 GCF_000951045.1 Mandrillus leucophaeus | reverse complement strand
AGCTCACCTGCGCCCGCTCCCTGGAGTACCCTACTTCCCACCCTTCTGGTGGGCTGCCCTGTGCCAGTGACTGGCTTGCTTTTTCTGAAGTCAGCAATTCACACTGAACACTAATGAAAGATTTTTCCAGAAAATAGCTTGTTGCCTTAGGCATTCATTCAGACAACATTTCTCTTCACTCCTGGAGTGTCTCTTCCTCTGTGTCTCTATTATTAGGTACAGGCTCATTTCCAGCCCCCACTTGGAGGCCCTATGAGTTGCACCAGTCCCCAGCCTCTTCTCTAGGGCCCCTCCCTGAATCTTGACTGTGAATTTCTTGTTTACTTTTTACAATAGCGTTGCAGACATGGAGTGCCTATCTTTCTGTCTCTCACATAACAGACACTCAACAAGATGTGCTCTGGTTGTTTTCTCCTAAGTGCCCAAGTGGTGGGGAGCCTCTTCTACACCTAAAATGCACTAGACAATTAACAATTTTCCTAGCAAATTCCATTCAACCAAGTTTCCGGGGGACAGTCTTTACAAGCTTATAAAGTAGCCTGTAAGGCCTGAAAACAATAAATCAGTATCCACTCATCTAGGCACACTTTTCTTGTTTTCTTCCTTCTATCCATGAAATATCAGCTTCCCTGAATGTCTGAGGTCCAAACCTTTGATGTGGGTCAATGTGAAGGAAAAGATGAGTGTGACAAGGATATTTTTAAGATAAAAAAAGGAAACACTTGGGGCTAGCAGGATTAAAAACTGTAGTGACATCTCAAAGAAGAAAATAAAGCTCACCTCTGGCCTCCACCAGCTTTCTCCACAAGCTAATGAGATGATGATTAAGAGTGTGGGGAAAAAGAGCAATGAAATGTCCTTGTTTCCCCCAGATGAAAATCTAGGCAGGACTGTGTGTTCATTAGTCACATAAATTGCTATTTAAAGTGAACCAACTCAGACTTCACAAGCATAGATTCTGATTGGACTCATATCATTGCCTTTCCTAATGAAATGCTTCCCGTTGTTGCCTTCACACAGAAAATTAACTCTAAATAATATTAAAGCTCTAATTCAATATAGATTCCACTAATTGATCCTTTAGAAGTAAATCTACCCAGGGAAAATAAGACTATTTTAAATTATTTACCAAAAATTGTGTTGAATCTTTCGAGTGTTTCAGTTCAGAGGATTTCTATATAATTGTAACAATATATGGTAAAGTTTTTGAAGCCTAGATACATATTTTAATGTCATTGTTTCAAATGGGTACCCCAATTGATGGTTCACAAGTTCTGATGTGCTACACTACTGGCAAGTCTCCACTTTACTTTTACTCAGCTTGACAGGGTAAAATTGTAAAACTCTAGTAAAACAAAGTATGTAGTACTCTATAGAAATTGTGCTTTAACTGCACTCCTAATAACAGACTTTATTCTTTTTTCATGAAAAGCAATAATTTTAGATGCGAAAATGCTGAATAATAAAACATATTTATAGGTATATTGAGCAAACCCTCTTAGGAAAGAAGGAATCTAGGTGACCCCTACTTTAAAGGAAAAGATATCAATCTATATTGATATGTATGTCAATAAATATTCTCATTATGAAAAACAAAGAAAAGCATTGTTTTGACTATTCCTATGTAACCCAGTATGACAAAACTTAATGATATAAAAATGATATTTTGCTTGCAGTTTTGTGGCTTAGGGATTTGGGAAATTTTGGCAGGGCAGTCTGTCTCAAATCCACATGGCATTTGCTGAAGTGACTAGAGCTGGAAAATCCCCTTCTAAAATGGTTTCTTGTCCCACATATCTGGTCCCTGGGTTGAGATGGCTGGAACACCTGGGAGCTGGTCACATACTGTTCAGGCAGCTCTCTTTCCATGTGGCCTCCATGTGTGGTTAGCTTGAGCTTCCTTACAGCGTGGTGGTCTGAGGGTAGTCTGACTTCTTACCTGGTGTCTGGAGCACATTTTTAAAGACAGGAAGTAGAAGCTGCCCGATTCTCAAGGCCTAAGCTTAGAGATTGGCAAAGCATCATTTCTGCTGTATTCAATTGGGTAAGCAAGTTACTAGGCCTGCAAAGATTCAAGGGGAAGGAAATTAAACTCTAACTCTTAATGTGTTACCATTTTTGTTCCAGCACAGGAGTGAATAAACATATTATGAAAAGATTTGTCATTTTACAAAATAATTTATTCCAGTTTCTCTCAATATAATAAACACACCAAAGACATTTAGAATATTGTATTATTTAAAAGTGACTACTCACACCTAACTTACTAGAAACGTGTTCAATGCTCAAAGGAAAGTACAAATGCTCACATCCCTGCTTTAGTCAGTAGCTGCAGCTTACGCAATTAAGACTAGCATTCCTATTTTGCAAAGCTATTTAAAACCTGGCACTAACTATGTATTTACTATTGCCAGTCTGACTTCAACCTCTAAAGGTCTTCCAAAAATCTTCTCTGCCAAGAAATGACTGCCTCAGAATGAGATCCTGAATATCAAAAGGTTTACTCTAAGATTTAATTCAGCCAGACCAATGTTGGAAATCTGAAAGGGGCTGTTGTTTGTCACGTTAATTATGTGCTTGTCGGGTAGATCTCAGTGGGAAGAAATTTTGTACTTGGGAATTTCCAAGACAACCTAAAACTGTTGTTTCTCATACTGATTTTACTATTTCTTTGCAGAGAGGTCAGCCTCCTGCAAATCTTTGGGCATTCGGTCCTTCTCAGGCTTTCTCCACGCTATGCCGGATGGCAGACCCCAGGGCTGGGGAGTGCAGATGGAGAGTCAGCCCTGCCAAGGCAGATGGCCGACCTCAGAAGCCCAGATCTATCTGTATCGATATGTTTCTGAAGGGCCAGTTTTTGTATCTCAGTACACACTGTCTGGAGCTCACAGTACTCGCTGTGCTCATAATGGCTCTCTTTGCCTAAGTGTCCTAGCAACATATCAACTAAGCAAATAGAAACAGACAGGAGCAAGTGGAGTTTATCTAAACCTGCAGGAGGGCAGAGAGGATTCACAGCCGTACAGAAGCTATCCTCAATGTCTATGGAGGCTGGTGTTTCAACATCAGCATGAATCCAGCCATAAATTATAAAATAAACTCCTCGTTCTTTTATACCGTTGACCACCCAGAAGCTACAGTTTTATGTACCTCTACAGACCAGTTGGTTTTCAAATTGGCCCAGTTAAACTTCTCTGTTCCTCCTCTTACAATATAGTACATAAAATCCTCTCACATCCCTGTTTGCATAATTTCTTTTGAAATTATTAGTAGATAGCATTTACCTGTCTAAATGAATAGACCATTGAATCTTGCAAGAGCCAAGTTACTTGTTTAAGATCCTACTACCAATTGTTGAGGAGAACAAGTTCTGGCAGAGAGGTCTCTGATTGCTAGAGCAGCTCTCCCTTTCTC
>NW_012107709.1:159171-161437 GCF_000951045.1 Mandrillus leucophaeus | reverse complement strand
ATAGAAAGAGATTGACTAAGAAAATCTTGCATTTAGGTGGATTTTATGTATCCATATTATCTCATGACAACCAATAAGAAGGATTTTTTGGTGTACTAGCACCCAAGACGGCATAATTTTGAAATTATTTTAATATATTGATAAAGGCTTTTTTTTACTATTATTATCCAATTCCACATCCCACTTTTCTCAAAAATTTTGCATTAAAATAGATAAACATGGCAGTAGTGGTGACCTGGGTTTTAGGTCTGGGCTTGCAAATCAACTAGCACTATAACCTAGTCACCCTGTCTGTAAAGGAAGCATTTGAAGCATTTCAAGTTCCTTCCTCTCTGAAATGAACCGAACCAAAACCCTACCACCTTCCACTTTTTCTAGTTAACTCAGAAGTATAGAAGCACTACAGATTCTCATTTTCCAAAAATATTGCCAGTTTTTTTCCATTAAAATCTAGGTGAAACAAAAACGATATTAAGCAGTTCATGGCAGTTAGCATTATATTATCTAGTGGTTATGCTCTTCCCCCCTTTTTTAATAAGTAGCATGTGCACAGTAATTTTCATTGTCATGATTCTATGCCTTCTTCATAGTGCGTTTTGCCAAAGAAACATCAGACATAAATGAACATTCTCAGGTATCCTAGCAACAGGATGTGATTAATAATACCTCTCAGAGCAGGGCAGATAAAATGCCTGAAAGTGAACGCAAACTCAGAATTGGCTACTGAGAAATTGGTAGTGCGGTAAGGCAAGTTTCATAAGATACCACGACAGACTTTATCATAAAAAGATGGAAGCAAGTGGAAGAGAGAACATATTTTACAGAGGAGACTATAGTTGATCATGAAAATATAGTATATGTGTGTGTGTATATATATATATATACACATACATAGTGTACATATAAATGTGTATAAACATACATGTGCACGCATACACGCGCGTGCGCGCACACACACACACACACACACATATATAATTTCCTTTCCCTGAGAAGTGACATGAGATACTGAGTTATAATACAGATGCCCCTACTCATTATTGGTGAGACAGCATCAAATTGCCATTTATGTGCCTGTGGTTTTAAAAGATCAAAAACAATCCCTGTGATTGAGACTACTTCCATACTGAAGTATTGAAATATACTGTAAATTGATATATATATAATGTTTCTCCATGAAACAATATCCACAACCTCAAGTCTAAAATAGCTTTTAAAAATATTGAGACTCAGTTTACATAGATAAATAGTCATGAGATGCGGAACTTTAGTGTTCAATTAAATAAATTTTCTCATATAAGAAAAAAGTTTTATCTTGCAAATTCAATTTTTATGAGGTTATGGTCTATTTTTATTCATCACAAGTGGATGCCGCATCCAGGTTTAAACAGAAATAAGATGCAAACCATATTTTAATGTTTTGTTTTAAAACTAGAATTTGTGATAAAATAAAGCACAACTAGGACAGAATGTGTGTTCATTATTCTGAAAGCCTTTCTATTATTTTATCACCCTCTTTTCTAATATAATAGTTTTCTTGGTTGTCAGTTGCAATATACATACCTGCTAAAAGCTCTATTCTTGGTTGTACTTTCATTACATTTTAGCAGCACTGAAATTGACTTCATGTTCTCCAGCATTTCAGAGTGAGCTGGAGTATTTGTGTTTAAGGCACGCTGCTAGACATCAGGAGAGAGAACAATGTGGGACTCTCTACTTGTCCTGAAGGAAGCCACCATCCAGTCAGGCAAACAAACACACAACTAATTGTGAACCAAAATAAGAATTAGTTCTATGGCAAAGGCATAAATGAAAGGCTACAGGAGCACAGAAGAAGGGTGCTTCATTCTTCAGGGCATGGAGAGTTTGGGGAGTTGACCCAAAAGAAAAGACTTCACAGAGGACTGGCAGCTGAGCTGAGCTCTAAAAGTTGAATAGGGTTTTGATAGGCAGAAGCCATGTGACAGGACATTTTAGGAAGCAGAAACAGCATGAATGGGGAACTGGGGTAGGGGTGTAATTCCTGGTATAATGGGTAACTCCTCTATGTGATGCTTGAGGAGTGGCAGCAGAAGGAAAGTTATGGCCAAATTGTCCAAGGTCATAAATTTTATATTAAGAAATGTAGAGTTTGATATTTAGGAGTGATTGGATTACAAGGAAAGAAAAAACCAACAAACCAGTTAGGAGCCCATAGAAAATAGATAACCCCAGGAACAGATAGAAAGTTCATGAACTCGGGTGATGGCAGTGACAAAGAAGATAT
>NW_012107709.1:154209-156531 GCF_000951045.1 Mandrillus leucophaeus | reverse complement strand
TTGACCACCCAGAAGCTACAGTTTTATGTACCTCTACAGACCAGTTGGTTTTCAAATTGGCCCAGTTAAACTTCTCTGTTCCTCCTCTTACAATATAGTACATAAAATCCTCTCACATCCCTGTTTGCATAATTTCTTTTGAAATTATTAGTAGATAGCATTTACCTGTCTAAATGAATAGACCATTGAATCTCGCAAGAGCCAAGTTACTTGTTTAAGATCCTACTACCAATTGTTGAGGAGAACAAGTTCTGGCAGGGAGGTCTCTGATTGCTAGAGCAGCTCTCCCTTTCTCTTCAGCCCACATTCGACTATTGACAGTCCACAGCAGCTGGTCACTCCAAAGTGTGAATAGGAATTCAAGCCATAAAGCCTGCATCCTAAAATCATATGATCTTAGCTCATAACTGGGGACAATTTTGACATGTAAATTTGGTTTTCATCAAACCATTGAGTATTTGAAAAGAGTTAGGACATGAGGATGACAGAAAGGGAATTCACTAAAATGGGAAGCCCTTTTCCCTTGGAAACAAAAAGAAGAGAAGAGAGGGAGGTGATGTAAATATACCAAAAACCTCCCGCAGTCTCAACTTTATAATATTCATAATAGAAGTCATCGACCCCGAGGATATAAAGAATTATTATATGCTATTAAGGACTACCTGATACAGAATATTTGTAAAGAGGAGCACCTAGCAATGCACTGTGTGCTGTGTCCCAGGCACCAAGGTGAGAGCATTACAAATATTGTTGTGTTATGCACTCAAAACATGGAGAAATTATTATTAAGCACATCATTTTATTTAAACTTCACACTGACCCTGTGAAGTAGGTACTTGCATTACCCCCATTTCCAGATAAACACAAATCACCTTAGATTAAATGAGGTACCACAGTGATTAAGTGGCAGAGCTACAAATCTAAGTTCTTCACCACTCTACAAAATTGTCCTTAATCACCACAGCTAATAAGTACAGAAAAGGTAAAAATATCTGGATTCATATTCCAGGTCTGACATTCATTAACTGGAACCTTGTGCATGTGAAAAAAAAGATTCAGAGCCTGCCTTCGCCATCAGAAAGTGAAAGTCATTTTCATCTACTTCATAGAGTTACCTGGAAAATTAAATGAACTAATATTTAAGTGTCAATAGAATGCCCAACTCATAGTAAGTACTGAATAAATACTTACCTGATAAAAAGAAAATTTCAAGATCTTTCAAGTATCTTACTCCTGAAACACTGTGGTTAGATAATTAGAAGTTAAAAAATTGTTTCATCGAAACAAATAATTTGATAAACAGTAATTGACTAGTTAAAGGCAGTCTGCAGAAATATTTTTTAAAAATAATTTATTCCTGCAACTTTTAAAACTTAGGGACTGATTATATATTCCAAACAAAGCTCGTGTACACGCACACACACACGAAAGAGAGAAGAGGTGAGAACACAAAGCACATGTAATGAGAAGATACTCTAGACTTCATTCCATACATAGCTCACAGGCATCCCTCAGTAGGATGAGAAGTTAGTCCATCGAACTCTAAATCCATGTTCCTTTTGTTATTTTATGCTGTTTCCGATAGAAAGAGATTGACTAAGAAAATCTTGCATTTAGGTGGATTTTATGTATCCATATTATCTCATGACAACCAATAAGAAGGATTTTTTGGTGTACTAGCACCCAAGACGGCATAATTTTGAAATTATTTTAATATATTGATAAAGGCTTTTTTTTACTATTATTATCCAATTCCACATCCCACTTTTCTCAAAAATTTTGCATTAAAATAGATAAACATGGCAGTAGTGGTGACCTGGGTTTTAGGTCTGGGCTTGCAAATCAACTAGCACTATAACCTAGTCACCCTGTCTGTAAAGGAAGCATTTGAAGCATTTCAAGTTCCTTCCTCTCTGAAATGAACCGAACCAAAACCCTACCACCTTCCACTTTTTCTAGTTAACTCAGAAGTATAGAAGCACTACAGATTCTCATTTTCCAAAAATATTGCCAGTTTTTTTCCATTAAAATCTAGGTGAAACAAAAACGATATTAAGCAGTTCATGGCAGTTAGCATTATATTATCTGGTGGTTATGCTCTTCCCCCCTTTTTTAATAAGTAGCATGTGCACAGTAATTTTCATTGTCATGATTCTATGCCTTCTTCATAGTGCGTTTTGCCAAAGAAACATCAGACATAAATGAACATTCTCAGGTATCCTAGCAACAGGATGTGATTAATAATACCTCTCAGAGCAGGGCAGATAAAATGCCTGAAAGTGAACGCAAACTCAGAATTGGCTACTGAGAAATTGGTAGTGC
>NW_012107709.1:150422-152554 GCF_000951045.1 Mandrillus leucophaeus | reverse complement strand
ACAGATTAGATGGGAAGAAGGGGCAAAAGAAAGAAGCCTGTGGTTCTTAGGTTTTATGTTTGGTTGCCTGAGCAGACACCAAGGATGAGCAGTTTTGTAGGGGACTATAATTATTGTTGTTTTAATGGCATCTTCCTCCTCCTCCTCCTCCTCCTCCTCCTCATTCTCCTCCTCCTTACTTTAAGTTCTGGGATACATGTGCTGAACGTGCAGGTTTGTTACATAGGTATACCTGTGCCATGATGGTTTGCCGCACCTATCAACCCATCATCTAGGTTTTAAGCCCCGCATGCATTAGGTATTTGTCGTAATGCTCTCCCTTCCCTTTCCCCCAACCCCCAACAGGGCCCAGTTTGTGACGTTCCCCTCCCTGTGTCTGTGTGTTCTCATTGTTCAGCTCCCACTTGTGAGTGAGAACATGTGATGTATGATTTTCTGTTCCTGTGTTAGTTTGCCGAGGATGATGGTTTCTAGTTTCATCCATGTCCCTGCAAAGGACATGAACTCATTCTTTTTTATGGCTGCATAGTATTCCATGATGTATATGTGCCACATTAAGCTCATCATCACTGGTCATTAGAGAAATTGGGACTATAATCATTTAAGTTAAGGACATGTGTTGAAGTGCAGTGGAGGACACAGGTAGAGATCTCCAGGAGGCTTTAAAACCTAAGTAGATTTTGGATCTAGAGATGTAGTGTCACAATCGTCTCTTTCGGGGAAAGTGAGCATTGAGAGAATGAGAGATAAGATCACCCATTTAGACTGAGATAAAGATACTAAAGAAGGAAGTCTAGAGGGTCATCTCCATCTGAACAGTTCAATCTCTGTGTCCATTGATCAATATAATACTGTCCTACTATGTAATTTTTATTTTTCTAATTTGATGTTTAGTGTGTACGTGTGTGTGTGTGTGTGTGTATATATATATATGCCCACCTATATATGCACACATACATATATATAACTAAGAAACCTAGGTAGATTCCTGTAACAGGACTAATTCATGATAAAACTAATAGGTAGCATTTATATAGCACTCCACTGTTTACAAAGCCCTTTCATATAGCATAGGGGCTGAAAATTGTTTGAGGTCTTCATAAAAAAAATTTGAGGTATTCATAAAAAGTGTTGCACCTTTCAGCCTCCCTTCTGAAACATGAGATGCCAGTGTTTCATGTTAATTTTGTCCATGTCTTGCTAGCTTTACCATATGGAATTGTTTAATCCTCACAGCATTCCAGAGAAGCAGGCCCTGATCCCCACTTCACAAATGAGAAAATCAGGGAGACTGATTGATATGCCTGCAATTGGCACTAAATGATGAATTATGACAGACTTTCGTAACATATACGTAACGCTTATGTCAGCATTTAGCAGCCAAAAACAAACTTATCAGCTCAAATGGTTTCTGTGGGGGACTCTGGAATTGCCAACTGGATGGTTCTGGTTTTGGCTTTTTCAAGATTACGGTCAAGATGTTGGCCAGAGTTGCTGTCAGCTGAAGGCTTGACTAGGGCTGGTAAATGGATTGCTCATATGCCTGGCAAGTTGATGGGGGCTGCTGGCAGGCCTTTGTTCCTCATTGGCTGTTGACAGGAGGCCTCAGTTCCATGCCACATGGACCTCTCCATAGGGCTGCTTGAGTGTCCTCACAACATATTATCTGGCTTCCTCCAGAGGGAGTGATCCAAAAGAAAAGAAGATTGAAGCCATAGATTTTTGTCTTTGTTTTTCGAGATGGGGTCCTGCTTTGTTGTTCAGGTAGAGTGCTGTGGTGCAGTCATAGTTCCCAGTAACCTCAAACTCCTTGGCTCAAATGATCCTCCTGCCTCAGCCTCCCAACTAACTACGGAGGCGACAGATGTGTGCCACCAGGCCTGGCTAATCTTTTAAAAAAATTTTAGAGATGGTGGTCTCATTATGTTGCACTGGCTGGTCTCAAACTGCTGGTCTCAAGTGATCCTCCTGCCTCAGCCTCCCAAAGCACAGAGATTACAAGCTTAAGCCACCACACCCAAACTGGAAGCCACAATTTTCTTAAGGATCAACCTCAAAATCACACTCTGTTATTCCCACAAAATGCTTGATTACACAGTCAGTCTAAATCAGTGGGATTATACGGGACATGA
>NW_012107709.1:137656-150372 GCF_000951045.1 Mandrillus leucophaeus | reverse complement strand
TTTCATGTTAATTTTGTCCATGTCTTGCTAGCTTTACCATATGGAATTGTTTAATCCTCACAGCATTCCAGAGAAGCAGGCCCTGATCCCCACTTCACAAATGAGAAAATCAGGGAGACTGATTGATATGCCTGCAATTGGCACTAAATGATGAATTATGACAGACTTTCGTAACATATACGTAACGCTTATGTCAGCATTTAGCAGCCAAAAACAAACTTATCAGCTCAAATGGTTTCTGTGGGGGACTCTGGAATTGCCAACTGGATGGTTCTGGTTTTGGCTTTTTCAAGATTACGGTCAAGATGTTGGCCAGAGTTGCTGTCAGCTGAAGGCTTGACTAGGGCTGGTAAATGGATTGCTCATATGCCTGGCAAGTTGATGGGGGCTGCTGGCAGGCCTTTGTTCCTCATTGGCTGTTGACAGGAGGCCTCAGTTCCATGCCACATGGACCTCTCCATAGGGCTGCTTGAGTGTCCTCACAACATATTATCTGGCTTCCTCCAGAGGGAGTGATCCAAAAGAAAAGAAGATTGAAGCCATAGATTTTTGTCTTTGTTTTTCGAGATGGGGTCCTGCTTTGTTGTTCAGGTAGAGTGCTGTGGTGCAGTCATAGTTCCCAGTAACCTCAAACTCCTTGGCTCAAATGATCCTCCTGCCTCAGCCTCCCAACTAACTACGGAGGCGACAGATGTGTGCCACCAGGCCTGGCTAATCTTTTAAAAAAATTTTAGAGATGGTGGTCTCATTATGTTGCACTGGCTGGTCTCAAACTGCTGGTCTCAAGTGATCCTCCTGCCTCAGCCTCCCAAAGCACAGAGATTACAAGCTTAAGCCACCACACCCAAACTGGAAGCCACAATTTTCTTAAGGATCAACCTCAAAATCACACTCTGTTATTCCCACAAAATGCTTGATTACACAGTCAGTCTAAATCAGTGGGATTATACGGGACATGAATATCAAAAGAAGAGAAGATGAGAATCACTGGGGACACCTTGATCACTACACCATATTATTTATCTCAAATATATACACTTCCAACTTTCAGAATTAGTAACTCATTCTAATATAGGTTAAAGACACTTCAAAAAGATGTTTTTCTTTACACAATTTACAATTCAAGCCTTGAATACCATTTTTTAAAATTTATGAAAATGTCTGAGGCCTCTAGTATTCATAAGTGAATAATCAAACAGTAAGCAGTGGCTTGCCCAGTGGAAAACTTAAATGAGGAGGTGCCCTGTCACACTTGGTAATGAATGAGGCCTTTAAATGGATTATTCATGTTATTTATCTGTTGGAATCATTGAAATAAATTGCATCAAACAAGTCCTCTGGAAATCACCCAAATAAATATAACGTGCCATTAATCAAGGTGCCAGTTAAATGAATTGTACATTTTTCACAGCGACATGAGGAAAGATTGTACATTTTCCACCTTATATTTTAGGATTTTAAAAGACTTGAAGGGCTGTTAGAAAAGCTTGGATACAGTTTACATGTAGCTTCAACGTGTGGCCTAACTTCTCAGTAACTAGCTCCAGCTAAAGAATGTTGATAGATGACAAAAAAGTGGCAGCTGGAAGGATGGCCCTCACTTATCCAAAACCACGGCCCTCACCTCCACCGTGGTGTTCATCGCCCAGGTGCACAGTTTCTTACCTAAGTCTAGAAGCATGCTTACGTTTTCCATAGCTCAGCAAAAACCTTGAGTTGGCTTCTGTTCAAGCTATTGTCCCATTTCACTTATTCGACTCATTTGAAGGCTGACAAATTTGATAAACAAGAAGCCATGTCCTCAGCTCCACTTTCTCATCACACACTTACTTCCCAGACCCTGGCAGTCTCTCTTGTGTTCTCTGTCCACTCTCTGCTAAAACTACTCTCGCAGTCTAGCAACAATCATGTGAACTCCGCAAGCAGTAGCAACATGCTATTGAAAACCCCCATACTTCTAAAACTTGATTTGTGGTACAGGAGCTTGCACTTTGTTGAGCTCCCTGGATCTCGGCTGCTGCCGACTTCCCATGGGCCCATATGACAAAACAAAAGCAGCCGTCATGTCATCTTAGTTATTGTCCTCCGCCCACTCCTCTGTGCTGTCTGCCTTTATGCCCCATTCACTCCTTCAGCTTCAGCCATCTTCTTACGATGAACACTTCTTGCATCTGTAATTTCAACTCAGATTTTTTGATTCTATTGAGACTTGCTTTGTGACTGAGTATGTGGTCAATCTTAGAGAATGTTCTGTGCACAGATGAGAAGAATGTGTATTCTGTGGTTGCTGGATGGAATATTCAGTAGATGTCTGTTAGGTCCATTTGGTCAAAAGTTCATTTAAGTCCACAGTTGCTTTGTTAGTTTTCTGTCTCCATAATTTGTCTGATGCTGTCAGTGCCTATTGGAGTCCCCCCACCATTACTGTGTGGCTGTATCTCTTTTCTTAGATCTAGTAGTATTGGTTTTACAAGCCTGGATGCTCCAATGTCAGAGGCATATATATTAGGACATTTAAATTTTCTGACCTCTTACAAGCTCCTTGTCCCCATAGTACTTCAAAGTCAGTCAGTCTAACACTGAACTTGTTATTCCCAGCCCCATCGCATTCTATAATACCATTTCCCCAACTTGCATCTCTGTGCCCAAAGTCACCTAGCTAACCATTCATCTTGACTTCTCCTCCTTCCTGGCAACTCACATTTTATAAATCACTGGGCCCTATTGTTTTCGCCTCCCCACTGTCTCTCGCATCCACTACTTCCCTCCCCTCCATTCCCACTGCCATAACTCAGTCCCCACATTCATTACCTTGTGCCTAACCTCTAGGATAGTCTTCCTCCTATGCACTGCTGTAAGTTTGCAAGGTCTTCTTGCGCAAATACCCTGTCCATTTAGCCCATACTGTTTTCTTTGCCAAGAGTCAGTCATTTCTCTATTTCAAATTTCTCAAATCCCGTTTGTATCTCAAGGTCAAAATCAAATACCACTTTCTCTATAACTTCATGAGCACCCCCTCCTTTCTTAAAATAACTGCTTCATCATCTCATATCTTTAAACATTCTACATCGTTTGAGGCACATCTCACTTCATGTTATATTGTCTGTCCTTTCTATTTTTTCAAGTGGGTTGTAAGAAGGCATAGTCTTATTTAGCTGTTTTCCCCATAGTGCTTTCTATGGGGATTTGCCCTTTGTAGGTTTATTTTTGAGTAAATGACCCTTACTAACAAGATTTTTAAAATCCAATAGCACATTTAATGCATAGTTATTTATTTTTTACTTTCATAAATTGGTTTGCAAGCAGTTCTCATGCCTGTCAGCTGAGCCCAGTCATCTCCAGGAGCACATTGGACATGGCTGAAGTAGTGGTTGTGTTTAGAAATTGCTGTAAACTGGGCTTTCATCTTATTTTCATCATATTCTCATGATTCCATGCTGTAACTTATCTGTCACTTCTCATTTCAGGGAGAGTGGAGAAGAGTAGAGAACAAAAAGTAACTTCAGGTAAGATTTTTTCTAATGGGCTCCAGCTTTATTTCCTGATTTTATTTCCACCTTTAAAATGTTTTTAATTTATTATTCAAAAATTCACACTAAAATTCATCATTTATGGTTTTTGAACTGGTCGATATTAATTTAATTAAAATAAATTCACACCTTTAGCTTTTTCACTTTCACATCAGTGATGCCCTTTTCATTCAATCATTACATTCAAAAGAAAATGAGATGTAATGTCATTTAATTTTTTCATGATTATCTATTTAAAGGTAAGTCTTGCAACCAACTGTATTAAAATACAGACGTTGTGATGTGATAGTTGACAGTTGACAACCAGTTTAGTTTCCCAAGTGACTGTGAATCTCAATTTTATTTCCGAAAACCGTTTATGTAGTGGATGTTTTTCAGGACAAAAAGATGCTGAGAAGCATCTTTATGTTTTGGAGGAATTTCAAGAATGCCTTCACTTCTAAATTCATATGGATACAGAAGTGAACCACGCTTTGGCAGAGTGCCATTGCACATAGTAGGGGTCAATATTTGCTAACTAATACAAACTTAAGTTTTTATATTTGCATATTTCCATTACTCGCCTTTTAGCTTAAAGTTGTGAGGTAAGATAGATTTTTTTTTTTTTTTTTTTTGAGACAGAGTCTCACTCTGTCGCTCAGGCTGGAGTGCAGTGGCCGGATCTCAGCTCACTGCAAGCTCCGACTCCCGGGTTTATGCCATTCTCCTGCCTCAGCCTCCCGAGTAGCTGGGACTACAGGCATGCGCCACCTCGCCTGGCTAGTTTTTTGTATTTTTTTTTAGTAGAGACGGGGTTTCACCGTGTTAGCCAGGATGGTAAGATAGATTTTCATTTACCAAGTCAATCTTTGCATAGGAGCAGTGTTGCAGCTCACAGTGCCCAGAAATTACCAACAACCATAGAGAATGCTAATTTGGCATGTGTACCTATGCCCGCCATCCTTCCCAAGTTTCCACCAACCATTACTCCTGTGATAAGTGAGCGCTACCAATCACTCCCATCCACTAGCTTCTTTTAGCTTCATTTCTTGTCTGGTAATAAGATATTGTGTGTGTTTAATAAGATATTGTGTGTGTTTCCAAAAAGTCAGTGTAGTCAATAGAAGACAAAGATCCATCTTAATCTAAAAGTGTATAAAGAGCATAAGCTCCTGTCTCTTTTCTCCTTTCTAACCTTAGCATTCATTTCGGATAAGTGGGCAACTTACTACCTGCATGAATTTCCTGTTAAATATTATTGTTTGCGTTCTCTAGGAATGTTTTAAAGCCTGATCATGAACACACACACACACACACACACACACACACACACATAAATATGAAGGCAAGAAAGTGTCTGATTCCCTCACAGGTATGATTACCTTCATTATTGCTCCTTAGGGGAGAAATTATTTGTACAGCTTCTAAAATGCTATTTCCATAATGCTGTAAGTCCTACCTTCTTAGTTAAAGAAAATGCACAGTTTGGAAGAAAGCTAAGTTGGCCAAAGTGTTAAGTCTGATGCCTCATTAGGTTCCCTCCATAGTCATGGCTTCTAAAATTCTGTGTGATCAAGGTGACGCCAAGGTTAGAGACAGAGGCAGGACGAGGACTCAGGCATCTTCACTCCCTGTCCTTTCCTGCACCCCCACCATGCTAACCTTTCTTTTCAAAACAAAGTGCTAGTCATTTTAATGCTTTGTTCAGTGACTTGCTTAATAAAACACTTTTCAACAAATGGAAAATCTTTAAGGCAGCAGCATCTTTGATAGGGAACACAGGTCACTAGAGTTATGAGAAAACCCCCTTTACTAGTGGGATTTTTACAAATTTGCCCTATCTGATTTATAGCTTGTCAATTGCCTGATTTCTATGAGAGGGTGAGGTTAAGGAGAACTAATGGATAGAGCCCATATTCTAGGGGAATGTTAGGGGACTCCTAATCATTTCAAAGGACAACAAATCATGCCCTCAGGAAATCTAAATTTGTAACAATAGTCTGAGTTTTTAAGATTGGAACATACTGTTTGCCCCTATAGTCATAAATACTACAATCAGTCTGTGGTGCTGGCCTGAATGTAGACTTCTTTAGATAAAGTATGTGGCTAAGATACTGAAAACATCATGGACACTCCTATTTCTGACTTCCTGCTTGGATTTTTTCACATCTTTGTTCATTTTCCTGAGATTCTATGTCCTGCCTCCTCAGTTACTATATACCCCGCACCCTCTTGTTTACAGCTGAGTTTATCTCCCAGCTAAGAAAGACGAATATTAGGTTCTGGACCCTTTCAATCTACCCTATCCTATTGCACTAAATGTATAATAATTGAGACAAAAAAAATTAGAAAATATTTTAGAATATTCCTATTAAAACCGGGACCTACCAAGACCCTCATTTTTTGGTTGGTTAAGGTTAATTCTTT
The DNA here is from genome assembly GCF_000951045.1 of Mandrillus leucophaeus. Classification (NCBI taxonomy): domain Eukaryota; kingdom Metazoa; phylum Chordata; class Mammalia; order Primates; family Cercopithecidae; genus Mandrillus; species Mandrillus leucophaeus. The sequence goes on along the minus strand of NW_012107709.1, from coordinate 144,436 downwards.
GTTTAAAGACTCTTGCACTAAGATGAAAGTTACACAGAAGCAACTTTTTGTTCAGGGTAAGAAATAACTTCACAACAAGGAAACATCTCTGGCACTGGAAAGAATGAGATTATGTTTGTAAACATGTGCAGGGGTTGGGCACCTCCTAAAAGAATGATGACAAGAGATTGATAAAGATTTTGGTTAAATCATTGCTAAGGTTTTTTCTAATGTGTCTATGATTCTATTGCCATTTTCATTTAATTGAAATGGCTCTACTATGTATAATGGTCGTCAACAAAACTTAAGTAGCTTTCATTTCATTACATAACTGAGTGAATCATATTCCAAAGATTACACTAATTTAGTTTGGACTGAGTTTCTCAGTAAAGCATCTAGCTGATGGTGTTAAGACTGTGGAATTAAACTGTCCTGTAGTCTATTTAGTGACTTCTATTTAGCGTCCGTCTACAGTGATTGCAATCCTGGCTATTGATTCATGTGTAATGCTACTTTTCATATGCCAGAAATAACTCCCAAGGGAATATGTATAACTTGGTATCATTCATTGTCATTTTTGAAAACCCATTCAAATTATATGCCCCTTGACACTAAACTTGGAAGTTTATGTCATATTCATACAATACGGTTAGAAACATCAAAACTAAATTTGGCGATTTGGCTTGGTAAAGAATATTATAAAATATATGGTGGTATAATGATAAATGGACAAATATGAGGAGGCAAATACCTGATGTCATCAATTTTCTATTTTCCTTTGATTCTCTTTACTAGGGAAATTTTTTAAAAGATCAGCTATTTCATAGACATTACGTAAAAACTTCATTGTTTGAAGTACCTTTACCTCATCAGAAGAAAGACCTCTTTGTGGGCCATGGAATTCTCAATATTAGAAAGCAACACAGCATAAAATTCAAAGAGGAATTCTTGTGAAGAAAAGTGGATTATCAATTATTGTTAGGATGCTTACTAACATAAACTATGGGAATACCATCTGTTAAATCTATATTCCAACATTTCCAAGAAGAAGAACCCTTTCAAATTCAGTTAAGTATAATGGAAAGAATAGCCCTAGTGGACCAGAGAATGGAGAAATCAGTTGCGTACTTTTCGCTTATGACATTAGAGCATCCCTAAAGTTAGAAATGGTTTGTTCATTTGCATAATTTGCAAAAAGCTACCCATAGAGAAGAACAATGTGGTTGGTTTTTTTATTTTTTTTTGTCAACTCAAAAGGCGAAATTCATTATTGGAAATTTAGCAAATGTAGAACATCTGCTTTGCAAGCTCAGTCCCTTGCTGCTTACTTTTTGAGTGTGTTCCTTCTCGGAAATGTTCTACAACAACAATGGCAGCTCCATTTTAAAACTTTTTAACACACATTTAACGTGCAGTCATTCAGGAAAAAAAAATAAGTAGATACTGAATAAAATCTTCCATCTGTGCGTGAATAACATGTTCACTTTATTATATGTCACATTTATTGAATATAAATAATATTTAGCACATTTAGCATGATTTTTCTCTAGGCTATTTCTATTTTTATAGTGTTTTTGCCATAGTTCCTATACACTATCCAAAAAAAAAAAAAAAACTTAAAAATCAAGAGTGAAAAAGACCTATTTTGTGATAGTTTTAATTATTGGTGACCAACATTAAACATATGAAGTTAGCAGGTAGAAGACATTGTGACAAATACATTTAAGCAAACTATTATCCTTGAAAAGCCCATCGTTTTGGACATCGGTATTTTGCAATATCTGCACATTTCATCCTCACTTTGAGAATCATTATTCCAGTTAGAATCAAGCTTAAAATGCTTACCATTCTAACTTGTTCATAGCTTATAAAAGCTATTTTCTTGACAGCACCTCAGGCACCACAAAAGGGGCAGAGAAGGAATCTGAGGTATTTATAAGTTGATACTTTCAATTTGATAAATATTTTAATGGTCCAGGACTTGTGCTTAACATCAGAAATGCAAAGTGAATAAGATGTGGGATAAATATCCTTAATTCACTCACTTTCAGTTCAGGGAGAAAAGCAAGTACACATGATTACAACACGGTGCCTTTTAAAGAATGATGTACAAGGTATCATGAGGAATTCAGGGAGGGCTTCCTGGAAGAGGTGAGACTTGAGTCAATCCTTGAAGAAAGAATTAGAGTAGTTTACCAGGTTAAAAAAAAGGGAAAAGAGCTTGCTGTCCAAAGGAGTGTGTTCATGCAAACTAAACAAATCCGAAACACCTAATAGTTAATGAAAGAGACATTGCCAGACAGATGAAGGTAGCTGGAAAAGGCATGGCCTATTGAGGGAAAGCTTAGTGATTTAATAAGACTGGAGCAGAGTCATAAACAAGAAGTGGGAGATGTGGCCAAAATGTAGGCACATGCCAGAATCAACAAGGACCATCTATGCCATTCCATGGAGTTTGGGCTTTATGCAGTAAGTGCTGTAAGCTAATGAAGTACAAGGAATTACAGAATCCATTTGCCTTTTCTAAAAATCTCTCCAGAAAAGAGATTTCTAAAAATCTCAGTGGAAGTATGGATTGGAAGAGAAATTGGCGGGAGGCAAGGAAATCAGGGAGGATATCATTTTAATTACCCAAGAATAACAGGATGAAGGTCTGAAGTGTCTTTACTAAGACAGTGACATTAGAGAGGAAGCCGAGGAAATGGAATCCAGATACATTTACAAGATCAAATTGACCTGGTTGGATATGGAAAGTATGGGAGGACAACTCCTAGGTTTCCCGCCTTAGAGAAGAGATGTATACTGCAACCTGTGTAGGGAATACAGGGAGAGAGAGAAGTTTGGTAGAGAAAATAATAAATTCAGTCATATCTGTGTTGATTATAATGTAGCATGTGTGATATGGGGGCAGAATTGTGTCAAGAATGTCAAATAAGCAGTAGGTTATGGACAATAGAGCCTAGAACTTCAGAGAGATGCAGATTTGCCTTTTAAGTGGTTGGTTCCTGGATAAGAGCTGAAGCCCTTGCTATGAATGAGCTCCAAAGGGAGTCAGGAGTGAGAAAAGAGACAAGGCAAGGCTGAATCGTTAGAACATCCCCAATATTAATAAAGAACACAGTAAGATAAATCAGAGACCAAGAGCGTAGTAAAGAGAAATCAAAGCTGTCCTGTGAGAATCAACAGTATTCTCTGTCTCTGAATCCAAGAAAGAGAGAACGTTAAAAGGAGGGACTGGTCAAACCTGTCCAGTGCCACAGAGTGAGCAAGTAAAATAAGCACTGAAAACATCTATTGGAGTTACGGGGAGATATCTACTCATCACCACAGAGAAATCATTCTGGAGGAATTCTGTAAGTGAAAACCAAATGATAAGGGATTGAGAAGCGAGTATAAGACAAACGCAGACTTGTTCTTTCAAAGAATATGTGAAGGGAAGGAGAGTGAGAAGGAAGAAGATATAAAAGAGAGAGACAGGGAGAGAGGGAGGGCGGGGGAGAGAGAGAGAGAGAGAGAGAGAGAGAGAGAAGAGCTTAATCCTTAAGCCATTAAGTTGGGGAAAATTGATGTTTATTGAACCTGCTATTTTCAGGCTCTGTGCCCAGTATCTTCTACTTGAGCCTTTAAACGAACATGTAAAGTTTGTTTATGGTCAACATTTTAAAAATTGGAAAGCTGAGATTGGGAAGAGTTAAATTACTTGCTTTAGGCCCCATTTATTAACTGGTGGAACCAGAAATAAAACCTAGGCCATGGCTTGCTAGAGCCAGCTTATAATATCTGGAAAGCTGTCTGGAGAGAACTGATTGTGCTCCTTTCTTCCCGGCCCTGCATTCAGTGAGGTCATGCAGGTAGCTTAAAATTGGCCATAGTGGGAGTATTTACACCATGGAAATTGGCAAACACTATAAACCAGGGTTCATTCAGTTTTAAACATTGACCAGTGTGCCCCTGGATCTAGGTCTGTGTGATAGCAAAGCCTGCCCATTTCCCACTGCCCTCCTATGTGACTTGGTCAAGTTCACTTGGGTTAGCTAGAAGATGGCAGAGTTGAGACTTGAACCCAGACCTGTGATCCACATCTGGCCTAACAGAGACCCCAAGGGACTGCTGAAAAAAGAAGCAAAATGTTTTTTCCTAAGATCTTATGCCCAGTGGCCCAGGTTGGTATAAACAAAGTCTCATATTTTTCCATCCTGTAGTTCAGAACTACGGCTTTTCTGCCTCAGCCTCCCAGGCAATCCATCTCCAGCATGTTTGCTTTTTTAAGCAGCTTTCCTGAAGACCTGGCTCTCTGAACTATGTTAATGAATTCTACTTTTAAAAGCAACCAATTTTCTCTGGGTTTATGGTTTCAGAACAATATTTATTGTTAAATGAGATAAAGTCTCTTAGATGCATTTTCCCATCCACAAAATGGAAGACTTACACTTGGGCTGTTCATTAAAAGAAGTCCTACAGACTTTATCTTTAAACAAATTTCCTTTTCCAGCCAGTCGAATTTATGATAGAGATTAGATAACAACACAGCTGTGCCACATTATTTTTAAAATACCTTAAATTTTACTGTATAACACTGCATTTAAAGGAGTGTGTGTATGCAAACTAGACAAATCTGAAATGATAAGGAGCTAATGAAGGAGAAATTGCCATGTCACACCACATAGTCAAAGTACAGAAACGAACACATCTACCTGAAATTCTCTCCACATATTGGATGTTTAATTTGGATTGGTCTTCTACTACACCGAACAGGATTTATTTGCACACAGTTGAGACTTGAAGTATGCTTTCTTTAGGTGGCAGGGGAGAAATATTATCTTCAGCTGCATCACAATAAATTTCAAAGGGTACCTCCTTGTGTAACTGAAAAAGAGAAACTTTTATCTGTGTTGATTCTTTCACAAACACCATGTATGTTTTTCTTTCACCCAGAAGAGGAAATGGAGAATAATTTCTTAATTTGTGTTAGCCAAAGATTACTTTAGGCTTTCATCTTCAATTAAATATAGTATTACAAAAACAAGTCACAAAGAATTCCCAATTGCAATAGAAAGTAACTCAAATAAAAATGAACACTCAAGAGCTAGGTGATAAATCTCATCAAGGCAGCATGAGACGAAGCAGGTCTCGACAAAATTGGGCTCATGTTATTAGGCTCATATGTATGTGTTGAATGATCAACTACTTTATCATGGAAGTTGTATCAAAGGGCAACCTAGGTGTGTGGATCTCTGTATCAGTCAATATAATAATGACAGTAACTACACCCTTATGTGACATGACCTGTAATTGAGCATTCTAGGTAAATGCATATTTTGACTAGCTGAAAGTGTCATTTATATAAACAAAGGATTACAAATGCACACAGAAATAGAATATCAGAGATCCTCAGCCTGGCTTGTGAAAGGAGTGTTAAGTCATACCTGATTTTCCCACAGGGAAAAAAAAAAGGGGGTGGTTATTTCTAACCAGGAAACAGATGCCTAACTTGTTCTTTTAAATAGAAGTGAGCACAAACATTTTAATCAACTGTAAATGATGTACTTGTATACTGTGCAACTTAAAACCTTCTAAAGTGAATGTATGTCACTTGCGTCATGCAGTACAGAAATCAATCATATACCTTGTCCCATTAGTTAACTCAAAATCCCCAGATAAGAGCATTTGTAGGACAACAGAGAAGCCATGAAACTCTAAGGAAACATGAAATGCCTCAAGTCCACTCACCCTAGAAGTGAGGTTATGACTTGAGTGGCAGTTGGAGGAATTCCAAGAAAGGCTAAGCCTTAGTGGGAAAACAGAGAGACCCACAAAGGGAGGTGTCTGTTGTGGGGGACACCAAGACCAGGATTCCCTTTCAGAAGCGGCTGAGTGATCTGATTAATGAATTCACACTGAGGGGTTATAGATGACCATGAAGTACTACGTTATTGAGTGTAGCTAGCATATTTAAATTTTGTTAGACGTGATCCAGTGTCTTGGCTCCCATTTGGACCATTTAAAGGGTGGGATGATCCTGACCATGCCCCATGCCTTTCTTTAACATCTTTCCATCGTTTGAGTCCCTGGCAAATGTCCGTCTACCCTAGCTTACCTTCATTTCCTTACACATCTTTACTATGGCCTAGTTATTAGTATGACTATAAGTCTCTAATACATTTCACACTGCATAGAAACAATCTGTACTTCTCAGTCAGATATAGTCCTTTCCTCCTCCAAAAAGTCCCTGAAATGCAATTTTACCAAGCCTTCTCTCAAAACGAATAGTTCTCTCTTTCACTGATATCCAGAGACAAACAAAACACTACATTCAAAACCTGACTTTATTTAATGCACTTTTATCTTGTTTTCTCTGGCCATTTTTCTTACCTAATCTGCTAGCTTTCTTGCCATTTCAAAATGTTCATCCCAGGACATATAGATAAGCAAATATGAACCACATTAAATTTAATATTTTCCCTTAACCTTCATGGTAACTTGAAATGAACTATATCTTTCTGCCGCAATAGGAGCAATATAGTTATATGACTTTTAAAAATTATGTATTTATTTTTTTAATTATAAAATACACATAAGACTTACCATTTTAATCATGTTTATGTGTTAAAAACATTCAGTGGCATTAAGTACATTCACATTGTTGTGCAACTGTCATCACCACCCATTCACAGAAATCTTTTCCGCTTGCACAACTGAAACTCTGTATTCTTTAAACAGTAACTCCCCATTCTGCCATCCCTCTGTCCCTTGCAAGCACGATTTCACTGTCTGTCTCCATAAATTTGACTACTCTGAGGC
>NW_012107709.1:133812-136096 GCF_000951045.1 Mandrillus leucophaeus | reverse complement strand
TTTTTAAAGTAAGATATAAATTCATTTTTAAAATTTAATTTACTTTTCTAGTGCTTATCTAAAACATAAGAATAAATAATTCTTGTCATTTAATAAGAAAGAATAAAAAGAGAGATAATCAATTTTTTAAATATAACCCCATAGCAGAAGTCTTTAAATAACAGCTTCCCAACATATGTGTGTTAGGTCCTGGTTTCACATTAAAGTACCAGTAATGCCCTATTCTTGGCATCCTAATTATAGTTGTACTGTTTGAATTTCAGTGAACTTCTCAAGAAACATTTAGTATATATACTTGGCAGCAATGCTTTCTTATCTGAATGGCTTGAGAACTGGCAGGAGTCAAAGACCTTGAGAGCTTGTAAAAATTAAAAAAAAAAAAAAAACTTAATTAAATGACCTGAAAGATGGATTTAATCATCTCTTGTTTTTAAATAACATATTATTATTATTATTAGTGGCAAAAATAAGCCAACAGGTGCCTCCGATCAGCTTGCATTGTTTGTCTTTTTTGTTTTGTTTTGTTTTGTTTTTGAGACAGGGTCTCACGCTGCACTCAGTTGCTCAGGCTGGAATCCAGTGGCACAATCACAGCTCACTGCAGCTTAGATGTCTTGGGCTCAAGTAATCCTCTTGCCTCAGCCTCCTGAGTAGCAAGGACACACAGGCGTGCATCACCACACCCAGCTATTTTTTTATTATTATTTTTTAGTAGAGACGAGGTCTCACTATGTTGCCCAGGATGGTCTTGAACTCCTGGGTTCCAGCAATCCTCCTGCCTCAGCCTCCCAAAGTGCTGAGATTACAGGCGTGAGCCACCATGCCCAGGCATTTGTTTGTCTTTTCAGAGACCACTGAGTTGTGTCCAGTATGAACACAATAGGATCTAGTTCAGTGTAAGCTGGGCATCATACCCTTTCCACTAGTAAATTATCAAATTCATTATTATTACTCATGAGAAAATGTCAAAGGGAGATCTCTTTTCTGGGTGAACAGTAACAGGTTTGGATATGAAGATGGCAGATATGAGGGACCACTCAGTTCATGTTGCTGAAAACAATGTAAATGCCAAGGCTAAGATGTGAGCAATTGAGATTTTTAAAAACCATTTGACTTCAGAATTTGTATAAGCAATCTACTACGTGACACAATAATCAATAAATACTCATTGATGAAGGACCTCTCTAAACGACAGAAAACAAATGTGCCCAATAAGCATATAGATGTTTTTCACAGCAGTGGCGTAAGAAGACTTGAAGACAAAATTTAGTTCAGAGCATTTTCAACCAACAAAAATATAGCTGCTGTTTAGCAACTCCCCACTTTCCCCTTCCTGCAGCCCCTGATAAGTTCTAGGGATCCACTGGACAGCATCGTACCTGCAGTTCACGATACTGTATCATACATGTAAAGTCTGTTTAAAGGGCGGTTCTCATGTTGTGTTCTTACCATAAAATAAAATTTAAAAAAGTAATAGTCTCTTTCTATCTAGCAGGAGCGATTGGCTCATTGCAGGTATAAGCACACTAAAAAGGTAACCAAAATGTCAAAAATCATGTTGTGGCCCAGTTCTTGGTCCCAGGCACTTAGAGATTTAGAATATACGGGTCTTAGGCAGACAGGAAGTTTTCATGTTGCTTGGCTTTGCCTGAAGTAGGGAGAAATATGATCTCAAGGAATGAAGCTTTTCAGCTTTTCAGTGTGTTTGAAAATTATCTTAACAAAATGTTGGAAAACAGAAACAAAACAAAACACAGCACCTGTGCCTCTGTATTTCCTTCTATAGAAACCCTGTAATGTAATTCTAGGTTACATTATTTAACTCTAGGTTACATTGTATTCCTAGAGGTCTAGTTGGATTGCCACATCAGTTTGTGTCTTCTGGACAGTTTAGACAAGCAAGAGATATTAGTTTCTTTTTTAAATGGTCCATCCTTTCTTTCCTGAAACTGGAGATAGAAAGGTGGAAGTCCAGTTATCCTCAGCCTTGAGACTTACCTATGAAGCAGGATTCTTGCTTCTTCCATGTCCCATGGGAAGAGCTGATGCACTTTGCTCTCTTTTTTTAAATTTTTATTTATTTATTTATTTATTGTATTATTATTATACTTTAAGTTCAAGGGTACATGTGCACAACGTGCAGGTTTGTTACATATGTATACATGTGTCATGTCGGTGTGCTGCACCCATTAACTCATTATTTACATTAGGTATATCTCCTAATGCTATCCCTCCCCCCTCCCCCCTCCTCACAATAGGCCTCGGTGTGTGATGTTCCCCTTCC
>NW_012107709.1:129573-130613 GCF_000951045.1 Mandrillus leucophaeus | reverse complement strand
ACTACTCTGGGTACTTTATATAAGTAGAATCATATAATATTTCTGTTTTTGTGGCTAGTTAATTTCATAACGTCAAATTTCATCCATGTTGTAGTATGTGCCAGAATTTCCCTCCTTTTTACGGCTGATTCAATTGTCTGTATATATTGCATTTTATTTATCCATTCATCCAACAATGGGCCCTTGGGTTGCTTCCACCTCTTGGCTATTTTGAATTATACTGCTGTGAACATGGGTGTACAAATATATCTCTTCAGACCCTGCTTTCCATTTTTTTGGTATATACCCCAGAAATAGAATTGCTGAGTCATGTGGTACCTTACAAGGTTTTAACTTAGGCAGAAAGAACAGGTAAATTTGTAAGACTCTCCAGATTTCATAATTATTTACTTGTTGGTGTGGTTTTTGTTGTTGCTGTTGTTTTTTACTCTCTTGCTTTCTTCTAGATCAGTAGTATCCAATAAAAATGCAATGTAAGCCATATATATATTACATTTTGAGTAGCTGCATTTCAAAAAGTAAAATGTAATAGGAGAAATTAACTTAATGATACATTATTTAAGCCAGGATATTGAAAGTATTATTGCAGCATGCTATCAATAGAAGAAATTATTCATTAGATGCTAGAAATGATAGATATGCTGAACATGGGTATTATAATAGAAAATAGTAGATTACATGATGCAATCACTGAAGAGAAAGGTAGTCTATGAAAACAATAAAGTTACGGTTAATAAAAAAAACACTTTACTTCAGATTTTAAAGTAACATTTTAATTAATTAAAATAAAATTTCAATTTCTGAGCTGTTCTAGTCACATAGCAAGTTCTCAACAGCCGTGTGTGGCCAGCAGCTACCATAGTGGACACTGCAGAGCTGAACCCCTCACTGGAAGTTCTTTTTATTTTTTGAGACTGAGTCTAGCTTTATTGCCCAGAATGGAGTGCGATCTTGGCTCACTGCAACCTCCGACTCCCGGGTTCAAGCGATTCTCCTGCTTCAGCCTCCCAAGCAGCTGGGATTACAGGTGCATGCCACCA
>NW_012107709.1:108339-125487 GCF_000951045.1 Mandrillus leucophaeus | reverse complement strand
CCACCTATGAGTGAGAACATGCAGTATTTGGTTTTCTGTTCTTCCAATAGTTTGCTGAGAATGATGCTTTCCAGCTGCATCCATGTCCCTACAAAGGACACGAACTCATCCTTTTCTATGGCTGCATAGTATTCTATGGTGTATGTGACCTTGCTCTCTTTTCACCAACCTGAATCATCCAGTGTCTGTATTTGTTCTGCATTCAAAATATCATATGTACCATTACACTTGGAAAATGGATGTGTACTTTTGAATTTGGCACATGAATATAGATAAAGATATATATAGCGTTTTAAATATTTTTGTTTCCAAATTTATTGAGGTATAATTGACAAAATTATATACAGTTAAGGTGTACAATTTGATGTTTTGATATATGCATACATTGTTAAATAATCACCATTATCACACTAATTAACATATCTGTCACCTCACATAATTACTTTTTGCATATGTGTGTGTATTGTGAACACTTATGATCTACCCTCAGGAAATCTTAAATTTTACAACACAGTATTGTCAACTACAGTCACCATGCTCTACATTGTACCTCTAGAACACAGGAAGGGGAGCATCACACACTGGGGCCTATTGTGGGGAGGGGGGAGGAGGGAGGAATAGCATTGGGAGATATACTTAATGTAAATAACGAGTTAATGGGTGCAGCACACCAACATGGCACATGTACGCATATGTAACAAACCTGCACGTTGTGCACATGCACCCTAGAACTTAAAGTATGATAATAATACAAAAATAAATAAATATAATTATGAACTCATAATTATATCTATGAGTTCAACAATTTTAGATTCTACATATAATTGAGATTATGTAGAATTTGTCTTTCTGCCTCTGGTTTATTTTACTGAGCATAATGTCCTCCAAGTCCATCCACGTCATCACAAATGGCAGGATTTTCTTCTTTTTTTGAGACTATATAATATTCTATTATGTGTGCATTATATGTAATGCATTATATATTATATGTGCACATATATAATACATATACATATATAAAATGTATATATGTGCACACGTAAACAATGGAATACACACACACACCCCTCACATCTTCTTTATCCATTTATCTGTTGGTAGACATTTAGGTTGTTTCCATATCCTGGCTATTTTGAATAATGCTGCAATTATATAAGAAACGCATACAACCTAATAGCAAAAAAACCAGCAAAAACCATGATTTAAAAATGGACAAAGACCCTGAAGAGGCATTGCTCAAAAGAATGCATACAAATGGCCAATAGGTATATGAAAATGTATTCAACATCACTAATCATCACGGAGATGCAAATCAAAACCACAATGGCATATTAGCTCACACTTATCAGAATGGCTATCATCAAAAAGAGAAAAGATCACAAGTGTTGGCAAGGATGGGGAGAAAAGGGAATCCTAATACACTGTTGGTGATCATGTAAATTAGTACATCCATTGTAGAAAACCATATGGAAATTCCTTAAAAAATTAACAATGAGCTACTTTATCATCCAGCAATCCCATTTCTGGGTATATATAGCCAAAAGACTTGAATTCAGCATCTCAAAGAGATATATTAAACTGTTTTTCTCTAACTTTAAATAACCTGCTTCAGTAGGCCTATATTTTTCTATTTTAAGAAGCAAAGCTTTCAACTTTTTCAACTTTCAACTTTTTTAATTAAAAAAGAACACACACATTCATCAGTCTATGGTAATTATCCCATCAGAAGAGATAAAATTAAATTCTGGGGAGTTGTACATGGGTGTCACATTAGCCAGAATGGGAAAGGAAGACTTCTCTGAGGAGGAGGCATTTGAGCTAAATCCTGAGTGATATGAAGGAACCAGCCTTGAGCAGATCTGAGAGAAGAGTGCAAAGGCCCTGAGGCAGGGCAAGCTTGGTGAGTTGAGCAAGAAGAAAGTTGGTGTGGCTGGAGCATGGTGAGCAAGGGTGAACGTGTGGCAGCATGCAGCTTACATGGGGCCTTATAGACTGTGGGAAAGAGTTTGGGTTTTATGATAATTGCATTGAGAAAAAAATAAACACTGGAGAATTTTAAGCCAGGTAATGAGGTTTTTTAAAGCTCTCTGATACAGGTGGGATTTTAGAATAAAAGTGGAGATGGGGAGCCCATTTAAGAAAGCTGTTAAAGTAAACCAGGAGAAAAATGAAGTGGCCGAGACCAAGGTGGTTTCTGTAGAAATAATGAGATGCTGTCAGATTTAGGAAGGATTTTAGAAGTAAAACTGACAGCACATGCTGATAGAGTGGATGTGGAAGGATGCGAAAACAGAGATAAAGGAGGACTCCAGGTTTAAGGTGAGAACAAGCTGGTGAATTATACTATTAGCTGAGATATGGCAGACACGAGAGGATCCATTTGGGGGGCTGAGGATAAAAGGAGATTTCTATTTTATTTATCTTAAATTTGAAATGACTGTTACCTACCAAAGCAATGATGTTTCTTGGATATCTACGGCAATTATCTAGGTTAGAAACAGGGAAGCAGCAGTGGGGATGGGGAAGTGGGTGGATTTGAGAAATGTTTGAAGAAGGAATGAACAGGACCTGGTTATCGATGACATGTAAGCAATGGAGGAATGCAAGAGGAATTCCAAGGCCCCTGATTTGAGTGACTGAGAGGTGGCACAGGAACCAGAGCATGTTTGGAAGGGAAGAGGAGGACTTCATATTTAGATAGGCTCTGTTTTGGTGCTCATGGAAAACCTGAGGCCATGTGCTCTGGGCACATTCTTATTTGAGCTCAGGTAAGAAATACAGTTCAGAAATTTAGGAGTCACCAGTGTTAACATAGTTGTCATTAGAGCCAACAAAATGAATGCGATTACCCAGAAAAGGCCCATAGCACAAAAAAACAAAAAGAGACTTTATTTCAGATCAAAAGAAAAAGCTTGATGTGTGTCTTGCTGGTGAGCAAAGTAATCTTGAAAATGAGAGAAAGAGAAGGGAGGCAATGGCGCAAACATCCTTCCAAATCAGAGGCATTATTTTATCAGAAGTAGCTCCTCTTCAGCCAGGACCTGCAACAAGGAAATATTGGACATAAGTGCAAGTCTCACGTCCAAAGAGCAAAACCTGCAACCACAGAGCAGGATGACAAAGAACTCAGACATGGAGACTTCGATCTCGAACTGTGTGTGTGAAAAGAGTGGGGTAAAGGACGGATCACTGTATATCCAGATGATTATTTGGGTTGGGTGACTGTCTTCCAGACAGTTGAGGACAGCAGATGACAAACTGGAAGTAATAGGTACAAACCACGGTGACAGGGACTGATAGCAAGGGTGCTGGGCTATTCAAAGAAACCTGGTTCTGACTCCAAGATTAGTGAACACTCACTGCCCGACAGCTGCCTTTCTGGAATAATAGAAGGTCTGTGTCTGGGAGGAATTCTGGAGATTACATGGTGCTAATTTTTAATTTCACAAATGAATAAAGCCCTGGGATATTAATTTGTTAAAAGTCACACCCCTGTTTTCAGGTAACGTGTGCAATGATAGTGGAGGCATTCCTGTGGTACTCTGATACTGTTTGTGGAGCTATTTTCAAAGGATATGAAACTAATTTTAAATATGCCTTTGGTATGTTGCAAAGCTGTAGCTACTCCTGGCGGAAGTCAGGTGTAAAGGGTGCCGGCTCTCGTTTCCAACTACCCAAACTAGAATCCTTGCTTGGTCCCTTATGAGTCCTATGACCTTCACCTTTCTCATCTTATATGTGAAATGGAGATAATAATCTTTTTATCTCGTAGAGTTTTAATAAGGATTAAGTGAGATAGTATCTGCCAAGCCCTTGCCTACTGTCTACCTGGTGGTATGCTCTCAATGCATTTTAGCAATTTTTTGTTGCTTTTGGTAATTACTTAATATCACTTGGCTCTGTCTTTTAGCAGCTCAGCTGAAAATATCAATAACAAACCCCCAGGTGTGTTGTTCTGGCACAGAGTGTGCATAAAACAAACATTTATTGAGCAAGTGACAAAAGAAGGAAGAAAAGAAGGAAGAAAGGGAAGGAGGGAGGCTGTACTGTTCAAAGATCTTTCTTCATTATCTGGCCCACATTCTGAAATGGGGAAATGTATCGGGTATTTTTATTAGTAGTATTACTCTTTTTCTGATCTATGAAATATGCAGTCAGCACTTTCGTCAGCGTAGAGGAAAGATCAAGAAGGAAGCTGTATGTCTGTGTGTTTTGAGCCCAGAGACACTGTCAGGGGTTTGCTACTGTTTCTAGTGCTAAACTCCATCCCTGGACCTCTAAGGCTGCACATACAGGGGGTTTCTGTGTGCTAGTCACCGGCTACAGCGCACAGAGACAAAGAGCCTTCCCTTAAGGAGCTTGCATGTGCTAGAGACAAGTGGCACAAAAGGATTTATAGAGCAACAGAAGCTTCGATAGATCGTATGGTGTGAAGGTTAGAAGCACAAACTCCATGGCCAGAGCACCAAGGTTTGGATCCAGCACTTGGCAAATCTGTGACCTAGACAAGTTATGGACCTGCCTGAGCCACATTTTCTCCTCTAAAGTAGGGACAGTGATGACGCATGCCTGGTGAGGTTAAGAGCAGATGACTTCAAGTATATACAAAGGGCTTGGCCTGGCATGCTGCTCGTGCCTGTGCTGTTGCCTTCCTCCCAATGAGCGATGCCTGCTGTAGTTCAGAGGACGGCCACTCTGAAACTGAGAGAAGAAACCATCTTAGATCTTGAGGAAGCTATATGAATTTTTCAAACAGAAGGATGAGAGCTGTTTCAGGCTTGGGATTGGAAGTGGCCTATTCAGGGGACTTTCAGAATTGGTAGAGGAGAATTCTGAGTTACACAGGGAAGCAGAGATTGTATTTAATGCAGTTATAGTGGATCCTGTAACAGTGAAAGGAAAAGCAAGGTTTTTAGAGAGGAGTTTAGCATAGGAAAAACAATTTGTAAAACAATTCATTGGATAAATTAAGATGGAAATGGAAGCTAAAGCCAGGGATACCAGCTTGGAGAGAGTTGTAATAGTCTAGACTTTGATGTGCTAAGGGCCTTGGCCAGAATGCTGCAGTGTTTAAAAGCTAAAAGGAATGATTATGAGATATAGAAAGAAAGGATCAAAGGGTGGCTGGAAGCAAGTGTTGAGGAGAGGAGATGGTGGGGGGAGATGTCAAAGCTGCATGCCTGAATGGCAGGAAGAAGTGTCCATATAATAGACACTTGTGCAAGTTCAGAGGGGTGGGTGGTTTGGGGAAAAGGATTACAAGTCCATTCAAGTCCAGCTGCAGTTGATGCAACAATGGGACACTGATGCGGAAGCTAGAATTTGAAGAAGCAGAATTGAAGTTCAGGAGAGGTCAAAGCAAAGATTGTATAAACATTTGGAACTGAATCAAGTACAGGTGAGAGTGAAATAATTGAGAGAGAGAATAGTATGGCAAGATTAAGGCAGACTACCATGCCAGCCAGTAAGCTCACCATACTTGGGGAACTATTGTGAGAATTACATGAGGTAACACATATGAGAACACTTATAGGATGGGGGTGGGGTGGACTACTAAATACAGTGTAAACAGGAAAAACTTGATGATTGCATGATAATGAAGAGATTGTTTGCTTGTTTGTTTTTGCCCTATTTCCTAGAATCTCAAGGCTGAAGTGGACATTAAAGCATTGTATAGGTGAAGGTGAGGGAATGAGGGCTCAGAGAAGCTGAATGAATGGGTTTTCCATGAGATCGCTGAAGAATCAGGCCTGTGCTCAGGCCCTCCACCCCTTTTCAGTGCTATTCTCACTTTAGAGGCTGCCTCTTGAGCCAGTCCTGTCTCTCAGACGCTCCCCGAATAGGACTCGATTTGCACTCTATTTTATACAAAGCGTGCTCTAAAGTGCTGGATTCTCCAGCACAGGGGACCTGGCACATGGACAAGCACACCCGGCAGCCAGCAGTGCACAGGAAGCTGCCTCCGCACAGGTGCGGCTTTATGCAGGGCGTCCTGAAAAGAAGCACTTATTTCAGACACTGACCTTGCATCTCCCCGTCTTTTAAATTTGTGTTTCCTTTTAGTTAATTAACTAATTTTACAATCTTTAAATCATGAAATAAGCCATCTACTCTTTACTTGTTTACTCATGTTAATCAAATAATTAATCCATGACTTGTAATCTCCTTCCAAAAAGATATTCAAATTTTATAAAAAGAAAGTTTTTAATCTCAACCACAATACAGCCACATCATGGCAATAATTAATTTTATAACCAGATCAGTTAAAAACTAAACAGCTATTTTTGAAAGTCCGTAAAAGTGATGTCCCATGTACAAACATTTTGAACAATTTAACATAATTTTATTGAAGGGATAGCCATTTGAGAGCTTGACCTTTTTATGAATTCCTAGTGAAGTCATAGAAATCTGAGTACCTTTTAAACTTTTTTCTTGAAGGAAATAACTTGAGAAGTGCCAAGGAAAGAAACGGAGAAAGCATTTAACATAAACTGAAATCACTAATACTTAATGGGAAAACATAATATTCTATTCTGAGACATTTTAAAACAGCTACTACAAAATCATCCTTTCTAGGGGACTAGGAAGTTCTTCAAAACTGGTGCTTAAATCGTATTACCTAAAGAAGGACTGGATGGAAATAGAACCTGTAAAGGCCAAAGATCAGGAAAAGGGGTATGATGAGATTCAAGTTACAATCAGCCCTTTATGTATGTTGGTTTCTGCATCCATGGATACCACCAAACATGGATTTAAAATATTTGGGGGAAAAACATGGTTGCATCTGTACTCAATAACTGCAGACTCTTTTCTTGTCATTGTTTTGTAAACAATACAGTATCACAACTATGTACATAGCATCTACATTGTATTAGGTATTATATATACTCCAGAGATGATTTGAAGTATGTGGCAGAATGTGCATAGGTGATGTGCACATATTGTATATCAAGGACTTGAGCATTCACAGGTTTTGGTGTTTGCAGCGTGCCCCAGAACCAATCCATCACAGATACCGAGGGACAACTGTACTTCATTGGAATTGCTATTTTTGGTCACAAATTTCCATAAGCTTTATCCCACCCTTGGTTCCCCATGGGACCACTGAGTCTTGGGTTCTTCTGTGTTGTTATTGTTTGCTGGAGAGACCCGATGCCCTTTCAACATTTCTTCAATTTTAGAGTTAGAAAAACCAGTTCTACTAGCAAAATTTGTATGCTAAACCCCTTTTGTTTTGAACCAGTGAGGTACGAAGTCAAGAAATACATGGATTGACTCAAGGAAAACAGAATCACAGTGCTCTTCTTTTGCAAGAATCGTCTTTTTTCTAAGTCTATTTCATCACTTTGTGGTTTCTTCTATCTTCTTTCGCTCTGTTCTCCTGCTGACTAGGAGAACTGTCTTGAGCCCCCTTTCTGGTCTGCAGCAGCACACCCAGCCCACCACAGTCATCTCTGTCCTAAGGCATAATGTGAGGCAGCAAAAGAATTCTAGACTCGGCGGCCAAATTCAGGCGTCAAATTCTAGTTCCACCACTAGTTTTGCAATCTTGGGTAGGACACCTAAACTCATTCTCTTCCTCCTTGTCCTTCCATTTTAAACTTTTTAATAATTTTATCAAAGTAACACATTTTATCAAGTGCATACATAGGTAAAGTATAAAATACAATAGAAGTTACTTTTACTGGCCTCTTAAGTGTTTTGCCTGATTAAGCAACTCTCTCCATTCCCTCAATATATCCTACCGATTGATGCTGACAGCCAGATCAGGACCGGATGCCCTCTAGCCCTCCAGCAAACTCCTGATCCCTCCTGTGAAGATGTATGTGGACCGAGAGTCAGTGGTGTTTGTCCCCAGATCTGCTGTGCCAGTTTTACTCATTCATATAATTATTCAATGATAATTATGTAACCAGTGACATATGGGTGTGTAAAAGAATTGCTATTTCTATTAAAATGTTTTGTAAAGACTCAATAAAGTTGAGTTACTAAAAATGAAAGGCTATAGGTCAGGTACAGTGGCTCACACCTGTAATCCCAGCACTTTGGGAGGCCGAGGCGGGAGGATCACGAGGTCAAGAGTTCAAGACTAGCCTGACCAACTTGGTGAAAATCCATCTCTACTAAAAATACAAAAATTAACTGGACATGGTGGCACAAGCCTGTAATCCCAGCTACTCAGGAGGCTGAGGCAGGAGAATCGCTTGAACCCGAGAGGCGGAGGTTGCAGTGGGCAGAGGTTGCAGTGAGCCGAGATCATGCTACTGCACTCCTGCCTGGGTGACAGAGCAAGACTCTGCCTCAAAAAAATACAAAATAAAATAAAATAAAGGCTATAGAATTATATGTGAGCAAGATAGTGGTAAAATATTGGGTAAAAACTTAAATCTAAAAGGATTCTGCTTTGTGCCTTTTTCAATCTAATGAAGCAGAAACTGAGAAATATAGATGATGATTATGGGTATAGTTTATGTAAGAAAATGCAGAACTGGAAATATGTGGCTATATTCTGTATGTGGAAATCCTGGCAGTATTTCCAGGGGATTCTTATGATACTAAATTAGATAAGGTTCATATAACACACTTAGCAGCATGCCTGATATTTAATAAGCATTCAATCCATGTTAGCTGTTATTGTGGTTATTATTCATTTAATAATTGCGCATCCAGGCAATTTTAAAAGAAAAGATAAAACAAAAGGCAAGGTGAGACCAAATCAATACTTCAAAAGAAAATATTGGGATAAACTTTTAAACCCAGTGACCTAAGGACCTAAACTTCACTGTGATGATTTTTTTCTTTGCATCCAAATATCCGTGTGTAAAATTAAGAGGATATTGATGATCAAATATCTACAACGTTTAGCTGGAAAAACAAATCCTGGTTCATTATTGAAAATAAGGCCTTGGCATTCCAAATGTAACCCTATTTCAATTTTAACAACAAACTGCCACATAGCCTTAGGAAGCTCTCTAACCTTTTCCTATCCTTGTATTCTCAGTTAGATAAGGATGATGACAAACAACTAAATTAATTTATCACATGGCCAGAAGAATTATTTTGAATTCTTTGAGAAAAGTACGCTATGGTTGTATTTGTGTTCTCTCACTTGAGTGTGAGCTCTGCCTGGCTCAGTGCTGTGTGAGGCTCAAACCCTCAGGATAAGGATCAGTGAAATGCTAATTTTTTAAAAAATTAAATTTTCATCAAAGCTCTAGACCTATTCACTTATTACGATGTTTGTGCCAAGTTTCAACAGGTAAAACATGCTTCACCACAAAAAACAACAATGATCAGAATAAGTTATGGGATGAAAGGGAAAGATCCTATTTTATTCGATTATATGTACAACTAAATTAAGTTTTAATTCTTTTTCAATCTTGTAAAGGCAATATAAGAACAGATATACTGGATGTGAGGTTTAAACTCATTAATTTTAGTGGCTCTGGCCAAACCCAATTAATTTCTGTTTGTGAAGCAATCCCCATTGTTGGGGTTTCAAGTTATTTTCACAGTTGACCGTGGAAGAATATGCATAGCTATTCAGTACATGATCTTGTAGCTAGTCAGTCTGTATTGATTGTGTGGACTGAGCCCAACATCCTACATATTTATTACATACAAATATAGAGAAAAATAACAATGATTTAAAAGATATAGTTAAAGCCTTTAAAGAGCTATATACTCTATTACTATTACTGAGAGGTGGGAGAGGATACTTTTCCTTAGGAGACAATTCAAAAGATAAAAAATAAATTGTATTTATTTCCCTGCCATTTAATCGATCCTTAAAGAAATAGCTCTTTCAAAAATTTAGGTTAATTCAATATATATGCATAAGACTAAACTAGGCTCAGAGAAGTTAAAAAGAGGAACCAGACTGGATCATCCCAGTGTTCAATGAATTTGCTATAGTTGGGGAGAAAGGCATTCATCTAACTAGTATACTTCCATCCATGATGTGTGGAGGGACAAATTAGATAAGGGAAGAATTACCAGTACCTGAGTGTACTCTCATCGTAATGCCCTAATATCAGGTTTCCAGACACCCTTAAGAAATTGCCAGATTTGCACAACCTTCATATTGGAGCCATCATGGAGATGGAGGAAAGAGCCTGTCATGTCCACAGTTTTTAAGGAAATGACTTGATTGTTATAAGTCAGATAGCTTAAAAACAATGTCTGATGAGAACAATCTCTCATATAATCAATAAGCAACTGACCAGAATATTGCAGGATATAAAGAAGCAGACAGACGTGACTTTTTGAATAACCAGTTTTTCCATACCAATTTAACTTTCTTCCTTGATTCAGTGACAGCCTACATAAATAATGATAATATGCTAGATAAAATCAATTTTGTATGGAGGAAGATTTTGAGTTCTAGTCTAAACAATATTCTTATCACCAAGCCATGACAGTGTGACCTTACCTTAATCATGCTACCATTACCTGGGTGAACGGGTAAATATAGAGTTGCAATTACCATGAAGTGGGTGGGAGCAATGCATTACATATCCAGGTCCAGCTCCTGGGGATCAGTTGTACTTAAGGACCTGTAACTTACTGATGAGCTATATGACTCATAAATACCTGCCTCCAAAATGCAAATATTACTAACTCAAGTAGAATGGACAGTGTAAACTGGTATTTTTTTGGCACACGTGAAATTTGCTAAAAAATAATTTAAAAGAAAAGTGCCAATAAGATTTTTATTTCAATTAGGGTTAGCAAAGCAACATTATAAATGAATCACACTGAGACTAGGTGATTTAAGTGGGGCAGGCTAGCAGGACGGACGATTAATCCTACCATTTCTTAAGCCACACCATCCTTTAGTACTTAGTCACGTTTTAGTCAACATATTTTGAAAGATTGTTTTTAAAAGGCATGCAGAGAGCAAAACATTACATACATATTTATAAAATATAGAATAGAATATATATTAATATATAATATATAAGTAAATGTATTATATAATATATATTTCATTATAGTTATATATTATATAAAATATATGGTATGACATAAGTATATATGTTATAATATGTTGTATTATATATAATATATATTTTATATATACATATATATAAAATGTCTTTTAAGGAAAGAAATGGAACCATGTAACCCAAAAAGCCAAAAACTAAGTAGTCATATAATTACATTCTTACTGCTCTGTAAGATTGTTCTCAGAAGGAGCTGAGGCTCTCCTCTCCCCATAGGTGACTGAGCAAGAAGAAATACACTATGTTACAATAGGCCAACTTCATGTGGCAGAAAGAGGCCCTTTGTAATCACCATGAAAAATCACTGGTTCAAGGAAAACCTTAAGATTTTCTTTCTTACAGCTGTTTACTACAGAATAAACTATCATTAGTTCTGGATAATTTAAATATCCATGGGGTTGCTTGCCTCAGAGCCCTCTTCTTTTGTCCTAGCTTTCCGTTCATTTACTCTTCCAAGCTTCCCGAACTAAGGCATCCAATAGTGGGCCACTAATACTCAACGCCAGGAGCTGCACATGACATCTCTATCTCAGCTTCACCCGAAGACATCGAGCCCAAGTACTCAATTTTAGACAACGATTTTATTAATAAGTGAAAATATTATTGTATGTTAGCACATTGATCTGTGATGGGGTGGAATGCTGAGAATCAAAGGAAATTGTCTTCCTTGTGATGGTCATTTTCCAATGCTCCCCAGCCCCCAGTCCCTAGCTCCATTTCCCTGCCACAGAGAGCACAGGCTTAAAGCCCAGACTTTTCCATAGCAAATTTTCATGGTAATGCCAGGTTTCCTAATAAATGACACCAAGCTTAATCAGGCCAGAAACACAGAGGATTTTATTTCATGACCCCTCTCCCTTCCCATGATTTTCCTTGTTACAAATAAAATATTAGAGACTTTGAGGCATCTTTGTGTAGAAAGTTTTATAAATGTCTTTGGATGTGATGGTAATATATGAATTTCTTTCCTCTTCTTTTTCAGGATGGGGACCAGTGAAGTACTTGCAGCCTGTACCCAGAATCAGTGAGTAACTTCCTCATAGTGTTTGAGTCTTGGGTAGTTATAGGTAAGCAGAGCAACAACTAGAATATCTGAAAACCTCGGAGTGTTGCTTTTAAGCACCTGTTCTGGTGATGATAGCCATCCCTAGAAAGCACAGCCTAGGCGGCATCGTTGGAGGCATAAAGTCTTGGAGGGTGGGGAGAAAAGCAAGCGAACCATGACCCTTGTCCTCAAGGGATTTACAAAGGAAACTAAAGGCTCTGAAGACTGATTTCAGTTATACATAGGTTGGAGTTTACCTTATTTGAAAAAGTTTACATATTTTTCTATTTTTCTTTTAAAAGTATTTAACAATTTCCTGGCAAATTGCACTATAGTCTATTTTTTTTAATGTCTTCCTCTATGAATAGAGTAAAACCTCATTAGTTCAGATATTGCCAATACACAATTCTTGACAATTTGATCTAGACTAAGCTGAAATTTAGCTTTGAATTGTCTGCAAGGAATGGATTTGCTAAGTGAAATGGAATATTTGTAACCCATGTAAAAAGAATACATTGTTTTCATGACCTTAGCATACAGTGGTCTTTAGGCAAAAAGATTCAGCTGTAAAATGAGGATTATTAAGGTCATGAAGTAGATGTCCCCTTAGACTTTATTAGCAGGTAATAGTATTGAAAGTAATAAAACAATGTTGCTTTCAATAAATTCTGACTTCCATAATTCAGGCTAGATCTTCCTCTCCTCCTTTCCATACTAATTATTTTAATCTAATGAGGTTTACTATTGTGTAATATGTGGATGAAAGCATTTAGTAATAGAAGATTATCAATTCCTGTTATCTTAAAAATTTATATAAATTCTAATTTTGGGATGCATGTCTGTAATGTTGATCACCTAGATGACAGTAGTGTGTTTACAAGAAAAATAATGTATTATTCCATTTTCTGTTTCATGATCTCACATGGCAGGTAAAATTTTTTTTTCATTTAAACCTCAGCATTTTTGCAAAGCAAGCAAGTCAGATTCCTGGGGCAATAGCAAAGATTTGAGGTGAGGGAAAAAAACAAAATCAGACCATGCCCTCCTAGGGGTATGTTGAAACACTGGAGTAGTAACTGAATCACCATGCATCTATTTATTCCTTTATTCATTCAACAAACATTTAGCCAAGGGCCATGCTTATTTCATCAAGGGATATAGAGATAAATAAAATTCCCTTTTTGTCTTTAATGTACTGGTAGCCCATAAGTTGAGACAGAGACGGAGACAAATGATTTTCTCATACGATAAGCAATGCGTTATCCCAAAAAACAAAGTACTTTGGGAATGCACAGAATACACCGTTAAATGTAACAGGAAGAGTTGGGGAAATATTCAGTAACAGTTATCATACTTGAACTGATTCTTAAAGAATGAATAGAATTTCTACAAGAAGAGAAAGGGAAGGACAGCATTTCATGCGGTACAAGCAAAAGCATGGAGACATCAAAGCACATGTACTGCCCGAGTAAAACCACATATCCTTAGAGTTAATTGTATAGAGCTGAGGGAATGTGGGAGTAGTCTATACATAAAAGTATATTACCAAGAAAAGATACCCTTTAAGTGGTCAAAAACAACAATTGGAGTTTAGAGCGAGAAAGATTTGAGAGTCAGTTGCATAGAGAGTTGACATGTGAAGAAATGGAAATAAATAAGATCATTCAAGGGCACAGGAGAGAACTTTTAGGAACACAGAATAGAATCAACTTCTTCCTGAGACAGGAGAAAAGGAAGAGCAGGGAAAAAAACTAAGATAAGTTTAAAGATGGATATAAAGAAATTTGAGGGAGTTTATGCCTGAAAGCTTCCATTTTCTTGACACAATACTGTGAATAAGCATGGGATGCAGAATAGGAGAACACAAGTTCGAAACTCAATTCAGCCACCCACGAACAACGCGACATGGGTAGGTCACGTAACCCCTCTAAAACTTCCATTTTACCATCTGTGAAATGGAGATAATAATAACATGCAATCCATAGGTCAGAGAACTTCATAACACATGCAGAGGCACTTTATAAATTATAATGCACTTGGCCAGAACACATGCTGGGTGACCTCACTGAGCTCTTGTTTATAAAACAGGGACAAGCTGGGCATGGGCACATGTGCCTGCCATCCCAGCTACTCAGGAGGCTGAAGTAGGGGGATTGCTTGAGGCCAAGAGTTCAAGATTGTAGTGTGTGATGATTATTGTACCTGTAAACAGCCACTGCAGTCCACTCCGTGCAACACAGTGAGACCCTATCTCTAAAAAATCAAATAAAATAAGGATAACAGCACATAGCTTACACGGGTTACTAAGAGCATTAAAGATAAGGTATCCACCATGTGTGCTCTGTAGAAGGGAACCACTGGGTTACTGTCTTCTGTGAGTAAGAGCTTGTCTCTGGGGAAAGAGGAAAAAAATCTGCAATGGGGAAACAAGACAAGAAAGAGACATGGAAAAATATTTTTGAACAGAATTAAAAGCCTATCCTGAAAACATGAGTTTGTGAGTTGATGGTCTGGAGCTGGGGTAGATCAAAGCAGGTATACTAGTGGCTGAGAGCAAGTGCCATCGAGGGGACAATTGGAAATGCTGGCCAATGCACATCTCAGAAGTTTAGAGGCCCTGTTCTCTGGCCTCAGCATTTTGACAGAATGGCACCTTTCTATTCAGAGTCCTCAGCCTGTGATCCTATGACTTGTTGTTGTCAGGTAAGTGAGTGGTTTATGCAAAGGACTGAGCCGCCAGATGTCTCCAAGGTTATACGCTGTCACCATCAGCTAACCTCCATCCCTGATGCTACTGATCAGATTTAGGACAGTGGCCAGCCAGACCCCTGCCTGACCCTCCTACCTTCTCACCTCCCACCCTTGTCTCACATCCCAACTGCAGCCTATTCCCAGCCTCCCCTTCCACTTGAACTTTCATTCTTCCCTAGCACATAAGGTAGTAAAAAAGCTGTCCACCTCCTCTGAAATAGAAAGGTAAAGTTTCAGTCAACTATTAATAAAAAGGAGCCAGACTGCAAGCTACCTGCCCCTCACACCTTTAGCACCAAGTCTAAACCTCATTCCAGAATTGGCTGGTTGCAACAGGCAAGATTGCACTTCCTCCCATACTTGGAAGTGAGTTATCTCACCATCCACTAGGAAAATGTTCAGTGTCCTCTTAAAATGTTTAGTGAGCCTTGGGGACCCCAAGAGAGAGCTGCCAAGATCTATCTTGATAGTTAACTAAACTTACCTCTGAGAGAGATTTGAATTGTTAGAGCTTTCATCCTCAATTTGCCAAATGGCAGTAATAAAGGAAATATAGGCTATATCTTGCACATTATTGACTCCTATTTTAATTAATGTAAGACACATTCCTCATTTGGGAGCATGGTTGATTCACTCAGGCAATGGTTATTCATTAAGGATATACCAAATGCAAGGTGCTAGCTCCTAGTCAAGATCTTTGGAGATAATGAATATAAACATCTCTCATGAATAATATTTGAAACATCCAGAAAAACCCATCCAATTAGACAAAATTCCAGGCTCCTGTGAAAAGGCAACTCCAAAGACTCATTAGGGGTTGAGAAACCCAGAGCATTCTCTTCTCTCTTCTCAGCCTTGGCTTCCAAAGCCCACTCTTCTGTGACTACCAACATGAATCACATGAAATTCACCTCCAAGCACCTTGCCTCCTGTCCATTTCTTTCAGTCCACTGTGGTAACCTGCTAATGTGGAGATTGCCCCATGACACATTAACACCCCCAACCCCACAGGTGGGCCTTCCCTACACAGCATGAACCACACTAAATGCAGCCCTGCCTTTCCCAGGGTGGGAAGCACCAAGTAATGTGTCTGCTAATATGGTTTCAGACAGGGTGCTCTCTCCCATTCCACAAATGCACATCAGTCCTTTCTCCAAGGTGCTTTAATCTCCTAGTGTCATGCCAGCCAGCCCCCACCACACCCCCGCCCAGTGCCCTCTACAACTCCCATTGTTTTTTTCTGCCTGGTTTGTATGTGGTCTTCATTCTAGACCTGCTCAAGAAAGCAACTTATCTCTCATTAAACACAAATGCAAAGACAAACATCTTTTCATTTTATTTCTTTGACCCTAATTACATCCTCCTTCTATTTCCTCCTGTAATCAACATGCCTCCCATTTCTGGGTTCTTTGTGTATGTTCTTTTTTACTCTGTTTCTATCCTTTATATATCTCACAGATTTTAGTAACACTTGGAATGTAGTCTTTTAGTTTATTTCTTAGAAGAACACAAGACTCACATCCATGCAGTGGCAAAGCCAACATTAGGGTGAGGTGTGCAGTGGCATGTCATTAACATGTTTTTCTCTCTTTTTTTTTTTTTTTTTTGCCATGTAGTGAAACAGTGTTCAATTTGGACCAGTTCTGTGAGTCCTTGACAGCAAGAATATAGCCCAGACTAGCATCTCCGATTTGGAGATCTTGATAAATTTCAAAGCAGAATCTAAAACTTGACTCTTCTGATTCTGACTCCTGTATGTCCCTAGGCCTCCACTTACAGGGACTGAAAGAAAATACTTTTCCTCTATTTTGTAAGTGGAGAATAATTCAGAATCATTTCTTATGGTCATTGAACTGAGAAATGTTCCTTGGAATTTCATGAAGAATATCTTGAGGCAGGGTTTATGTACCAGCAAAAGGATACACATATTCAAGGGTAATACCTTTTTACATATTGATAGCATACTCTCTCCCAGAGTAGAGGGCTGCTTTTGTGCCAAACTGCAGTGCCGTGTGATTTTAAAGCTAGAGTTAATCCTCACAGGCTACTGTGGGTCCACAAACCGGCACTTGGTGCTCTAGAGCTTTGCATTTGGTAAGCATGTTCTCCTGGGCACGGGTCCTGAAATGGGCTATTGTTTACCTGTACTCGGTGTCTTTGTCCTCATTTGGCAAAGGGAGGGAGGTACATCATATTCACAAGCGCTGCAGATTGCAGACGTATGTTCCCAAACATACGTCAAGACTCCAGCCCCGCACAGGGCATGACTCAGGGTATTTTCTGGGGCACATATTGCTAGGCCCTCTGCACTCAGTTTCTCCGGGGAATGAGACAGATTGAGAAGAA
>NW_012107709.1:104991-107564 GCF_000951045.1 Mandrillus leucophaeus | reverse complement strand
TGGGGCCTTGTTAAAGTGCCCCATAGAATAATTCAGTGGTGATGGAGATGGAGCTCTTCTCAAAGTGTAACTACTCCCCTTGCTGGCATAGTGTGGCAATGACATTCATCTCTGAAAA
This sequence comes from Mandrillus leucophaeus, assembly GCF_000951045.1. Classification (NCBI taxonomy): domain Eukaryota; kingdom Metazoa; phylum Chordata; class Mammalia; order Primates; family Cercopithecidae; genus Mandrillus; species Mandrillus leucophaeus. The sequence goes on along the minus strand of NW_012107709.1, from coordinate 107,446 downwards.
TTTAATCTTGATTCTGGACAAGGCTTTTTGGTTTCGGTTTTTGTGATTCTTCATGTTTTTGAATTTCACAATAAATTGAGGCTTAATCTAAGGAAACTGATACTTGATAAACTAAGTTGTTAAATTTATAAAATATCAGAATTCTAAAAATGTTTCACAATGCCTACAAAGTAGGGAAATATTCCAAATAATGTTCAGTAATGCAATTTTAAACAAAATAACAGAATCTCTTAATTTTAAAATTGATGTATAATTTACAATGAAATGCGCAAATCTTAAGTATCCTCTCAATCCAATAAGTTTTGAGAATTGTATATACCTGTACACCAGCCACCCAAAATAAGGTATTCAATCTCACACCCTAAATAGTTTTCTCTTTGCCCTTTCCAGTCAATTCCAATTCAAAACCTTATCACCTACCTCCCTACCCTTCTTCTACTTTCTCCCTACTTCCCAGGAAACCACTTCATATGTATTTCACCATAGTTTAGTTTGGCCTGTTCTTGGACTTAATATAAATGGAATCACACAGCATGTACTCTGCAAAGGCCCCTTTCACATGTTATATTTTTGAGATTGTTGCATATATCAGTCATTCCTTCCTTTTTTATTGATGTGTGGTATTCCACTGTATGACTACATTACAAATTCCTTATCCATTGTTTTGTTTTTGACATTTTGATCGTTTCTAGTTTGGGGCTATTATGAATAGGACTGCTGTGGACATTTTTGACCTGTTGGTGTTTATGTTTGTGAATATGATCTGTTTGTGAATATGATGTTCTTTGACTTATGACGGAGTTATGGCCCAAGAAGCCCATTATAAGTCAAAAATAACATATGTTGAAAATGCATTTAATACCCCGATAAACTCATAATAATGTCAAAAAAATCGTAAGTTGACCATTGTTAAGTCCAGATGCTCCTTGACCTACAATGGAGTTATGTCCCAATAAACTCATGGTAAAGTCAAAAATCCTAAGTCGAACCATCATAAATCAAGGACTGCATATATATGTTTTTATTCCTATTGAATAAATACCAAGGAGTGAAATTGCTAGATCATAGGTAAATGTCAGTTGGGAGTTTGTAAGAAACTCCCAACCAGCAATGTTGAAAGTTCCACCTTCTCCTCATCTTCATCAACCGTGAGTGCGAAATGGTGTCACTTGTGGATTTAATATGCATATCTCTGGTGGCAAGTGATGTTGATTATCTTTTTAGGTACTTGTGCCTGTTTGTATATTTTCTTTTTACAAAATCCCTGTTCAAGTTTTTTTCTCATTTTTATTGGCTTGTCATTGATTCTAGGAGTTTTTCATATATTCTGGCTGGCAGTCCTTTGTCAGACACATCTATTATGAATATTTTCCCAGTTTGTGTATTTGCCTATTTACTTTATTAAAAGTGCCTTTTGATGAGCAAAAAAGTTTAATTTTCATAAAGAAAAATAAATTATTTTTCTCTATATGGCAAATAATTTTTAGTATCTTGTCTAAAAAATTTTACCCCAAGTTTACCTCAAGTTTGTGAAGGTATTCTGCTATAACTCAGAAAGTGGTGATAGCAACTTATAAAATTGGGAATAATATTAAGGAGAGTTTTCAGGTAGACAAAGAGGCATGTTTACAATGACTAAAACACATGGATGTCACTACACTTTCATAAATTTGTGATTAACCATTAATTTTCCAATGTCTCCTTGGTTTATTCTCTTTTTTCTGAGAAATACAAAGTAGAAATAGAAATTTGAGTGTTCTGAAAATTGTCAGGCTTGAAGTACTAAAAAAAAACTCAATGTGAGATTTGAATGTCCCATTTATGATAATGACTTTAGATAATGATTTTTATATCACAAATGATTTTATAGCATTATTCACTGTCTTTCAGCAAGGACTTCAGTTCCAGGGAGGCAGAACATACTATTTCTGTTCTTTATCCTCACCTTTGCAGCGAGAGGATGATGGTAAATTATCAAACTCTCCTAATAATATTATGTATTGCATACAGTGATTTAGTACTGTAAATCACTATTTAAATAAAGTCTTTAATATCATACATGCATACTATATCTATCATCATGCATATATACATACACACACTCTATAGAGAGATTGATGTAGGTATAGCTGTGTAAAACACCTTCATCACCTTTATTAAGATAATGTTCTAACACACCTAGAGCTTAGGAAAGCTCTGACACTATTTCCTTTGATTAGTGTTTGTTGACCCATATTGTGCTAGGCACTGGATATACAGTGGTGAGCAAGCGACCAGGTACCTGACCTCTGGGAGCTTACCGTCTGAGGGGAGAGTTAATCAAGTAAACAAAGATACAGTTTTTGATTTTTGTTAGATTCTCTGCAGGGAAGCAACAGAGTGCTGTAAAGACAGGAACAGGGGCCTGCCTGTGCAGGTGGCATCTAGTCACAGACTTGGATCAAGAGGGACCCAG
>NW_012107709.1:50118-104941 GCF_000951045.1 Mandrillus leucophaeus | reverse complement strand
TTTAATTTTCATAAAGAAAAATAAATTATTTTTCTCTATATGGCAAATAATTTTTAGTATCTTGTCTAAAAAATTTTACCCCAAGTTTACCTCAAGTTTGTGAAGGTATTCTGCTATAACTCAGAAAGTGGTGATAGCAACTTATAAAATTGGGAATAATATTAAGGAGAGTTTTCAGGTAGACAAAGAGGCATGTTTACAATGACTGAAACACATGGATGTCGCTACACTTTCATAAATTTGTGATTAACCATTAATTTTCCAATGTCTCCTTGGTTTATTCTCTTTTTTCTGAGAAATACAAAGTAGAAATAGAAATTTGAGTGTTCTGAAAATTGTCAGGCTTGAAGTACTAAAAAAAAACTCAATGTGAGATTTGAATGTCCCATTTATGATAATGACTTTAGATAATGATTTTTATATCACAAATGATTTTATAGCATTATTCACTGTCTTTCAGCAAGGACTTCAGTTCCAGGGAGGCAGAACATACTATTTCTGTTCTTTATCCTCACCTTTGCAGCGAGAGGATGATGGTAAATTATCAAACTCTCCTAATAATATTATGTATTGCATACAGTGATTTAGTACTGTAAATCACTATTTAAATAAAGTCTTTAATATCATACATGCATACTATATCTATCATCATGCATATATACATACACACACTCTATAGAGAGATTGATGTAGGTATAGCTGTGTAAAACACCTTCATCACCTTTATTAAGATAATGTTCTAACACACCTAGAGCTTAGGAAAGCTCTGACACTATTTCCTTTGATTAGTGTTTGTTGACCCATATTGTGCTAGGCACTGGATATACAGTGGTGAGCAAGCGACCAGGTACCTGACCTCTGGGAGCTTACCGTCTGAGGGGAGAGTTAATCAAGTAAACAAAGATACAGTTTTTGATTTTGTTAGATTCTCTGCAGGGAAGCAACAGAGTGCTGTAAAGACAGGAACAGGGGCCTGCCTGTGCAGGTGGCATCTAGTCACAGACTTGGATCAAGAGGGACCCAGCCACATAACCAGTGGAGAAGAGCACCCTGTGCAGGAAAAGCAGAAAAGGTGAAATCCTTAGGCCGGTAAGAGCCATGTGTTCTAGGCCAAAGTAACAGGAGAGGAGAGAAACGGGTAGAGGTAGGAGAGAGGCGGTGGTGAGCATGCTGGTCATGCTCAGGGGTGATAGCAATGCAGACTGCTCTGCCTTTCAGCAGCTTATAAGCCAAGCCACACTCCTTACAAAAGAAGCATAAAGTGTTTATGGCCACAATAAGCCAGAATTAATACTTTTGTTTAGAGTGCCCAAAAAGCAACTTACATTTATAAGTGGTGGCTGATAGCCCATGGCCAGATTGAGCGGGTCAGAATTCTCCAGACAGGAGGTCTATAGAAGGGTGAGACAGAAAGGGGGATGCTCACCAAGTGGGTTTGAATGTAGGATCCACATCAGGTACATGTGCACGCATATATTGAAGAAATTTGTAGAGGGCCACGTGTCACATGATTAGGCGGAAGCAAAGTCTTGAAATAATGTCCAGGACTTAGACTGAGACCTTGCGAGGGACCCAAATCTCACATACACCATCAATCTGAGGCAGGTAATATGGACTGTAGAGAAATAAGAAGCAGAGAATTCTACTAAAAAAGGGTTTTAAAGAATTCATAGAAATGATGCAGAGTGATAAAGGAAAAGAAGTTCTGAAATCATGTGTGGAATCCTCTACCCTTTGGTCAGTCTAGTCTATTGGAGTATAGGAGCCCCTACATAACCTTCTCTGTGACTTTTGAATTTTTCAAGCCATTATTTCCTGCTATTAGGAAGTATGTACACATACGCTACCACGCATCCCTCCACAGAGTCGCCAGGGGGGACAGGGGTGGTTGTGACTGGAAGCTCCCAACAAGGCTGCAGACAGGCAAATGCATGATCTGGGTGCAGAGTTCAAAGTCACTGTCCCCTCCTTGATTCCACGCCCTACACTGGCCAGGCAGCATTTGCCTTCCTCTTCTCAGGTCCATTCCCCTCACACCCTCCCAAGGATGCCCAGTGCCTGCATACATGCATGCGCGCGCGCGCGCACACACACACACACACACACACACACACACACACACACACATCAACTGCCTCTCTGGTGATCGTTTAATCTTGGGAAAATAAAAAGTATGTTTCTTTACACTGAAAAACTGGAGAAATGTGCCAGGATATCTAATCATGGGGCATGAAATTCTAGGTCATTGAGCTTGCAGCACAGCCAGAAGGCACCAGCTACAAGAATATCTTAGCAGGAAACTCTAGGAATTTTAATGCTTTCTTTTTTGAGCTTTGGGATCACATTGGATATCTACAAATGACAATAAATAAAACCTAATTTTAGGAAGAGGCTCAAATGGAAACAAGTATTCATGAAGTAAATCATTAACTTCATAGGTGGAGTCAAAAGACTAAAAATGTAGAAATGAATGAGTAAGGAACGCAGAGCAGAGTCCTCAGTGACCCCCACTGGGGATTGATAAAGAAATAAGCAAAAAAGAGAAAATAGATAAGAGAGAGACCGTAAAAGAATGACAAAAACTGGGAAAGCAAAAAAAAAAAAAAAAGTATCACAGAAATAAAGGTCAAGAAAATGTCTAGAATGTGTTGTGAATACTGTTCACTACAATTGAGAAATCTGCCAAATGTAAACCAGAAAAATTCCCCCTTTTCTGGGGGAATGTGTACACAGAAAATATTTTTCAATCACTGTTCAAGTTAAAGGTTTTTTTTTCAGGAAGTGGACTTTATTTCTTATATAAATCCTCCAGTTTTTGATTTGCTGCTTTCAAAATCTAGAAGTAAATCTGTAGTTAAGCTTGCCTGTTTAGTAATGGAGCAGTTTGAGGGGCTTTTACAATATAAAATATATGTTTGTTGAGTTGGTTGCAAAAACGTTCGTTTTAACAGATCTGTAATTCTTTAAAAGGTTTTCCATTCATTGTATTAGATATTTTTTCATACCTCCTGAGGCTAAATTCGGCTAGTCGATATCAACATGGAATTGGAACATAGGAGCATAGAACTAATTTACTCATTTGACTTTTAAATTAGTTGTGTGTGTGTGTGTGTGTGTGTGTGAACTAAAATTGAAATGTTTCCATTATGAGTAATGCCAAGATGAACTGGTACACTCCATTGACTTTAATGAAGTGCACATGTTCTTGTAGGCTTGTGAATGAGGGCCTGGTTGCAGAGTTCTTGAATCTTGTCATTTAATATTTGTTGCACTCACATATTTTATTTATGATAATACCACAATCGTAGCTTTCTAATTTCATTAATACATTTGAACTTAAATTTTATTTATCAAGTTTTCCAAAGGGTTGACGTTACCAAAGGTGTGCCCAACCTACTTTTGCATAAAAGAAAGAGTTGGTGATCAATTTATTAAATCCAAATTAGCTTCCATTTTCTATGTGACTCTTATTGGAAAGACACTGTGTCAAGAGATTAATTTTCAAGAAATAAACAGATCATCTAGGAAATTCTAGGTAATTAGAACTTTAAAATGAAATTTGGGATTTTCAGTGATGTAACAAAATGTGTATAATAACTTAAATATAAAACAACACCTGCTGCTAATATATTCAAAAGAGAGAAGCAACTAAGAAAATTCTCAATAATGATATTAATTGCACAGTACCTTGAGTAAGGTTCTTTGCTAATTTTTTTAAGTCGAGGAGTCCTTTCTTGAATTAAATCTTTAGAAGTTGTTAGAAGAGTAAAATATGCTCAGATACTCATAAGTGTATTTGAATTTCATGTCATGGATCAGGGCCTCGGGCTCAAGCTTCGGGTTTCTTGTTTGTTTAATTATTTTTCCTAAATTTTTCATGCCAAATGAGTAATCAAATTATAAAAGAATATTTAAATTAACAACTGTTCATTCAATAGTAGAAAGGTAAATGACATAATACTTCATGAATCTGCCACTGTTGTGGGTAAAGGGCTCTGAAATGGACAGTATATTCAGTACGTGTAACATGCTCTGCAAGTTAGCTATTGCTATTGCATGCACAGACTTGGCAAATATCATGTACCCCACAAGTTCATGGAATGAGAGACTATGGATACCACTTCACTTGTTGTTATTGGATACACTGCATGTGTCATGAAAGTCATAACTAGTTGAATCATATAGTCCTTTATTTCATAAACGACAGAGTTTAAGTGGCCCTACCCAAGCTCATACACTAAATGAAAGAATTCGATGTAGAAGGCAGGACTCCACTGTACTGGTTTGACAGAGGTATATGACAGAGGTAACACATATACACTACAGGGGTAGCCTAACATTTTGCAGACTATTAAGCCACAGTATGTAAAATTAGATCCTATGTACAGTGTGTTAAATTAGATATAATTTAATATCCAGTTTCATAGTTTACATTCATTGACAGATGACCATTAGCTATAATTTTTAGCCCCATGTCCAAAACTATTGAGAATTAAATTTACTTATCACTGTACCTTTTGTTTTATTTTGGACTCTGAACTTGGAAATATGTCACCTGGACTGAAGTTATAAGTTGACTACATCCTGTCGGTGTGAGTTGGGAAAACTTGATCTACTTTGCTGAACTGCAGGCATTTGTCTTTTTTGTTTGTTTGCTTGTTTGTTTATAGTTCCCATTTCCATGCCAAAATGCTCTGTAAACTGTAAAGAACTACAGTTAACCCTTGGAACAACATGGGTTTAAACTGTGTGGATTCACTTATACGTGAATTTTCCTCTGCCTCATCTACCCCTGAGATAGCAAGACCAACTCCTTCTCTTCCTCTCCTCCCTGGCCTATTCAATGTGAAGACAAGGATGAAGATCTTTATGAGATCCACTTCCACTTAATGAATAGTGAACATATTTCCTCTTCCTTATGATTTTCTTAAAAATATTTTCTTTTGTTTAGTTTATTTTATTGCTACAGTATATTATATATCTTATATTACATTATACTTTATTTTACTCTGTTGTTGTTGGTGCTTTTTTTCTTCTATAGTCTGTTGTTAGTTGTTTTCTTTTGGGGTCGTCAGTTGTTCTCCTCTGTTTTTTGGTGGCGGGGGGTTTGGTTCCCGCTAAGCCCTGTTTTGTTCAAGGGTTAACAGTACGTAAATTATAATTAACAAATAGGAATGTACTTATGTATTTGTCAATTTGTGGACTTGGGAGCATACTACTGGCATCAGAGGCTGGGCAGATGCACGCCTCCCCTTCCCCTAGTATCCTGTAGAAAGGCTTGCATGGGCCGAAGCACAACTAGATACATGTGGGCCTGTGCACCAAAAGAGGAGGAACTTGCTTCCACATTGCAAAGGGCAAAGGCAAAGGTGGTCTTGACGGTAGAAGGCAAGCAATCTAAACTTCGTATCCAGTGTGCAGGGAATTGCCAGGAATCACCAGCAGCCAGCACCTGCTGGCCTTGTGGGAACTCTCCTGAAGAGGAGAAACTGGAAAGCAGAAGCTGTGAGTCTAGCTCATTGCCTGGCACTCTAGAGAGAAACCCAGCTCACTCACTGGTATATTCCAGTCTCCTTGAGACTGAGAGTTTGGAACCTTTTTAAGTAAGATAAATAGATACAATAGACAGCTGAGCAATTCAAGTTCAAAGACTCCCTGAACTTACTTCTATTGTCTTCTCTTAAAAGGTCTCCCCTTTTCAATTTCCACCCCTGTTCTGGGTGGCCACTGTAGTCTCCTGGTGGGATTTCCTCATTCTAGCAGCCTTCACTCTGCTAACCCTGACTTGGCCCCTCAACAAGTGATTTACTGCACGGTGCTGCTCTTGTCTGTTTTTTCCCAGCCTGAGAATGGCTCAAAGTTTTCTTCATGGGGCCCTGGCTCTCCTATTCTTCCTGGGTGGCATCCCTTACCTTCCACTCATAGCGCTGCACTCGGGGCATTGGTGTGCCTGATTCTATGAACTGTTTGAAGCATGTCTGCTTACACCAATGGGCACTCTCTGCTCTGTTAAAATAATTCCTGTATTCACCAAGAGAAAATGCAAGCCAGTTCGGTGGTGTTTTATTATAGGAATTTAAATAAATTAATGCATATGATTATAGGCTTGCTATTTTGTCATTCTTTTTTTACTTTATTACTACATTGTCCAGGCCAGACTTCCATGCCACTAATTACCCAAAAAGACCTGGAGATAAACCTTCCTGTGGCTTCAAGTCCTCGTTATTGTTAATCTCCATGCCAGGGCTTCTCAAGCTTGGCTGCATATCAGAAATCACCAGGGGCCTTCACAGAGTCTGAATACCTGGCCCCACCCCAAGAGCCCTGGCCTCAGCAGACCTGTCACTCCTCAGCCACCGCCTACCTGAAGCTGATCTCCTGAGCATATTCACTGCCTTATCTTTCCTTTCCCCACCCATCTGCCCTTGAGACAGCTCATGGCCATAATTCCTGCAAGTGACTATAGCTTCTGCAGCTGGCGTCCTGAGCCCCTTAGAAATGGTCCCAATCAAATATCAAGGTGGGGCTTCCCATCATCCCTGGAGACATTTCTGCTGATGCCAAAATACACAGTAATGATAGGTACTAATTCTTGAGTACGATGAGAGATGGAAACTCTATCTCATTCAATCCTCAGATCAACTCTATATCAAAGACATTATTTTATTCATGTTGTATATGAGAAACCCAAGGTTCAGAGCAGTTTTGTTCCTCATCCACAGCCCCACAGGAAGTAGAGGAGGAGTTAGGATACAAGTTCGAGGCTGTAGGGCAGCAGACCTCACATTCCTCCCATTGCACTTGTCCTGTCTCTGTCCTGATGGAACATCAGATCACTTGAGTTGACTGTAAGACAACAACTCTCTTGATTTCACCCTGATAATTACTTCAAGTCATGTAACATTCATGTGTGGCCAATGACTTACACTAGACAAGAACACAGGGCGAGGGGGCCGTTTTTTTTCATATGTCATTAAAATTATAATAGTCTAAAAGAAGGAAGTCCAAGTAAGGAAAAAAACATAGACCATGAGAGTGACCTCCTTTAAGTCCCCAGGGCTAAAAGTTAAGGATATGAGATCTCCCTTTCAGCCGTCAAGTATCATTTTGTGATCTTAAGTAAATTTACTTCATATGAAAAAAATATGTATCTTCAGACATGTTATAAAGGAGAATGATTACTGAGTATGATAGAATTTTATGTAAGTAAAGAACCTAGTAGAATTAGAAATACTGCAGTCTAAGAATTACAAGGCTTCACAGAAAGCTGAGGTTAGAGATAAGTGAAAACAGTAAAACAAAAGTATTACCTTGTTACTTCTGCCGGTTTAATTTAGAAACTATACCTTCTGGTTTTACCTCCAAGGCTCATGAAGTGTGTATTTCTGATGCAACACCAAATAATTTACCATGGATATGATTCTACCAAAGGCAAAAGCAGAAGAAAAGAAAGTCATGAAGTGGATGAGAGGAAGGCTTCTTCACAGTTCAATAATGCGAAAGAACTCAGAAGCTTTGTTTCAGAAGATATGGTTTTTATTTAAAGTGTTTGATGGTACCCTTTTCAGCAGAGCTACAGAAAAATAAAAGCTTATTTAATTTAATTTTCCACTTCATTACTGCCCAAAGTACAGGACCAAGTGAAGGAATGCCTTCATAGATTGCATGCCATGTGTCAGAAATGTATTACCATACTTACTGGCATTATTTCACCCACCTATCTATAATATTTTAATCCTGAACTGAAAGAAGGGAAATTATACTAAGAACCAGATCTCAGCCTGATGATGACTTTGCAAATTCCATTAATCCAAAGATCTGTGCTTATTTTTTTTAGTAAAGGATCGTGAACAACGAATTCAAATTATTCAGCATTCATTAAGCAATACTGAGTGCAGAACACCATGCTAGAAAAATGAGCATGTAAATGCCTGGCCTTCTCCTAGGAAAGAGTTTTTTGTCATGTTCATAAAAACTCTAAGGTCATTATTTCACAGAATGGGCTCCTCAGGACACACACTTAACCATTGTAGGTTTTGTCATCCATAAAATAGAGTGTAGTCCAGGCTGGAGGGGAGCTGAAACTGTCTCTGTGATCCTTTTCAACACTAAAGACTTGAGATTCCATGGCTGAATCAGAGTTACAGATTGTTACAAATTGCAACAAAATATTTAAGCAGAATAAACAGGACCCCCTTTCTTCTTTAAGTCCTTGATATACGTGCAAAAACCCTACCTGAAATATAGAGGTATATTTCTATATGCATGGGAGAGAAGAGCACAGGACAAGAGTGAGAGCACTCGCGAGTGATTCCTTTGGTTTTCAATTCTGAGTTTCAATATTTCTGACAAAGGAAAGGAAAAACAACAACAACAAAACAGAACCAAAAAACAAAGAACCTGCCACAATCCTGTCTCAAGATCGAAGGGCCATTGAAGATTCAACTCTCCTGATGATGGCAGAAGAATGGAATGCCAATATTCCAGAATACTTCCCGTGAGCCCAGCACTGTGCTAGGTGCTAAAGGAGTAAGAAAGCAACCAAGATAGGTAGGGAAAAGAAATCAATACAAGAGCACAGGGGGAGCAGCTGAATGAACGACTGCCTCCTAGTCTAGCAAGGAACTCATGTAACACTTTTTGCAATTAATTTTTACTTTTTCCATTAAGGATTGTCAACTTAAAGAAACATCTGCTCAATACACACTGTTTCAAAGCCAAAAGATATATCAAGTGGTGGAGAACTACAAACTAAAAAAAGAACTACATTTAAATTGATTTTTTGTTTGTTTGTTTGTTTTTTGAGACGGAGTCTTGCTCTGTAGCCCGGGCTGGAGTGCAGTAGTGTGATCTCGGTTCACTGCAAGCTCTGCTTCCTGGGTTCAAACCATTCTCCTGCCTCAGCCTCCCAAATAGCTGGGACTACAGGTGCCCACCACCATACCCAGCTAATTTTTTGTATTTTTAGTAGAGACGGGATTTCACCATGGTCTCGAGCTCCTGACCTCATGATCCGCCCACCTCAGCCTCCTGAAGTGCTAGGATTACAGGCATGAGCCACCGCACTCGGCCAAATTGGTTTTAATATAACATGCTTAGGAGGGACCAAGTATAAGAGGGGAAATAATGTCTTTCAGATTTATATGTGATATGATCTCATTTCTAACTACTTGATTGTTGTTATTAATACAAATGCTTGAAGGTACTGCTTGACCATGCTGAAATTACTTCTTTAGTTAGGTCAATTCTCTGAAATAACCATTCCATATCTCCCCTAGTTTGAAATTTAATCTAAAGAAGCCCATCTTCTTCTCCTCTTTAGTGGATGACCTTCTTCATGTTCCAGAGAAGTTAACAAAAGGCACCTGCTGAGATCTATCTCTGATATCTTCACCAGATCTGTATACACCAATATGCTTTGCTCTCATTGCCTTCTCCTTCCCTCCTGTTACAAGGAGGGAGTGGACCCACCTCCTATCAGTGGTGAGTCGTCCCACCTATGCTGTGGGTCCCGTCTCTCCATGTCCTCCCATGAACCTCCCTGATGAGTGACTCGCTTTGTCTTCTGGATCTTTAACCTCTTCTCTACTGGATGCTTTCTGTCCACATTTGCAATGCTCTGTATTCTCCCCCACCAAAAAATAAATCAATCAGTAAATGATCTTCCTGAATCCTGTGTCCCCTTCCAGATATAGCTCTTTTCCATAGCCATGCATTTCAGAAGAGCTATCTATACCTTTTCCTATCCCCCCAGACCCTATTCTCTCCACATTCACCCCAGTCTGGCTCTGTCCCAGCCACTCCACTGCTTTGCTCTTGCTAATGATTGAGCTCATTGATCTCCATGCTGTTAAATTCAGACGTCATTTATTGTCCATCTAACATGACCTGTCCTCATCTTATTATCCTCTCCTTCTAGAAAAATAGGATTCCCGCTTCCCTTTCTCACTGTTCCTTTTCCATCCCTTTGAGTTTTGTTCTTCTACTGGAATTTTACTCATTAGATTCTTCTTGGCTTGGCCCTTTGTTTTTTAATCTATCCTCTTTCCCTCCTACAGTGATTGTATCTGCTCTTGTAGGCCAATGTCTCTTCTTCACTTGCTTATCTTCAGAACATCAGAGCCATGTAACCACCTGCCTATTGATATGCCATTAGTGTTCCCCGCCTCACACCTGGCCCTCTTCCAGCATCCCTCAGTTCAGTAAATGTCACCTCATTGCTCCTGCTGGAAACTTAGGACTTGACACTTTCCCTCTTCTTTAGTCTGCATTTTCAATTAAGGGCTGTCTATCAGTTTTACCTCCAAAACATATATTGTGCTGTCTGTTTGTGTCTTTCTCTCTCAGCCACCATCTCTCACAGACTATGGAAACAGGAGACAGCCATTTTATTAAATAGTTGTAATTGAAAGGGATACTTAAGCAGAAAATGTCATAAAGAGGTAACACTGTCAACAATTCACATTTTAGTGAATCAACACTTCGGTGAGTTTCTCCACCATGGAGACTTTGATACCAGGTGGGGATTGTGCCTGTTGAATCTGGAATTTTAAGAACTTGAAGTAAGCTCCATGGAATGCCCCCCCACACATATACACGCACACACACATGCACATACACATGCTCATATGCACACAAGGGGGATTGGCGTACAGAAAGCATAATATGTGCTCTCTCCTGCTTTCATGCTATGTTTGATATCCCCATGACAGGATCACCATCTCTGCCCATTCACCAGTGCCTCGTTTACCTGCACCAAGGCTGTTCAAATGACCTGGCTTTGCTGGCTTTCACTCAATCTATCTCAGGGAGATTGGACTTTTCTATGCAGTTTTTATATGACAGGTTGAACCGAAATAACCTCTAAAAATTGCAGCAATCCCAGAAAGACTGAGAAGCAATCACATAAATCACTGGAATCTGGAATGGTGGGAGAGGCAAGCAAAGGTAGTACAAAACAGAGCTGCAGCTGCAGATGGGAAATGGGCTTTAGAAACAAACAATTGTTCCAGCTATCTAAGACACTATGAGGATAAACTAATGATCTCTGACATCTCAACCATACTTGAAAACAAGTGAATGCAAATGAAATAATTAAACAGGCCAAACAGCATTATAATAAACATTTATATGGCAGGGAAAACTATTTTAAATTCAGTTCATGACCCACACATTGCTGGAGGTTTTCAGAACAATCAAAGTACTTATTTGTGTCAAGTTCACTGGAATTGGTGGACTTCTTTCCACAAACATACCCTCTCCACACCTGGGGTATACATTTTAGAGAGCTCTGAAAAAAGATTTATCAATGAGCATTTGATCCTGACCAAATAAATTAATTAATTAATTAATTAATTAAATTAATAAAGCCTAGAGCAGTGGACCTCCTCTCTTAGGGCACAGGCTAAGATCTATTTTTCTGATTACATCAGAGAGAAAATTCCAGTGGCATACCGATCCTTTTAACTTCATGCTGATCAGTTTTCCTTTTAACTAGCTCTGTAAAAAGGTGATCGAAGTAAGACTAGGGTGGTACAGGGAGTGGAAGTGAGAAAAACCACAAATGTTTGAAGCTAAAAATTCTGAATAAAGAATTAGAAGTAAGTCTTCTTATGCAGCTGTGGAAATCAAATATAATAGACCTGGATTCTCATTCAAAATCAGTTACTAGCCCAGTGGTCCCTAACTCTGTTTCCATCCCATGCTTACATCAATAATAGTGGCTCAGGGACTGCAAGGGCAGAGCTGTTCAATTCTTAAGCTCCTCCTGCCCCTAGTGGAAGAAGAGGGTTCATAGCTAGGAAGAGCTTCCCCTCTTCCCCCAGTAGATGTTGATGCCTCCCCTGGAGAGTTGCCCCTTCCCCCATGGAAATTGATATAACCCCTCTGTGCCTCAGTTTCTTCATCAATAAAATGAGGAAAATGTATTCCAGGATCTTTTAATGTGTAAAGCAATATATGAAGAGAAATATCTCCTATTTGCATGTTTAAATTCATAGACAATTTGCTAAATATGGTACAACAGACCTGGATTTGTTGAATGTTCTAGTTAAGCTCTTGAGTATTCAGAATCTAGAGAGAATCTAAAAATAGCATCAATTTGAAGTAAACATCATCCACACTCTATTTAAAGGTCATTGTGACTCTGCTTCAAAGTATTAAGATTGGTTCTACCAAATTTTAAAGAGAGAAGACAAGACACAAGGTTGGCCTCTATAAATTATTGGGCTGAGCATTTTAATAACTATCATTTATTAAGTCCTAAATATACGCAGAGATGCTGCTAAAAGCTTGACATATAATATCTCATTTAATCCCCACAATATTTTTATTATTAGTAGTCATATTCCCATTTTACAGACATAAAACTGAAGCTTCAAGAAATTACATAATATGCCCGTATCACACAAGTCACTAAATCAGTATCTAAGCTTTAACATTCTTGCAATGTTTATGTTTCGTGCTAGATTTATAGGAATATCAGAAGTGATCAGGAGAAATCATAACTGGAAAAGTATAACCTGTCATTCTTCATGTCTGTGCTGCTATTTTGTTGTTTCACAAGCTGAATTAACAGAAACCATGTCAGGAATCTGAGTCTTCATATAACTTAACAGAGGAGAAGGCAATGTGACTACTCACAGTCCAAATAGTTTATTTTGTTAATAGTGTAATTTGGGGAGTCTTGCTTTTATTTTAAGGGACTGTGGATTTTTCCAATTATAAATTAATTTATAAAGAAAAACAGTAATTTATTATGGTGTCCTAGACCTACTCAGGAAACCCTCCTTTCTGCCTCATTAAAATAAATTGATGGAAAGTTGGATCGTGTGTCCCTACCACAGCCACATTTGTACTGCAAAAAGGGAAACCGTTAGAACAAAATTACTGTGAAAGAGATTTTGAAAATGGGCCTTGTCACTAGGGGGCACTTAGGGATATAAAATCAGCATTGCCAAACGTACTCTCTGAAATAAAACAATTAGTAGCGTATGTCTTTCCAAGAGAGGGAAAAAATACTTTTATCGACATAAGGATTCAGCACCCCTCTTGATGGATTATTGTTAGGTGCCAAATGGGTTAGAGAAAAAAGACCATTTAAGTGGACACAATTTTGAAGTGAGAAGTCTTATCCCTCTGCCTTTTACCACTGGAAGCACAAATGTGTTGTTAAGGGAAGAAACATAAAAAAAGACAGAAAAGAGCAGCCAAGTGAAACCCCCCTGCTCCACCCCACCCCCACCCACCGCAACCTGCTTGATTCTTTTCACTGCTTTCTTGTGGCCTCTTTCTCTCTGGCCTTTTCTCTCCTTAATCCTCCCCTGAGGAAATTGTCCTTCCCTCTGTTGCCCGCAGTAATTTGCTCTTCCTTTTTACAAGCCTATCTTTCATTCCGTTCTTCCTCCCATTATGCCTGGTTGTGTTCTTCCGCTTTATTGTTCTTCTCCGCTTTCATTAGGTGTGAGACCGAGTTCTGGTTTTGGTTTTTATCTCTGTTTTGTAAGTACATTTTTTTTTCAGACACTCATATTCCTATTTCCATGAAAAATCAATAAAATGTGTTTCCAGGCTCTGTTTTACCTAAACGTGATGGTAATAGATAACATGTTATCTGAGGCTAGAGGAGAATAGTTTCTCACACTGATCAAGTAAATGGGGAGAAAAATTGGAGCAAATAACACGTTCTTACATTACAGTCTTTTATAGGAAACAATCAAGCAGAAAAACATATTTCATGGTGTATATACAAGACTAAGCCTATAGATTGAAAAGTAAAAAGATAGCAAAAAAAAAAACCTTGTTTTTGTCCATGTGATACCCAACAGCCAATTTAATTGATTTTCTATTCCAAATCCACCATTTCTTTTGGCTGTCATGTGCAGGAGTTGTACAAAAAAAACCATGAAGTGCTATATGTGAGGAATATCAGATATCTCAGCAACAACACCTTATAGGAGAAATGGAAGACCTTCAATTGCCCTACTCCTTAGTGTGAGGGGGAAAAGATCTTTCTATATTTTGCACCCTATCTGCGGAAATTACCCTGCAGTTATAATTAAGAAAATAATTGCAAGTACAATTTACCAGGTCCATGCCCATTATTTCATCCTGTAAATTGAAACAAAGAAAGCGTCGCTGCACTTCACCCAGCGACCTAGTTTGTGAGCTTTGGGCTAACCTCCCATGAGTGGGTAGATCTAGGTCTTCTTGAATAATGAAATGGTGGTCTGGGACTGGGAATCATGAATTTGATTCCTTGTTCCCCTGACTCGCCATGTGGTCATGGGAAAGTCTACACATCATCAGATTTTCTGGTAGGAAAATGATTAGGATAATTATTATGCAGATTACTCTAGAGCTTTGATTTCAATAAGCCACTCTTAGCACCTTACTCTGCCCTCAACCTTTAAATAAACTTTTCATTCACGCAAACAACAAATGTTATTTCCAAAGCCAGTTTTCACACAATTATTATTTTAAAATTATTTTCAGGATACTGTTAACTCTTTTAAATTTATGTAATGTTAGGTCAAATTATAAGATTTCTATCTAGTTAGCCAACCCGTGCGGTTGAGTTACAATGTACAGATAATTAATTTGAATTTTATTTTTTTAACTTAGTAAAAGATTTTCATCTTTTCACATTTCTGCCATTAACTTTTCCTCACATTTCTGCCATTAACTTTTCCTCCCACTTGAAACTACTCTGGTGACCTAACTTCACAATTTACGTGTATATTCACACAGTCATTACTTTAACATTGCATAATTTCTTAACATTTTTCCTAGGAAGATAAAATATTTGCTTTTCTTGTGAACTGTAATATACAGATGCTCCTCATCTTATTATAGGGTTACATTTCATTAAACTCATCATAAATTGAAGATATCATAAATTGAAAAAGCATTTAATACACCTAACCTCCCAAACATCACAGCTTAGCCTAGCCTACAGAACGCTTACATTAGCCTGCAATTAGGCAAAATCATCTAACACAAAGCCTAGTTCACAATAAAGTGTTGAATATCTCATGTAATTTTTTGAATAATTTACTGAAGTGAAAAACAGAATGGTTCCATGAGTACTCAAAGCACAATTTCTACTGAATGGATATAGCTTTTGCACCATTGTAAAATTGAAAAATCATAAGCTGATCCATCGTAAGTCAAGGACACAGGTCTGTATTACATTTCTATATTGCATTTACTTCCTAGTTTCTAGGAACATCAAGATGATCCACACTGGCAAAGAGCTCAGTTTTTGTTGCAGGAGGCTACATAATGCAATAAAGGAAATAGCAAGGCTATCGTAGCCTTCCAAGTGAGTGATGAATTTAAAAAAAACAAAATTAAGGATGGTGCAGGCCTCCAGGTAGGATTCTGCAGTTTGTGCACTGCAGGGTGAATGGGGACTGAAAGCTCACTTACATCGTTTCTCAAGCTGTGGGCCCTGGCCCAGTACTGAATTCGCCTAAAGGAAGGAGTGACTTTTTCTCATTCATCCACCCAAAGGATGTGCCTTTTTTTTTTTTCACTTTGTCAATCTTGAGTGGGCACTTCTTTAAAAAATTGTCTTTCTGCAGGGGCAGCATTTTGAAATTCACAAAATGTTCTGTGTATGCTTGGCCCTGAGTTTAGAGGTTAGGTTGTTATCTCATAATTCCACTGTTCCCTCTGCCCCCTTCCCCCCGTCTTCCCAGTGAATGTCTTCTGTTCCGTGAGTGTTTCTGATTCTGTGCCATTCCTCACCTGAGTGTGCCAATCCACAGCCCACATTTGTGTTGACATTTTACCCAGTCCAAACTTCTGTCATAAGTAGTCTTATCCGAAATGAGATCCTCAGTAACTCAGTTCTGTCCTATCCCTGCTGCCCTCCCACCATGCATTCTGAGGTCTCTGAGGAAGGGTGTGCACAGCTAACAGAATTAGTCAAGGGCATAGCCTTTTTTTAAATAATGCCTTTCTTCCAAGCCCCAGGAAGTCTCTGCAAGACAAAGTTAGAGGCAGGCCAACTAGCCTCCAACCTAATTAAGCCATGAATCTTCTTTTCTCTCTTAACTAGTTCCACATCCAAATCTCAGCTTGTCTTATTAGTCTGAAAGTAAACGCACTTCTAGGAAAGCAATAAAAAAAATTGTTTGCAAAACAAACTTCTATATACTTCTCTTGCTAATGCTTCACCCAAATACATTCTTGGACTAGATGCAATATCTCAACACTCCTTGGGCATGGAGTGTGAGCAGCCGAGGGTGGTGCCTCTTTTCCAAGGGGATAGAATTCTTTCTCTTCCTCCTCTTAATCTACCAAGTTTAATGTCCAGTCCTAGAGTCAGTCTGGCTTTTTATTATTCCCTTAGAGAAGATCAGTGCATAATCTACTTATATGCACACACATCATCACCTCCTACATTGTGTTTTGTATCCTCCTTATTCTTCAAAGAATCAATTTATAAATCTACTCTCTCTGTAAAGTCTTTCCAGTTCCCCTAGTGAGTTAGTTGCTTCTATCTCTGTCCCTTCTGATGGTATCTGTTCACATGCCTAATAACCTTTGGGGGCAATGATCTCCAATGTGGACTGCTTATATCCCAAGGGGTATACAAGATCATCTACTAGGGAAAAATGATTAGAACTTCCATGTGTTCTAAGAGCAAAGTAGATGTGATTAGACAATTCAGAGATGGGGGGGTGAATCTAGAGAGCATGGTTAGCTATATACACAACTTTGGAAACCCACGTGGGTATCTGTAATGTGATCCCTCCAGGGATGTAGTAGGAGGGAGTTGGAGATGTCATTTGTGTGTATTCTTTATCTTTTTAAATCTCTATTTTAGGGTAGAGGTAAATTTTATGAGATCAAAATATTCTATCATGGTGGTATATGATAGAGGATGGATGGATGGATAGAATAGATAGATAGATAGATAGATAGATAGATAGATAGATAGATAGATAGATAGATAGACAAACAAAACAAATAAATGATGGAGAGAAAGTGCTTACAATGAAAAAGGCTTTAAGACTGTTTCTCCAGGGTGAGGACTGCTAGGCTAGGGCTTCTTCATCTCTGTTTCCAGGTCACATATCACTTGACTGATAAATTAATTTTGAAAGAATAGGTGTATTATTTTAGATTCTCTACATTTGAGTTCTCTGAAAGCAAGGCATACCTGGACTAAAATTTTGAAAAGTCCCTTCATAAGTGAACGTCTTTGCCACTTAACTCAGCTTGTTATTCTTGAAAGACTCTTTTATGTCTGTAGTTTTTTTTTTGCTGAAGTTGCTAAAGCCCTCAAATGTCCAACAAATCTAGAGTTCTGTATATGGAAACTAAGAACGAAGCAGATGTGATTAGACAATTCGGAGGTCTGGGGTGAATCTAGGAGCTTGGTTAGCTATCTGCACAACTTTGGAAACCAGGGTGGATATCTGTAATGTGATCTTACCAGGGATGGGGTAAGAGGTAGTTGGAGATGTCATTTAGAATCTGCCCCTGAAAATGAACAAAGACAGCCTAGGTCTCTGTATTTACAAGCATGTTACTGAGTTGAATGTGTGCATCATCAAGCTGGTTTTCTGTTGCATTTTTATTACATGGGTCTCTTGTATTTAAAGGGTTTCCCCTCCTATTTTAACCAATGTGCTTTATAACCAGCTACTAAATAATTGGCTTTGCATCATTACACACTGTCCTCACTTAACATCTAAGTACCCAACTAAACTAATTCTATGTATTTGTTTTTATTTTTATTTTATCCATAGTCTTCCCTTAATATTTAGATAATAATAACTTTACTACTACCAACTCTGTTATATTTTATACATTATAATACTTAAAAATCCCTGAAAGGTAGGTAATTTTGACCTCATTTGTTAGAATTTAGGAAGTTAAAGACAAAAATATAACTTTCTCAGGATATACAAAATGATATGATATAGTGAAATTCTTTTTATTTCACCAATGTTTTCTTTATATAAACTTTTAAATGTTTTGTTTGTTCTATTTAAATTTAAAATTAAATATTGAGTTTCATCTTACAAAACATGTAATTACTTTTGGAAATGCATTTTATGAGACCCAGTAAAGTTAATATCAATGATATGGACTAAAAATCTAATATCAAGCTTGGAACACAAGTTTTTAGAACACACTGCATCAGTGATGCTATTTACTTTGAAAAATGAATTACAGTGTTATGGACTACATCCTTCCAGAATTGATTTTGAAAATCCAAAGTTGAGTATTTTAGAAGCTATAGTTTAATATGAATTTAACAGGCAAATAGTATTTTTATTTTTAAAAGTAATAAAAATGTTTTCAGAAAGTTGTCATAGTCATATTTATTACCTGCTCGATGGCTCTGAACCATAAATCGACAGCTATATCTGAAGTGTAAGCAAATACTGTTTCATATAAATGTGGTATAAGCATTTTCAAAGCTTGTTGCACAATCTCATTATTGTGATCTGTTATTGCTTTTCTTCCCAAGAGAAAGGCTGTCCATCCTAATTTAGTGTTGAATAAGTGATTTTTATTATGTTCTCCCAAGTGAAAAGTAGCTCCAATTCTTTCAACTGAAATGATAACCAGAATGACTTAAAACGAAATGGGTCTGGGGAATCGTGGAACCTCCTGCTACCCAGAGAAAAACCCATCGGTGCCATGGACAATGCACCTCACTGTCCCCTGAGGGAAAGAGCGTGGCCTCAGAGGTCCTTCCCGGATGCTGCCACATGATAGCCAGAGACTGCCAGCATTGGCAGGAAATTCCTTCCCATTTGGTATGAATGAAAAAGAACACTAGGACATAATCGTTGATCTGGATTTTTTTTTTTTTTTTTTTTTTTTTTTTTTTTTTTTTTTGGCCAGGGGGAGGGGGTTTGTTGTTGTTTTGTTTTGTTTTGAGACAGAGTCTCACTGTGTCCCCCAGGCTGGAGTGCTGTGGTGTGATTTCAGCTCGCTGCAGCTTCTGCCTCCCGGGTTCAAGTGATTCTCCTGCCTCAGCCTCCCAAGTAGCTGGGATTACAAGCACATGCCACCACCCCCAGCTAATTTTTGTATTTTTAGCAGAGGTAGGGTTTCACCATGTCGGCTAGGCTGCTCTCGAACTCCTGACCTCAAGTGATCCTCCCACCTCTGCTCCCAAAGTGCTGGGATTACAGGCATGAGCCAACGCACCCAGCCTGATCTGGATATGTTTATACTCTCATTAATACTTTCATTTCTTTATTTCATCTTTCATATTCTTTATTCTCCTTCTCCATTCATTGATTATCAAAAATTTTTAAATATCTGATTTGTGTCTATCTCGGAATCAGATCCTGGGATTGCAGAGGCACGGGGTTTATTCCCTCAGAGGGCATACAGGAGTGCAAACCAGTGAGTGAAACCCAGCGATATAGGTGCCACAATAAAATACGAGCAGGGTGCCAGGAGGGCACAATGGAGGCAGCCAAGTCAGACTGTGGGGAGTGTGGAAGGGCTCCATGCCCATCACACTGTGCTGTGTCTCAAAAGATGAGAAGCCGTTCTCCAGCTGGGATTTGGTGTTGGGCCCTTCAGCAACAGCTGGCTGTGACTGTTGACACTGCTCCTCCTGTTGATGACAGAAACAAAAAGGATGCAAACTAACTAGCTATGCAGAATGGGAATTCAAAACAAAAATAATGCTTTTTCATAGTTCCACGTTGTATGCTGTGGTTTAGAACTGTGTGCTTTGTGGCAAAAATTAATGGCAGAGAGTATACGTAAATGGCCCTATGCAGGCCCTGACTAGAGGCCTGTGGCAGAAATTTATATTAGGCCAGAAAAGTCATGGTTGAGCCTTATTCCCAGGCCTTGAAGACAGCGATATTACCCACAATGTCTTGTTAGGTAGTATAGTAAAGTGGTTATGTGCTATTATAAAGGGAAAGTGATTCGCAGTTGGAGATTAATTTTGAGTGCTATTCTATGGTGGTGTCGTGGAATGGCCACCAGGCTACAGGATCACAGTGATCTTAACCTTTCCTTATCAAAAGTTTCCAACTCCGTTTGCAAAACTCTTTCCCATGGAATTATCATCTAAGATGCAAGTCAAGACATACCCTTTGCATGCAGCTTAGCTAGAAATCTTGCCTTGTGTAGAGAAATCTCATCGCCACATAGTGGTTTCTCGTCTAATTCCATGCCGTGGGATCCTCTTCAATGAGATTATATAAGAAGTAACCAAACCCTCACAGACGGCTTAGAAAGATGGATTACATTATAACTATTGTGCTTTATAATAGATAATATAGATATTACTGGAGCATTTTATTTTATAGTTCAGGATTATACTACTAATAATAACACTTTCTCTACTTAGAATTTTGTTTGCAGTTATATGCTGGAGAATTACTTGTTTTAAGAAAGTTGTTCCACCTTTCTGCATGATTACCAACATTTATTGATTAATAGCTGTGTGTGGATCCTAAGCACTCTATAGCCCTGTCAGTAAGGTCTGCTGTTATTCCCATTTAAAGATGAAAAGGTGGAATTCACAGAATGAAACAACAAATCCACGTAGCTAGCAAGTGGTAAAGCAAAATTGGAACTCGAGGTCAGAATTCAAGACCCATGCTAGGACTCATTGTGCTAAGATGTTTAAAATACTAACAAAAAATACTGTATATTTTTCTGATGGTTGTGGGACATGCATTTAAAATACAACGGATTATTGTTGATGACAGAGGAAATATGGCCCAAATCAACAAATTTTCTACTGCTTTTCTCTGACGAGCAGCATAGAGTCAAATTAAGAGGTTAGGCATAGTTTAGGTACCTGTATATACACACAGATATAGCATCTGATGTTAGATTACACACACACATGCATGCAGCCATGCATTTCACATACACATACACTGTAGAGGGAGAAGAGAGTATTCTGGACAGAAATCCAAGGCAATGCTTTAACTGGAGTCTATATCCTCAAGCCTGTCTGAAGATTATGAAACTGCCTGTTCTCTAACATCCTTTGGGGCAGCTATCCTCCTTCCTGTCTTACAGCCTCTCCAGCCCATGGAGTTTGGTTTTGTCCTATATAAAAGCATTGCTACCCTAACTGTTAACCAATTATTGATAAAGCACTGATGAAGAACAGGCCTTTCCTCTCCCTCACATCCTGCATGTATTAGGCTGTTTTCGCATTGCTACAACAGAATACCTGAGGCCGGGTAATTTATAAAGAAAAGAGGTTTAATTGGCTCACAGTTCTGCAGGATGTACAGGAAGCACAATGGCAGTATCTGTTTCTGGTGGGGGCCTCAGAAAACTTGCCATCATGGCAGAAGGCAAAGGGGGAGCTGGGGTATCACATGATGAGAGTGGGAGGAAGAGACAAGGGGAGGGAGTGGGGAGGTACCACACATTTTTAAGCAACCAGATCTCTCGAGAACTCACTATCATGAGGACAGCACCAAACCATTCATGAGGGATTTGCCCCCATGACCCAAACACCTCCCACCAGGCCCCACCTCCAACATTGAGGGTTACCTTTCAACGTGGGATTTGGAGGGGACAAAACATCCAAACTATATCACTGTGTCTAAAGCCTTCCAAATATATATATTTTTTGATGGACTACCCTTTAGGGGTATCACCCAGGCTTGCCCACATCATCTTGGATGGACAGGGCAGGTGCCTGAGCACCACAGGAAGCAAATCTTGATGAACTCAGAGATTGGACCAGACCCATTCCTGGCCTACAAGATATGTGAGCAATGAGTAAAGAATCTGGCTCTGTCATCCAGATGGGCATTTCATATTAACTATATAATTTCTTATTGCTAACTCTATTAATTTTGTAGTTCTTGAACTTTTAGCTGTCTCTTAAAAGGGAAACTAAAATTGCAGCTGATTTTTTTTTACAAAATTCAACCTAAATTGTTATAGAACTAAAATGTAAATCAATTACATTAAGATACACAACAAACAATTTTGCTTTAATAATAGAAAGACAAAGCAAAGCAGTCTTCCTTGTTGGGTTTGTTATTGTGTTGAAAGCTTTCATCCTAGGTTTTTCATCTCAGTTTAAAGGTGTTAATGACAGTTTTCCGAAACTGACTTTTGAAAACACTTGCTTATTTTTCATGTACCCCAAGCTACAGCTTGAAAAGGAAAATTTGGACTGACATTTGCAGGCTAAGCTTGTATTAGTTATCAACTGCTGCGTAACAAATTGTGTCAACACCTAGCCACTGAAAACAGCAGCCATCTGTATTCCACAGTTTTTGTGGGTCAGGAATCCAGTCAGCTTAGCTAGGAAGTTTTACCTTGGGGTTTTCCTCAAGGCTGCGGTCATCTGAAGGGTTCTACTTGCAGGCTCACTCACGTGGCTGTTGGCAGGTCTCACAAGCTCTACTTCCATCTCAGTCACATGGGCCCCTCCGCAGGGTTGCCCATGACATGGCCACCAGCTTTCCCCAGAAGTGAGCACTCCAAGAGAGAGGCACCCAAGATCGAAGCCACAGTCTTTTTACAACCTAATATTAGAGCTGATGTCCTGTCACTCTGCTATATACTATTCATTAGAAAAGAATAAATAAATCCAGGCCAGGCACAATGGCTCATGCCTGTAATTCCAGCACTTTGGGAGGCCGAGATGGGTGAATCACTTGAAACCAGGAGTTTGATACCAGCCTGGGCAACATGGTGAAACCCCATCTTTACTAAAAATACAAAAATTAGCTGGGCCTAGTGATACGCACCTGTAATCCCAGCTACTCAGGAGGCTGCGGCAGACAATCACTTGAACCCAGGAGGCGGAGGTTGCAGTGAGCCAAGGATGCACCACTGCACTTCAGCCTGAGCAACAGAGTAAGACCCTGTCCCCGGCCCCCCCCAAAAAGAATCAATAAATCCAGCCCACACTGAAGTGGATACACAAGGGCATGAAGAACAGGAGGTGCAGACCACTGAGAGCCATTTGGGAGGCTGCCTAACAAAAGTGTTACCAGAAATCAAAAGAGAAAAGATATTGAGAAAATGTACTGAGAAAATCGCTCTTTCTGGCTCTGTCTCCCTGTGTCTCTTTGTCTTTCTCTCTGTCACACACACACACAACACAGAGTAAGCATTTGGCTAATCATAAGTATTATGAATTAGGTCACTTTAGTCCTCAGAAAAATTATAAGAGAAAAGAAAAATGAAAAACACATTTCTAGCATTATCTTGTAAATATATACAGTGATGTGTAAAATCTTTTCTGAAATCCAGTGTTAGGAACTGAGTTGTGTGCCCCCAAAATATGTATGTTGAATTCCTAATGGCTTGTACCTCAAAATGTGATTGCATTTTGAGATAAGGCCTGTAAAGAGATAATTGCATTAAAATGAGACCTTTAGAGTGGGCCTTCATCCATTCTGACGGTCATCCTTATAAGAGGCATTTTGAACACAAAGAGAGACATCAAACATGTAAGGGCAGAGAGGAAAGACCATGTGAAGACAAGGGGACAAGAGAAAGAGGGCCATCCCCCAGCCAACAAGAGAGGCCCCAGAATGAAACGTGCCCTGCCGACACCTTGCCCTTGGACTTCTAACCTCCGGAACCATAAGGAATACATCTCTGTTTAAGCCCGCAGTCTGCAGCATTTTGTTACGACAGCCCTAGCAAACTAATACAACTTGTTATTTTATGATTGGAATTTCTCTGTGCAATCTCAGTTCACAGTTCAGTTTCCAAATGGCCGCATTTAGAACAAAGTAAGTGTTCTGTTCTGCTTTTAGTTTCCTCCAGACATAGTTCTAAACCTTTTATTTTTAAGATTGTGTGTAATTTTCTAAAAACAATTAAATTGAATATAGCCTTTCTGGTTTTCTTTCTTTAGTTGTCTTTCTTTTTACTTATATATCATACTGTTTTCTCATTTATCTTAAGATAATATTAAACTGCCTTTACAGTGTCTTAGTAGCAATACTTGTGGCTTGACAGAAATCTTGGCTCTATGTTGGTAGCATAAAAATTCACAGATAAAGAACATTTCTTGCGTTCTTTGGTTATTCTTTATGAGACAGTCACCAACATGAGTTTACTAATACCATTTTAAAACCACCTTCATTTCTGGACCTAAAAGTTCTGATTTTTCCCCAGATAATAAAATTTAAGGTTTAAATTCGCTTTAATTTCTGTGATTCTTCCTTTTTTTTAAAAAAAGCTCGTGGTACCTAAGTATTTTTACTATGAAGTGGAAATACTCTGGGTTGAGACAGATTTCACACCTGCAGCGCTAAGCAAGGTTAACCATGGAGAACTCTGTGTGGATAGTCTGAGATTTGAGTCCTCTATAATTTACGAGACTGTTGAAACCATAAGGTGTCCCTCCCACTCCTTCCTATTGGTTGTCATCGTCAGCAACATGAGGAGAGGAAGGTGGTCATTATCACGCCCAGTAGACAGATGTTCTTAATGAGTAGTTTGAAATTATGAGATGTGTTTAAGTATTTGAGCTGCATTTAGGGCGTCTGCCTGCAGATTATAAGGAAATGAAAACTTGAACTAAACAAAAGAGCCTGCAAATGAATACTTACAGAAGCTTGACTCACAGTGGATTTACAAGTGCATAAGTAAAAATGCCCACTTTAAACTCAAGCATAGTTATTTCTCTTCTTGTTCTTTTTATTTAAAACTATTATAGTGGCTTAATGCCATTGCATTGCTCAAGAAAAAAAAAGTTACTGTTTTTCATTTTTCTGTCCTGTTCTTCTCCTTTTCCAGTGTTAATGCATCATGT
This sequence comes from Mandrillus leucophaeus, assembly GCF_000951045.1. Lineage (NCBI taxonomy): Eukaryota > Metazoa > Chordata > Mammalia > Primates > Cercopithecidae > Mandrillus > Mandrillus leucophaeus. The sequence goes on along the minus strand of NW_012107709.1, from coordinate 80,187 downwards.
GAAATGTTGAACAGTCCATTTAGTCAATACCAAATATAAAGTCTGATATCAAGGCGCACAAAATCACATTCCTTTAAAAAAAAAAAAAAAAAGAAAGAAAGAAAGAATTTCAAAGCAATCCTAGCTTCAGTTCTGTTCCTTTAAGTCTGATTAAGGTCCGCTAAACAAGGGATAGTGATTGAAGTACACCTTTGAAGTGAATTTGTTCACACTCTAATCTATGAATCAACCAACTAAGTTAAAACTAGTCTGTATTCATTTATTTATTCAGCACATATTTAATAAACTTCACTTGGTATCAGGAACAGTGCTAGGCTCAGGAGCTTCAATGGTAAATAAGACAGAGTCAATCCCCAACCTCGGTGATTATAAAATCCTTTAAAGAAAAACATAACAGTTTTCTTTTTCTTGAACTTTATGTGTCTGAGGTCTCACTAGCATCTGTTTCCAGAATAGATATGGTGTGATCTGTTCTTCATGTTACTCACTTCTAATTCAGAGTGAGGGGCTGAGGCATCTGGTAGTAGACCTTCTTGTTTCTGTGCCCCATCTTTGTGGATTCTGGGAAAGTGAGGATCTGGGATGTGTGGGCTCAGCCTCAACGTTGGGATCCCCAAACATAGGAACAGGGTGAGATATGAACAGGAACATAAGTGACAAATAACAACATAAATTTTTCCTTTTTTGCTGGATTGTTCCATCACCACACAAACATGCCATTCTTCCTCCCACCCTCAATATTCTCTTCTAACCCTACTTTCTTCACAACAATTGCCCACTACTCTGCCTCTTCAAAGGAGTTCTTCTTGTCCATTCCTTCTCAAAGCCCTTCCATGGGCACTTTCACTTCCATCACTTTACAAAACTGCTCTGGGCCATCAATGAACACCCTGTTACTAGATCCAGTGGTCAAGTCTTAGTCCTCGTCTTCATCAGACCTGTCAGAAACATTTGACACAGTTGACCACTCCCTCTTCCTCAGAAAGCTATCTTCGCTTGGCATCTAAGTCACCACCGTCTCCTGCTTTCACTGGCAGGTGCTTCTCAGTTTCCTTGCTGCTTCCTCCTGTTTCCCTAATTTTCTAACATTGAGGTAGCTCAATGCTGTTTTGTCCTCTTCCCTTCTTACACCGTGGTAACCTCATCTAGTCTCCTGCTGTTAATCATCAAATTCATATCCAACCACATCTCTCTCTGGATCCCAGCTTTATATATCCAACTGCATATTTGGCATTTATCATTAAAAGTCTGAGAAGCATATGTCCAAACTGAACATGTTTTTCAGTTTTCTTCCCATGAGTCTACAGTCTTCCACATGTCCGTTGATGGCAACTTCATCCTTACTTACAGTTGTTTGGTCAATAAAACTTGGAATCATCTTTGATTCCTTTCTTTCTCTCACACCCCATATCTAATTCATTAGCGAATTAAGAGGACTCCACTTTCAAAATGTCAAGCACCACTTGTCCCCAGTATCACTGCTACTTCCCTGGTCCAAGCCCCCATCATCTCTTGTTTGGAATATGCCGTAGCCTCTTAAGAAGTGACCCTGCTTTCTTTCCCTCTTATCCTATACTTACCACCATCTAATCTCAACAGATATGTTTAAGTGGTCATTTGAATATATAAGTGGGTTCAGAGACTGCATAGGTCCCCCATTTCACACAACCTTACAAACTTCTACGCTGCCAGATCTCAGTCCCAAGGTTCTCTCTGACCTTATTACCTTCTCTTCCCTCCTTTTCTCACTCCATTCCAGCCACACTGGGGAGGCAGCAAGCATGTTGAAGAAAAATAAGATAGGCCTGAAGAGCAGAAGGAAGAAGGGAAGGGAAGGGAACAATAAAAGAAAACTGTGGAAAGGCAAGGAACATGGGATTGCAATGGACTGGAACTTCCTTTTCCTCAACACATTTGTGTTCATTTATTAAACACAATTTTCAACCACTGATAATGAGCAAGACACTAGACAGATTCTGCCGGGTGCATGAGGAATGACACACAAAGGAATGAGGCACACATAGTCTTGCAGGGAAGACACAGCAAACACCTAAATTACTACAGCATGCTAGAGAAAATGATGCATGACATGAAACATACAGATAAAATGCCAAGACCATTAATTAATTGATGGAGAGGTTTGAGGCTCACTACCAAATAGCCATTGGCTACAGATTATTTTTGGAAGTGAAACATATATCACTTTTAAAGCAAAATGGTTTTTGGAGCATAACATACTTATAAAAAAGTGAATCCTAACAACCCAATACATTTTCATTCATGTAACCACCATGCAGATCAAGAAACAAAGAGTTATTTGCATCCCAGAATCCCTCCAGCCTCCTTCCAATCACTAACACTCAGCTCCCTGCCATTAGCCTTTTAAAATAGCTTTATTGAAGTATAATTAATATACAACAAATTGCACATATTTAAAGAAAGAGTTTTGTTGTGTCCCTTTTGACCCTTTCCTACCACCCCAATCACTGTCTATCACAATAGGTCATTTTACATTTTCTAGAGTTTTGTATAAATGGAACTCATATAGTATGTACTCATTTCCATCTGGCTTCTTTAACTCTACATAGTTATTGTGAGAATCATCAAGGTTGTGGCATGTATCAATAGTTCACTCTTTTTTGTTGCTGAGTAGTTTTCCATTGTGTTGGATATACCACAATGTGTTTATCCATTCTCCTGTTGATGAACTTTTTTCTTTATTTTTAAATTTTATTTATTTCTTTACTTATTTTTTCAGACTGAGTCTCACTCTGTCTCCCAGGCTAGCGTGCAGTGGCATGATCTCAGTTCACTGCAACATCCGCCTCTCGGGTTCAAGCCATTCTTGTGCCTCAGCCTCCTGAGTAGCTGGGATTACAGGTGCTTGCCACTATACCTAAATAATTATTGTGTTGTTAGTAGAGACAGGGTTTTTCCATGTTGGCCAGACTGGTCTCAAACTCCTGGCCTCAAGCAATCCAAAAGTGCTGGGATTACAGGCATGAGCCACCACACTCAGCCTTGATGAATATTTGAGCTGTTGCCAGTTTCTGGCTGGTACAAATAATGCTGCTATTAACATTTGTTTACAAGTATTTGTATGGACATTCTTTTATTTCTCTTGGGGAAAATGCCTAGGAAGGTTGGATCAATGGTAGTTATATGTTTAATTTTTTAAGAAGCTGCCAAGCTATTTTCCAGAATGGTTGCACCATTTCATGTTACCATCAAGAATGTATGATATTTGTAATCCTTTACATCAATGACAATATAGGTATGGTCAGTCTTTCTCATTTTAACCATTCTAAATAAGTATGTAGAGATATATGATGGTGCTTTGATTTATATTTCTGTGATAACTATATGATGTTGAGCATCTTTTCATATGCTTATTTGCCGTCCCTATATCTTCCTTGGTGAAGTGCCTGGTCAAATCTTGTGTTCATTTCTTTATTCTATGGTTTGTTTTTAAATTAAGTTTTCTTTATGTATTCTGATATAATTCATCAGTGACATGCTTTGCATATATTTATCTTGGTCTGTTCTTTGTCTTTTCATTCTCTTTATTTCCTTTCTTCTGCTTAATTTGGGTTCAGTTTGCTCTTGCTCTGTTTTTCATGTCTCTTAAAGTAGAAGTTCAGGTCATTAACTTGAGACTTTTTTTTTTTTTCTTATATAGGTGTTAAGCACTATAAAATTCCTCCTGAGTACTGTTTTAGGGATATTTTAAAAATTCTGATATGTCATGCTTTCATTTTCATTCACTTCAAAATTCATTTCATTTTTCTTTGACCTTTGTATTATTTAGATTTTCTAGAGATTTTCTCATTATTGATTTCTTATTTAATTCCATTATGGCCAGAAAACATGTTACATGACTTGAATACTTTTAAATTTATTGAGACTTGTTTTATGGACCAGATTTATGTTCTATTTTGTTAAATATTGCATGTGCACTTGACAAGTGTGTATTATCCTATTGTTGGATAGAGTCTTTCTTAATAATCAAGCCATCAAGCCAGTTTGAATAATGATGTTTTTCAAGTCTATTATAGCCTTGTTGAGCATCTGTCTACTTGTTCTATTCTTTATTGGAAGAGAGGTATTGAGTTTTCTGACAACAGTTATGGATTTGACTATTTTCCCATGGTGCCCTATCAGTTTTTGTGTCATGTATTTTGAATCTCTATTTTTAGGGACATAAACACTTAGCATTGTTTTGCCCTTGTGACTTATTGACCTTTTATTATTATATGACCTTCTTTATACCTGGTAATATTCTTTGCTTTGAATATCACTTTGCCTGGTTCAATATGGAAATTCTAGCTTTCTTTTGATTGGTATTATAATGGTGTATCTTCTGTCTTTATATTTGAAGTGCCCTGTCAAAGGCAGAATATTGTTTTGCTATGCCTTTTTATCCAATAAACATAAATACCTTTTAATTGACATGTTTACACCATTTATATTTAATGTGATTATTGATATGGCTAATTTAAATACTATCTCCTTGCTATTTGTTTTCTATTTGTCTCATGTCTTCTTTGTTCCCCTTTTCCCTTTGTCAGCCTTCTTTTGGATTAATTGGTTTTTTTAATTATTCAAGTTTATTTCTTTTGTTAGGTCTTTTTTTTTTTTTTTTTTTTTTTTGGTTGTTCTTTTAGGGTAAATATGCATCATTAACTTTAGCAGTCTACTTTTAAGTTATTTTAGTCCATTGTAGCTACTGTTAACAAAATGTCATAAATTAAGTATCTTATAAACAATAGAATTTATTTCTCACAGTTCTAGAGGCTGGGAAGTCCAATATCAGGTTGAACATGGTCAGGTTCTGGTGAAGGCCCTTATCCAAGTTGCAGACTGCCAATTTCTCTTCGGGTCCTCACATGGTAGAAAGGGCAAGGAAGCTCTCTGAAGCCTATTTTGTAAGGGCACTAATCCACTCATTAGGGCTCTGCTCTCAAAACCTAATCATCTCCCAGAAGACCTCACTTCCCAGTGCCATTACCTTTGGTATTAGGTTTCAACATATGAGTTTGCAGGAGGTGGGGGGACCCATTCAGATCAGGGCAGACATTGTACCACTTGATGTATAATATAAAAGCTTTATAATACTTCCATTTTCCTCACCCTGTTGGTGGCATATATGTTATTTTTATATGCCATAAATCCGACAATACATTATTATTATTTTTGCTTAGTCAGTTGTCTTTTAAAGGGTTTAAATAACTTTTTTTTCAGTTTTTTATGTTTATTGTTTTAGCCAATTTTGTGTTGCCATAACAGAATATCTGAGACTGGGTCATTCATAAAGGAAAAATGTTTATTTGGCATATGATTCTGCAGGCTGGGGAGTTCAAGCACATGACGCTGGCTTCTGACAAGGGCTTTTGTGCTGCAAAGCAAGGCAGAGAGGTCAAAGGGGAAGTAGACATGTGCAAAGGGAGCCAAAACCTAAGGGATGTCTTGGTTATAAAACAACCTGCTCTCCCTAGAACTAATCCATTCCCTTCAGAACTAATTCAATCTTACTGGAGCTAGAACCAACTTATTGTCACGAGAATAGCACCAAGTCTTTCATGAAGGATCTGCCCCCATGACCCAAACACCTCCCACTATGCCCCATTTCCCAACACTGCCACACTGGGGATCAAATGTCAATATGAATTTTGGTGGGGACAAGCAAATCATATCCAAACCACAGCATTTACTCACACAGCTAATATTTCTATTGCTTTTTATACCTTTGTATAAACACAGTTTTTCATTCAGTATCAATTTCCTTCAGCCTACAGAAATCCTTTTTATTTCTCTATAAATTATTTCAACTCTTGTATGTCCACAAACATCTTTATTTAACCTTATTTTTGAAAGATATTTTTGCTGGATATGAAATTCTAGGTTGACAGGTTGTTTTCTTTCAGTACTATAGAGTTATTACTCAAAGGTCTTTTACATGCATTGTTTCCAACAAGAAATCCTGTCATCTTTAATTTTGTTCTTCAGTATAAAACATGTCTTTTGTTCCTCTGGCTGTTTTTAAAATTTTCCTTTTAGTGCCAGTTTTGAGGAATTTGATTGTGATGTACATTGATATAGTTTTCTTCAGATTTTCTGTGGTTGAGGTTTCTTGAGCTTCTTAGATCTCTGAACTTAAAGTTTTCACCAAAAGTATGAAATTTTCAACTATTATTTTTCAAATTTTTGAATCTTTATCTCCTCTTTTCAGGTACTCCAATTACAAACTATAGGGCTGCTTAAAGGTATCTGATAGCTCACTAATTCTCTTTTCTTTTTTTATAGCTTTTCTCTGTGTTTTTGTTTTGGATAATTTCTATTGCTGTGCCTTAAATTTCACTAATCTTTGTCTAATCTGATATTAATCATATCCCATATAATTTTTTGTCCCAAATATTCTAGTTTTTATCTCTAACAGTTTAATTTAGGTCTTTTTTGTATTTTCCATGTCTCTACTTAACTTTTTGACCATACAGAATATAGTTATAACTCTTTAAAATATCCTTGTCTGCTAATTGTCACCTCTGAGTAATTTCTGTTTAAGTTAAGTTGATTTATTTACTTTTCTCATTATTGGTCTTGCTTTCCTGCCTTTTCACATTCCTTGTAATCTTTGATTGAATACCAGACTTTGTTAATTTTCTCCTGGTTTATGTTGGATGTTTTTGTATTCCTAGAATTTTTCTCAGGCTTTATACCAGGATACAGTTAAGTTACTTGCAGACAGTTTGATCATTTTGGTTCTTGTTTTTATGATTTATTGGGAAGATTTTTGCATCTACTCAATGTGCTAAAAAGTATAACTTTTTCCAGTTTAGTTGGTAGGAACAGGCACTGTTCCCAGCCTTGTGTAAGTGTCAGGCACTATCCCCTCTAATCCTTTCTAACCCAGGTTCTTTCCCTGCCTTGAGTCATTATGACATATGCATGTACTCATCAGAAATTGCTGAATACCCAATGGGGAGCCTCAGCAGATGTTCAGCATTCTGTCTTTGAACTGCATGCACCTCTCTGGTTCTTTGTCTTGAGAACTCTAGACACCTTGTTCATGAATTCTCATATTCGTCCTTTAAACTCAAAGAGTCTTCTCGGCTCTATTGCAGTTTTCTCTCCTTGTATTACAACCTGGGAACTCAAGTTGGCAAACTGGGACAATCACATGGCTTGCCTTGCTTGTTTACTGTCTCTCAGAAATTACTGTCCTCCTTTTCCTGCTGTTCAGTGTCATGCAAACCGTAGTTAATTCTATTTTGTTTTAATTTGTTTGTCTGGTTGGTTGGTTTTGGCAAGAGAATAAATTTGGTCCCAGTTATTCCATCTTGATCAGAAGCAAAAGTCTCTTCTCAACATAGATTCATTTTGACTGGTTTAGAACATTGCATAAATTGAATAGTGTCTGTCTTCTTTTGCTTAATCATATGCTTATGAAATTCATCCATGTTGTTGCATGTAGTAGCAGTTCATTCATTCTTGTTGCTGTGTGGTTTTCTCTTATGTTGATGTACCACATACATTTATCTGTTTTACTCTAGCTAGACCTTTGGATTGTTTCCATTTTGGATCTGTTATAAACAGTATTACAATAAATATATTTTGGTGAACATGTGCACGCATGTCTTTCTGGTAGGTATACAACTAGAAGTGGAATTTCTGGGTGATGGGATAGGCATATGCTTCACTTTGGTTTATACTGATTGCTGAAGAGTTTTCCAAAATAGTTATGCAAATTACATTCCTCCATCAGTGTATGAGAGTTTCTTTTCATCTATACCCCCACTAACACTTGGCATTGTTCACTTTTTCATCTTAGCTATACTGATGAAGTGTGTACAATATAGACTTTTTATTTTCCTCATGACTAATGAAGGATTGAGTAGCTTTTCAATTTTTTTTGGTCTTTTCACAATCCTCTTTTATGAAGATCCTCTTCAAATTCTTTGCCATTTTTCTGAGAGATTGACATTACCTTATTGATATATGGGAGTTGTTTATATATTCTTTTGTCAGCTACATGTATTGCAATATCTTCTTGTTAGTAAATTTTCCTTTTATTCTATTAATGGTGTCTTTGGATAATAAAATTCTCAATTTTAATGTAGTCGACTTTACTAGATTTTTCCCTTATTGCTAGTTCTTTTATACCCTTGTTTGAGAAAGTGTTGCCTAATCCAAGTTTATGAAGATATTACCCTATGCTTTCTTCTAAAAGCTTTATCATTTACCTATCTCAGGTACTTCTACAATCTATCCAAAATCAATTTTTGTTTGTGAAGTGGGAGTCAAGATAGAAATGACTACTTGGTCAAGCATAATTAATTGAAAAGACTATCTCTTTTGAGCTAGAACTTTTTGAGCATTGATTATGCTTCAGTCACTAGGCAAGTTGATATTTCATTTTATCTTCACAAAATCCCTATAAGTGTTTCCCCATTTTATATATTGGAAAAGTTACAATTAAATGAGTTAAATTAATTTCTATAGCCCATGGCTAGTCAGGTGTAAATTTGGGTTTTGAGCTTAGGTCTTGACTCCAACCTTGCCTAAGGTTATCTTAAGTCAATGTCAGCAAAAAGGACACTTTTATAGTTTCATAGTGAAAAACCAAGCTTGCAAAGGGGTTGGAAACCACTGGGAATGTGGGAGTGAAGAGGGGTTGACCCTAGAAAAGAACAGGACCTTGAATAGTGTCTTGCATATAGCAAGACTCAGTGACAGTTTACTGAATTGTAAAAGTTATCCACTTTTAAATAACTGCAAAGGTTTGTTATCTACACTCGTGGGGCACTTATAACTTTTATGTATAAAACTTAGTGATTTGTTCCTTGTCTAATTGCCTATGGCAGTGGTTTTCAAAGTGTGGTTCTTCAGATCAATAATCTACCTAAAACTTGTTAGAAATGAAAATTATTGTCCCCTTCCAAAGACTTACTAAATCAGAAATTCTGAAGATGGGACTATATTAGGCCATTCTTGCATTGCTATAAAGAAATACTTGAGGTGGGCTAATTTATAAAGAAAAGAGATTTAATTGACCCATGGTTCTACAGGCTATACATGAAGCTGGCATCTGCTCGCCTTCTGGGGAGGCCTCAGTGAGCTTTTTTTTCACGGCAAAAGGCAAAGAGGGAGCAGGCATGTCACATGGCAGAAGCAGGAACGAGAGAGAGAGTTGGGGCAGAAATAACACACACTTAACCAGATCTCATGAGAACTCACTGTGGCAAGGGCAGCACCAAGGCTTGAGGGGATCCACCCCTCTGACCCAAATTCTTCTCAACAGGCCCCGTCTCCCACATTGGGGATCACATTTTAAAATGAGATTTGGTGGGGACATACATTCAAACTATCAGGGACCCAGAAAACTGCTTTAATAAGTTCTGCAGGTCATTTTGATGTCCACTAAATTTGAAACACACCGGTCTAGGGCCTATACTTTCTCCAAACATACTCTCTACAGAGGGTTCCCCTAACCTACCATGCTTGGTTATACCACCAGTGATTGCTTATTGACAGTGCCTCTTCTTAGACGCCCACTGTGATTCTTAGCCTGGCTAATATTTGCACAGAGGTCAGATCCTCCCTCTCCTTACACAGATGGTCACACACTTAGAGGTCTGGATTCAGTCCCTCAGTCCTTCTTCTTGTCACATCACATAGTAATTGTCTATCTGCTTGTCCATATCTGCCACAAAACTATGAGGAGCTTAAGGCAAGGGCAGTTGAATTCCCAGAGAGTGGCATATAATTTTTTGAGTATATGAATTTTATTCCATTTTATCTTTGAAGAACTATCATGTGGGAAAGGAATGACTTAATATTTGAATAAATGAATAAATACTTGAAGGACCATCATGGGGAATCATGAAACAAGGTACAGTGAATGGAGACTTGAAGGAGGGTGGGAACACAGAGATACCTGTTGCATGAAATGTTGAAGAAAAGACTGGAAAACCTTAACTGTATAACCCCTCATCTCCATCCCTTCTAAATTGTGAGCTCCTTGAAGCCAGCAATAGTATCCCATTCACTGTGTATCCCCCGTCCCTAGTAAGGTCTGGAACGGTGTCTGACACACAATGAATTTACTGTAAGTGAATGGCTGAATGAACCAAAAGTTTCCTTTGTGACATAGGGTGAGTTTTGTTGCTACTGTTTTGTTTGCTTGACTGTTTTTGCTAGAGAAACAGCTCAGTTCTAGATCACCCAACTGGCAAAGTTTGAGTATTCTTAGGGGCACTTGCAAAGCAGAGGCAAAAAAAAAAAAAAAAGTAAGAGGAGTTTAGCTTTGATAAATTTATCCAGAATTTTGTAATCAGAACTGTTTTAAGAAACTATTTTAACTACAACATACATACGTGTTTCATATTTTATAGTTTCTTCCCTTCTTAATTACGTGTGGATGAAGAGACAAAGTAGAAAGTGGATCACTGTAATCTTTTCAGTGTTGAGGGACTCAGAATTCAGCCTCTGGGCAGAGGCTAGATCATGGGTCTTTTTAACTCTGCGGAGGATTTTGTACTTTATCTTAAAGGCAGCTGTAAGCCACTGAATGACGTTAAGGAGGGAAAATAACATAATAGATTTGCTTTTCTAAAGGTCATTCTGACTGTTGTGTGGAGGATTTATTGGGAAGTGGGAAGGGGAGGATGGGAGACTGGAATACAGAAGACTGGTTAGAGGAAATATTGCAACTGATCGGGGGACTGATAGGAACTTCAGCTAGGACAATGATGGCATGGAGGAAAATGGACTGGATTCAACTTAGTAAGTTGACTCAACCCACTAAATTTGCTGACAAAGATAGGGGACTTGTCAGAAATGATTACAGTTAGCTTTCAATTTAATAGTAATAATTAAATTGTCAGGCCTCCGCTTCTACTGGATGTGTGAGGTTATGTAATGGAAGTCTTTGTTAACTACAAAGCACTGTACACATGCAAAGTGGGATAATTACCCACAGAAATCATACCTCCAAAGTCCATGTGCCAGAGGCAAGCTCTGAGGGTTGGAAAATGAGTTCATGTTTATTGGCGATCAACAGCAGGATTGCACATGTATTCCTGAACAATGCACTTACTGTTCATTCTCAAGTGCTCATTACAATGAAAATTAGTAACACTTGAATGATTGATGTGGCTCAGTTCTGAATATACCACTTAGCAAATACTTGCTGCAGCTAAGCCAATCAAGAATTCACACATTGATAGATGCTAGACATGAGTGGCTATTTTTTGTGAATGGAATGAAGATGGTACCTCACCTCACCCTGAAGAGTAAGCGTCATGTCTACATGGGTTAAGCAAGATTTTTTTTGTAACTTGGTATTTAGGTGTGAAGGACTTTGTCTGGTTATGCATATTTACGTTTTTGGCCTTGTAAAAAGAAACCGTTGGCTCTTTCTTCCCAATATCTTTTTAAGTCAAAAGCCTTTATTTAACATGGAAAATTTAGCCTGTAAGCAATTCTAATTTCCCAATCTACTTCTTAACTTGAGAAACTAGAAAAAAAAATGCAATAATCCAACTCTGCTATTAGAGAATGTGAATATAAGAAAAAGGGAGCCTCCTGTGGCTCCATCAACATCACAGAACTCTCCTTACATATTTAATGATCATTTCTATATAGATGATATTGATCAGCATTTTGAAAAAAAAACCGAACAAGTGAAAAAAGTACATATGTTCCTTAAGATCACTTCATTTTTACATATTCTTTCTGCACTGGGATTTAGGACATAGCATATTTAGGCTTCGTTTTGGCCGATGGGTTGCTAGGAAATAATCCCATAGCCTCTTTCATACCTCTTTGCTCATTTTCTGCCCTTGGTAAAATATTCATTATGAACTCTTATAAATGATGAAACCTTTTTTTTTCCCCAAGAAAAGTGTGGACTTTCTTTTTTAACAGATTTAGCACTGATAGGACTGCTTGCCTTAGGCAGCACTACCAGTAATTGAATCTGCATGCTGAAGTGGCAAACCCTAAGAATTTTTAGAGGAAGGAAACCTGACATATAAAATGGAGTAAAGGCAAGCTGATGGAGAAGGGAAAATTCAGTGTTGGGCAACTTCCTGACTCCCGTGTGTGAATTATTGAATAATTGAATGTTATAGCATGTACTGAACATTAATTCTGTCAAAGTTTCTAGAGTAAAGAATAAATCGGTAGTCTAATCTCTCTCATCCTGCAATTTATGTTTGGTACATAATCATTGCCATTATTATCCTCATTTATGAGTCAATTTTATTACACACTTGGATTAAGCACTAGTTTCTTACAGTCAACAAGAATGTATCGTGAATCTGTTATACTTCTAGGCACTAGGGATTGTAATAACTTATTACATTTGCCTCTTCCCTTAAAGGAACTCATAGTCTTCTTTGGAAGAAAGACAAGTAAATACGTAACCACAACAAAGCATCCTAACTCTATAGTGAAGGGTTATATAGAAGCATAGAGGAGACACACCTAAGCTTAACAGGTAGAGTGGGTAGGGAAACAGAAAAGGCTTCCTGGAGGAAGGAGTATCTGTCCTGTCTTAACGTAGTCTTGATGGACTCTGGGATATAGCTTGAAAGCGATGAAAGTAGATCCAAGTTCTTTAAAAGCAATTGGAAAATACATGTCAAAAGTCATTAAAAAATATTGAAGTTTTAGAATTGAATTTCTAGAATTTCTCCTTTATGAATCTTAAGTTTAAAAACAATCTGAAACAGAGAAAAATACATTTAAAAATGTTAATTGTAGTGTAGTAACAATATGGAAACCAGCAATTGAGGTATTTTTAAGGAAATTATAGTTTATCAACTCAATGGTCTAGAAGGCAGACACACGTGGTTTTTGCTAAGAATTTATCATAGGAATTGGTAGTCTATTCCACAAATATTTCTTGAGCAGTTTACGCCAAGCACTGATCTGGTCTCTGTGTATAAAAAGTTAAATAGACATGGCTCCTACTCAAAGGAGCTCTTGGTAAAATGAGAAATATAGACAATTAAATTAACTCTTAGAAGAAGAAGAGAGATGGATTCTAGTGGCAGAAACATGTCATTAGAATGCAGATGAGGCCTTTGTAAGTCAAATCAGCAAAACATAGGGAGCTACCAAAGGAAGATGGGGCAGAACATGAGTTTTGAATGATAAGAGGGGAGAAAAAAAATTGAAATAAAGGAAATTTCTTATTTTACATTATGTGGGAAACAAAAGCAGACTATAACATTGGATATGCAGATATGCAGTGTGTCCACAATTATATAAAACCAAATACAGTTTTTTTTCCATATATGCATAGAAAAAAAGAAAGTGAAGAAATAAACTAATGTTAATAGTGATTGTCTTATGGGTGATGTTTTTCTTACTTCTCCTTTTTGGCCTTCCCCAAATATTCTATTATAAGAATTATTATTTGTAAAATGAAAGAAAGATGCAAAGGGTTGCCAGCAGGAAGATAAAAGGCACAAAGTGTTCACATTTTAGAAGAGAACTATTTATGGTCAAACTCTCACAACAAAATAGGATGGGCATATTTCCAAAAGGCAATAGCACAGGGTAACATGCTCAAGGATGAAAGACCCTTCTATGCCCTGACATACTTGCCACAATCTTCAAAAAAAAAAGAAAAGCCAGCAAACAACAAAAACCACAGATATAGGCCATGTCACATAAGTCACCTAGAAAATTCTTATTGGCTAAGGTCTTGACTCTCCCTTGGGTTTGTCCCTTTGTAGGGAACCCACTTTGCTCAGTTCTGAGCCAGGCACCAAGTCTGCCATTTCCTCAATGCATTAGTGCCTTGAATTTGCATAACACTTTGAAATTTATGAGGCATTTTCATAACATTTACTTTCATTATATTTTCTCCACAGCCCTGTGAGGTAGGTAGGACTGATGTTATTTTTTCTCATTTTACAGTTGAAGAGACTAAGACTTAGATGAAGTTTCTTCCCTCTGGTTACAAGGCTGATAAGTGTTAGAAGCAACACTGGAAGTCAGATGTTTTTCTGAACATATGTTTATTCCTCTGCATCACAAAACTCACATGACAGACACTTCTGTCTTTGCTAACAAAAACAGACGAATATTTGTGAGAACAGAAGAGATGTCTTATTTTTCATCTAAGTGGGTTCAAGTGGCTAGGAAAGTTCTAGAACACGAGAGATTCTCCATACATTCGTGGGGGGTGGCAATAAATGTAAGGATTATTAATACTCTGATTTAAAACTTAATAAACATACAAGTCCTAAATAAAGCATCTAAATAGATATTGTCATTGTCCTTAGGAATCTACTCTGAAGAGCAGCACACGCATGCGCGCGTGCACACACACACATGCGCGCGTGCACACACACACATGCATCAGAAAAAGAGAAAAGAAACAGGGGTTAGTTGAGAAGAGTAAAAAGAAAAATTTTGAGACAAAGAGATTACTAATTACAGAAAATAAAACAATTTGTTATGAATTTCTGTTTTATTCAAAAAAAAAAATCTATTTTCCACTTTAAACAAAATTTTACATTGGGAGAAAAAAAAACAGAGGAAAAGAGCAGGTATCTTTCAGAATCATCAAAGCATGTCTTATTTCTTACACATGCACATACCTGCTCTCTTTCTGCCTGCATCTAAAAAGCGGACTCATTTAGCATTCACTGATGAACATAAGAGTGTTTCTGTACTCCTGCTGAGCCCATGAAGTTTTTTTTTTAACTTATTAAGGTGGTGCACGCATCATGCCCTAGTGACTTGAGCTATATATGCCCTTTGAAAAATCTCTAATGACATGTTGGACACCCTGCATATAAATGTCACCACTTGGAATGAAAGTCAGACTTTTGCTCATGGGAATGTTCTCTGCCTGGCCTCAGTGTAATATCCCTGATCTAATGAAAGCAAATGGTTCTCAGTAACTCCCTCCTAAGTGTGATAATGCATATTGTTTTTTGGATGCTTATAATATGGCGTTGGTCAATAGCTTAGCAATACACATAGGAACAATTATACTAATGGATAAGGAAAGAAAATTAAATTGCTATCTGTATAGCCCTAGACCTTTTAGATTATTTTCAAAACTCATCACTGCAACAATGATTTCTCCCATATTATTTTTAACTAGCATGGCAGACTTGGCTTCCTACATGTATGGAAGGTATCTTTAAATCCATATTACTTTTTTCTTTTTTTTTTTTTTTTTTTTTTTAAATGACCTTTGGAAATGATTTCCAATAACTGCAGCCAACTTTAACCTCAAGGCTTGGTAGTGAAAGGTCACTCTACATTTAGACTAAATGCGGATAGATTTGTACTCCCTGCAGCAGGCTATTGCTTTAGGACTTGCTATTGTATTTGACCCAATCTTCTTTCTAACCCAAGCATTTAGACAGCTTCCATCTGGGTTTTGTTTAAACTTTTCTTTTTAGCTTCAGTACAAATTAAAAGGCTTTATATATTGGCAAGTAACTTTTTTTTCTTTAGAGATGCACATTTTTCTTAGAAATCTAAGACTATAGAATAGAGTATGCATGCTGAACTTCTCTTAAGAATGACTCCATGAATTTTGCACGAAGGATGCTCCCAGTCGATAAAAGGGCCTGGCAAGGCACATGAGACTGCTCAGATCCCTCACCTCTCACTCATGTTTTTCCTTCAAATAACATCTTTCCTTATAAAAGAGGAAGAAACAAAATGAAAAACGCTTGGACTAGGCAGCTATACAAGCACTTTGTAAGATTGCCTGAAGAAGTATGCAAGGAGATGGATTTTTTTTTCCTTCTACTAAACTCTGAGGACCTTCAGATCACTATTGTCACTGTGATGGCCTTCTCAGAAGCAAAGCAGCCCCCTGTCCCCAGCTTTCTTTCCTCACTGTGGCCTGATGGCTTCCCGTATTCATGTGACTTTGTCACATCATGCAGTCTTTACAAATGAGTCACAGGAATGCTTTCCTTCCCTTCCACAGTAGAGAAGGACTTGAAAAGCATTCAAGAGACTTAGTCTCTCTCCATGTCTGAGTAGGCTTCAAAAATGCTGAAGATCAGAGTCAAAGAAGGCAATGGCTCCCTCACCTCTTCCCTCCTGGATCCCTGTCTGGCCCAGCTGGAAAGCAAAATCACTTCCTAATGCTGGGCAGGCAGGGACTGGAAAGGACTCTGGACTGGGTGTCAGGAAACCTGACTTCACATTCAGGTTCTGTCAGTTACCAGTTATGTGGCCTAGGGCTAAATCACTTCTCCACCAGGCGTGATCTTTTATCTGAACAGAATGAGTTAAAAGAATTATCTCTGTAAATTCAGTGAAACAATATCCAGCTTTGGCCACAGCTCCTTTTTCTAAATGAGTGTCTTCATATCAGATTCCTCAGGGAGAGAGTCAGATTACTGCAAGTGTATCTGATTCCGATTTCAAAGAAGGTTCTGGAATGACTCCATTTGCCCTAAGAATGCACCAGAATAAAATGATTTCTTATATTCAGGTAGCATTTAAAAAATTCTAAGTAGCTTTTGCTTATCCCACTTAGTCCTCCTGTTGAGCACAGACTTGGAGTACATGGTTGGAGCCCCTGCAATGTGCTTTGCTGCTAACAGGCTGGCACTCCCACCCATGAGAAGATTGCTCGGGTGCACTGGGTCCTCCTTGTTCTCCTGGTTCCTCCCATGGTGGGGGACACCTCCTGCTGACTGACCAATAACAGAAGTATGTGGGAATACAAAAGGCCAACTCCTTTGCCCCAAGGTGAATAAATTCTGAGATGTAATTTATGCTCTGCAGTGCCCCTCCCTCAAAAATCAGGCTGAACTATAGCAAAGATATAGAAACAACCCAAGTGTCCATCAATGAATAAGATAAAGAAAATGTTATATATATATATATACACACACACACTTTATATATATATATACACACACATATTTTATATATACACACATATGTATATACACATTGGAATACTATTCAGCCATTAAAAAGAATAAAATTAGGTCCTTTGAAGCAATGTGAATGAAACTGAATGCCATTATCTTAAGTGAAACAAGTCAGACATAGAAAGACAAATACTGCATGTTCTCGCTTATAAGTGGGAGCTAAATAATGTGTGCACATGGACTTAGAGTGTGGAATGATGGACAATGGAGACTCGGAGGGGTGGGGCAGTGGGAGAGGGCAGACGATGAGGTATTATGTAAGGAGTACACTGCACATTATTTGAGTGATGTATACCCTAAAATCCCTGACATCACTACTGCACAATTTCTGCATGGAACAAAATTATACTTGTATGCCATACATTTATACAAGTAAAAAGAAAAGTCAGGCTGAGTGTGGGCTCCTTCCCATTCCCTGTGTCTCTTCCCCCCACCCTCACTGGCTTCTCCTGGAAGCACTTGTTCACTACATCACTTGCAACTGAAATCTTGGCTCAGAAGAACCTTATCTAATAAAACAGTAGATTTAAACAACAAAGTAAGGGTGGTAGGACACAGTAGGTGTGTTATCAAAAGACCCATGTTTGCACTTCTGCCACATAACAGCTCTCGGGCCTGGAGCAAGGTGCCCAGAGCCCCAAGCTTCTCTTTCCTCATTTGTGAAATGAAAATAAGTATGCCTGGGCTGGGCACAGTGGTTCACGCCTGTAATCCCAACACTTTGGAAGGCCGAGGCAGGTGGATCATTTGAGGTCAGAGTTCAAGACCAGCCTGGCCAACATGGTGAAACCTTGTCCCTACTAAAAATACAAAATATTTAGCCGGGCGTGGTGGCACATGCCTGTAATCCCAGCTCCTAGGGAGGCTGAGGCAGGAGAATCGTCTCAGCCTGGGATGCGGAGGTTGCAGTGAGCCGAGATTGGGCCACTGCACTCCAATCCGGGTGACAGAATGAGACCCTGTGTCAAATAAAATAAAATAAAATAAAATAAAATAAGAAATAAAGAAAAAAAGAAAAGAAAAGAAAAGAAGTGTGCCCGCTCTGCCTACTATATGGTTGTTGGGAGGACCAGAGGAGACCATGGATGATGGAAGTATTTGAAATCTGCCAGGCACCATGCAAACATAAGGAAACTAATTTTTAAATTGGAAACAAAATTATAACCTAAAGCTAAAGTCACTGATAGGGTTTCAGAAGAAATCAATTCAACAGCAGTTATAAAATACAGAAAACATACTTCACATCTTATTCTCCTCTTCCCTCTTCCTTTCCCACATTTTTCATACTTCCATCATCCAAAATGTTTGCTGTTCTTTTCAGGACTCCACCTGTGTTGGAACACTGATAGTGACTAAAGAAAGTGTTGGCTGGGCGCGGTGGCTCACGCCTGTAATCCCAGTACTTTGGGAGGCTGAGGCGGGCGGATCACAAGGTCAGAAGATTGAGACCATCCTGGCTAACACGGTGAAACCCCGTCTCTACTAAAAACACAAAAAAATTAGCTGGGCGTGGTGGTGGGCGCCTGCAGTCCCAGCTACTCGGGAGGCTGAGGCAGGAGAATGGCGTGAACCTGGGAGGTCGAGCTTGCGGTGAGCCGAGATTGCACCACTGCACTCCAGCCTGGGTGACAGAGCGAGACTCCATCTCAAAAAAAAAATGAAGTGTTGCATTCGCCTCTTTGGTTACTCACAGTTTTTCACCTGGTTAACGATCTTTGCCATGCCTGCCTGTGTCCACTGTCCACTCCTGAAGACTGCTTTTCATCTTTTTAGTCCCTTATTTCTTTCATTTCAAATTGCATTGAATCTTAAAACTTCAGGAAGGAAATAGGCGTCTCCTTGAGTTGTTATAGGTCATAGTTCAAATGCCATACTTCAGATTGTGTGAGGCTGCCATAAATTGATGGAACGCAATAAAATAGAGTTACCAAAATGTATGGCCCAGATGGTGGCTTGATTAAAAACATCTCAGTGTGTCCAAAATATCATGGCAGGCATGCACAATTTTTTTTCCATGAAGGCCCTACAAGATTCATGATAACATTTTATTTTTAATGAGGATCTAATTAGAGAGCTCAGCATGAGAGTCTGAACACATGAGCAGTCAGTATAGTTGGGTGCAATAAAATATTCCTTGAGCCCGTAGGCACCAGGGATAAAAGGAAGACTAGCACATAGCCCCTGGTGGGGGAAACAGATACAAAAACCAGGTCATTAGAATATGATAAGGGCCCAGCATGCTCAGAGTGATGGCACCCATTTGGGGGCTCAAAAAACTCTTTCCCACTTAAAGGGGTGTCTAGTCTTTTGATTTCCTTGGGCCACATTGGAAGAAAAAGAACTACCTTGAGCCACACATACAATACACTAACATTAACAATAGCAGATGAGCTTTTAAAAATTGCAAAAAAACATAATCTCATGTTTTAAGAAAGTTTACAAATTTGTGTTGGGCCACATTCAACGCTGTTCTGGGCTGCACGCTGCCTGCAGGCCGTAGGTTGGACAAGCTTGATCTAAAGCAACATCTTCTCCAGTTTTTCTGAGACTACTTGAACCCGGGGCCTTCTATGCACTGTTCTGCACCTTCGCCTCCTTGATGCCTTCTCATCCCTTGGGACTCTTGACTTATGCATTTTTTTTTTTTTATACTTTAAGTTCTAGGGTACATGTGCATAACGTGCAGGTTTGTTACATATGTATACTTGTGCCATGTTGGTGTGCTGCACCCATCAACTCGTCAGCCCCTTTAACTCGTCATTTACATCAGGTATAACTCCCAATGCAATTCCTCCCCCCTCCCCCCTCCCCGTGATAGGCCCCGGTGTGTGATGTTCCCCTTCCCGAGTCCAAGTGATCTCATTGTTCAGTTCCCACCTATGAGTGAGAACATGCGGTGTTTGGTTTTCTGTTCTTGCGATAGTTTGCTGAGAATGATGGTTTCCAGCTGCATCCATGTCCCTACAAAGGACATGAACTCATCCTTTTTTATGGCTGCATAGTATTCCATGGTGTATATGTGCCATATTTTCTTAATCCAGTCTGTCACTGATGGACATTTGGGTTGATTCCAAGTCTTTGCTATTGTGAATAGTGCTGCAATAAACATACGTGTGCATATGTCTTTATAGCAGCAGACTCATGCATTTTTTCATACACGCATTTGTTGTGTGCCTAATTCTGCCAGGTACTACTCTAGACACTAGAATTTCCACATAGAAAGACACGACCAGTCCCAGCAGTCTGATTATAGAGCTTACATTCTAGCAGTAAGAAATAGACCATTGAAAAGGAATTAGGTAAACTATAGGACTGCAGACTGCAGAAACGAGCATGAAAGAAGTACGTGGAGTTGTGAGACGAACAATAAACAGGAGAGGCTTCCTTGAGGTCAGGGAAAGCCTGTCCAACAGGAGACATTTGAACTAAGACATGAAAAAAGGAGAGAACATGTTCTAGGTAAAGGGAATGTCCGTGAGGCTGGAAGAATTTGTTGTAATCAAGTGACCAAAAGGAGGCCAGTGTAGCTGTCTTCCCTAAACGAGGAGTTGGGTACCAGGGGGTGAAGCCAAAGGGTGAAGCTCCGCCGTCTTTGGGTCGTGGGAAGAAACTAGATTTCATTGTTAGTGCCATGCAGCGTTTGAAGCCAAAACCGCATTTAAAACACACACTCGAAAGGAAATCTGGTATCAAAAGCCATGGCAAGGAAAAGCGCCATCTCCGGGTGAGCCGCCCTCAGCTCTCAGCCGGATCACTGACTTGCTCACCGCCTCCCCCTGCCTCCATCTTTACCCTCCCAGAGTCCGTTGTCAACACAGATCCTTTATCAGGTTAGTGAAATCGTGTTATTTTTCTGCCTCAAATTCTGACACGGCTCCTTGTACCATTGGCAGGAAAACCTGGAATCCCCAAGGCCTCACGCCCCAAACTCTGACGGTCCCCATCTGCCCCACCACACTGGCTTCCTTGCTGCCTAACACGGCCATGCTCTCCCTCCCTGTAGGGCTTTTGCGCTGCTGCTCCCTCTGCCTGGAACCGTTTCTCCCAGGATAGCTGCATGACTGACTCTGTCACCTCCTTCAATTCCTTGCTCAATGTCACCATCTATTTTTTCTTCCTTTTTTTTTTTAGTTTTTATTTTTATTTATTTATTTATTTTTTAGAGTTGGAGTCTTGCTCTGTCGCCCAGCCTGGAGTGCAGTGGTGCGATCTTGGCTCACTGCAAGCACCGCCTCCCAGGTTCAAGTGAGTCTCCTGCCTCAGCCTCCCGAGTAGCTGGAACTACAGGCCCGTGCCACCACGCCTGGTTAATTTTTGTGTTTTTGGTGGAGATGGGGTTTCGCCATGTTGGCCAGGCTGGTCTGGAACTGCTGACCTCAAGTGATCCACCCGCCTCGGCCTCCCAAAGTGCTGGCCTTGCAGACGTGAGCCACGGCGTCTGGCCCAATGTAACCATCTTAATGAACACCCGATTCCCCTCCACACCCCTGCCACACCTCCATCACAGCCTCCGCATCCTGCTCTGCTTTTTTTCCCCCATAATACTTGTCATTTTCTAACATCTTCTACCATTTGCTTATCGTGTCTATTTCTTATTGTCTGGGTCCCCCTTGAGAGTCTGGAAGAAGCTCCACCAGGCAGAAGTCTTTTGTCTGTGGGGAGTCGTGGGAAATATCCATAGCCATGGGCGCTCTGTCCTTCCAGGTCTAGTGTAGGAGTGGGTTTCCCTGCCCCCCTGAGTTGGGCGTGGCTGTGTGACTTGCTTTGGCCAATAGAAAGTGAGCAGAAGGGATGCGTGGTGCTGCTGCTGCGGGCAGAGCTCTTCGCAGCCAGCGCATCTGCCACCTCCCTTCCTCTCTCTGACACAGCATCTGCACCCTTCTAGATGGCGGCTGCTCCACTGGGCTCGCTCCCTGAGTGATTAATTCGAACATTATTCCCCTGGCAGCCATCAAAGGACACAGAGTATGATAAAGGAATAAACCTTTCCTTTTAACCCACTGTGACTTGGCAATTGTTTGTTACTGCAACACAACCTAGTCTATTCCGACTATGTCTCATTTGTTCAGGGATGCCTCCTGAGTACTGACGACAATGCCAGGTGCACAGCATATGCTCCATAAGTTTGTTGAGTGAATTTCTCTGTCTTTACTCTTAAATTTTTACACAGCATATTTTAAATTTAAATGCACTAAAGTTGTCACCAATATCTGGACACAAGCCTTATTCCATTGAGTGTTCTATGACTGACATGGTCAACAATCAACATTAAGTACTCACTATACAAGTTAGGTCTTTCTTAGGGCCCCAGAGGAATAAGCCACTGTGTCTACCTTAAGATAGTTTGCAATCTAGTTGCAGAAACAGAATATGTGTTCAAAATCATCTCCACTGTGTAGTAGTGGGTGATATCTCCTAAAACTGTCCTGAGAGTTCAGGGGTGGAAGCCGCTAATGACGATGAGGCTGGTGAGAGAAGGGGATAGGAGGCTACCTGAGCTGGGCCTTGAGGACGTAGTCAAGCAAAAATAGAGCTGGGAAAAGAGGATTTCTGCCAGAAGGAACAACATTTAATCACACACAAGCAGGAATAGATCTTGAAACATTAGACGGTAACATATACCACGATGGGCAGAGGCCAGATTTCTTCGATTGCAGTGATGGATGTCTATGTGCTGGCTCCATGACTTTAGACGAGTCAGGTAACTTCTCCATGCTTCAGTTTCCTTATTTATAAGGTGGCAATTATGGTGATACCTACCTCAGCCAGGCACAGTGGCTCACACATATCATCCCAGCACTTTGAGAGGCTGAGGCAGGAAGATCCACCTGGACCCAGAAGCTCAAGACCCGCCTGGGCAACATGGTGAAACCCCATCTCTACAAAAAATATAAAATTAGCCGGGTGTGGTGGCGCGTGCCTGTAGTCCCAGCTATTTGGGAGGCTGAGGCGGAGAATCATTTTAGCCCCAGAGACAGAGGTTGCAGTGAGCCGAGATTGTGTCACTGCACTCCAGCCTGGCTGACAGAGTGACACCCTGTCTTAATAATAATAATAATAATAATAATGATAATACCTACTTTAAAGGGTTGTTGTGTAGATTAAATGAATCAATACATACAGCGTTTAGAATTGTACCTGGCAGATAGGAAGCATTCATTTGGAAAGAAGAGTTGAGAATTGAGCAGATCTCAGATTTTGCAAGATCTTGAATCTGAAATAAAGCAGTCTAATGTCATTCTATAAGCAAAAGTATTTTCCATTTGCAGTTTAAAGATTTTTATCAGAAATCTGTATTTTAGAAGCTTCACATCACAGCAGCGTGAGTCTGGGTTGAAAGTGGGAGACACTGGAGGCAGAGACACTGGTTTAGAGGCAGACATGATAATCTCACTGTGGGCCATTTTAAGCACACACCATGGTAATGGCCAAGGAAGAAACATGCCGGAGACACCCTGGAGAAGGTGCTCTGGACCTACCAACGGGTCATGTGGGAAAGGAAACAAAGAAGCAAATGGCCTCAAAATGTCAGGATCTGGATGACTAAGAAATATAATGATGACACTGACCAAAATGGTGAAGATCAGAGGGGAACAGATTTTAAGTGAAAGACAACAAATTCTATTTTAGACACTAAAGTATCAAGGTCAAGCTATTTAGAAAGAAATTAGATATAATAAACTGAAGCTTAACTTAAGGCTACGCTCAAATGTCATTCAGAAAACCTTCCCCAAATAACTTATCTAAAATACCTCCCTCTTCCCTCACTCTCTAGCTCATCACCCTAATTTATTTTCTTCATTTCACTTCATGTCACAATAAGACCGTACACATTTGTTTATTTGGTACTTGTTTGTACGGCCCCTCCCCAACTCTCTAATGTAAACTCAGCAAGAACAGGAACCTTTTCTTTCTTATTCATTGCTGCATCCGCAGAGCCCAGGAGAGTGCCTGGCCCAGTCGGCTTTCAATAACTATTTTGTGGAATAAACTCATCTTTATCTGGGAGCTTAATTGCCAAATATATACTCACAACCCAAGGTCACCTTCAATCTATATGGAGACTTCTATCCTTTTATTATTAGGGCTTCATACACACACACACACACACACACACAGAGAGAGAGAGAGAGAGAGAGAGGATCAAGGAAGACTACCTAGTAAAGAATATTAAAATATAAGACTGCATAAATTCAAATGAGAATGGTCAGTGGAACAGAGTGAGTATAGAGAGACTTGAACCCATGTGAGGATTTTGTGTAAGTAAAGTGGTAATCAGTAGAAGAAAGATACATGTTTCAATCAATATTGTGAGCAAAACTCACCAGCCATCTGGAAGAAAAACATATCTCGATCCTTTCCTCAAGCGTTACACCAAAATAAATTTCAAATGTGTCAAATTTTTAACCATTAGGTAAGAAATCATCAAAAGAAAATTATAAAAGTCATAGAAGAAAATAGCTCATTTTTAAAAAACAGCTGTGGATTGAGAAAAGCCTTTCTAAGAATAGTATGAAATGCATGCACCATAGTAGAATATTTAATAAATATACACATATTAAAGACATCTCCACACATGCAAAAAAAAAATTTCATGACTTCAAAAGACAGCAGAGTTAAAAATTATTTAGAATTTGGCCCACAAATATCTAATTTCTTTAACGTGCAACAAAACTATTATAAATAAAAAGTAGATGTGTGGAAAATGGACAAGCTATAGTAAATAAACACCAATGATTAGTAAACATAAAGGCATCGACCTCACTCACAAGTTTTTTAAACATTGGTTAAAACCATGAGATAGCAATGCCAACGATTTCAAAGTCTGACAATGCTAAAGGCTAGGGGATGTGGGTGAAATAACAAACCCTCATATATCATTGGTGGGAGTGTAAATATATATTACCTTTTTATGGTCATTTAGCAATAACAGCCAAAAATTAAAATTTCCATGCTGTATTAGTCAGGGTTCTCTGAAGGGATAGAATTAATGGGATGGATGTGTATATGAAGGAAAGTTCATTAGAAGAATTGACTCACATGATCACAAGGTGAAGTCCCACAATAGGCCGTCTGCAAGGCGAGGAGCCAGGAAGCTATTCCCAAAGTCCCCAAACCTCAAAAGTAAGAAAGCTGATAGTGCAGCCTTCAGTCTGTGGCCGAAGATCTGAGAGCCCCTGGCAAATCACTGGTGCAAGTCCAAGAGTTCAAAGCTGAAGAACTTGGAGCTTGGAGTCTGATGTTCGAGGCATCCAGTATGGGAGAAAGATGGAGGCCAGTAAACTTAGTCAGTCTAGTCTTTCCACCTTCTTCTGCTTGCTTTTATTCTGGCTGCACTGGCAGCTGATTAGATTGTGCCCACCAAGATTGAGGATGGGTCTGTGTTTCCCAATCCACTGACTCAAATGTTAATCTCCTTTGGCAACCCCCTCACAGACACACCCAGAAATAACAATACTTTGCATCCTTCAATCCAATCAAATTGATGCAATATTAGCCATCACACACACCTTTCGGCCACGTAATTTCACTTCTAAAAATTTAACCTATAGAATATACTCGCACGAGTACACAAAGGTTACGAGAAAGTTCATTGACAAGTTGCTTTTCAACACATACAATAGTTATCTGCCCCCAGAATTATAGGACTTCTATTCAGTAGAATACAATGCAGTTGTTGAAAACAGTGAGATAGATCTATAGGGACCAACAAAAAGATGTTTACAACATACTGTTAAACAAAAGCAAAAAACAGAAGTAGCTGAAGAGCATCTACAACATGGTCCTGCATGTGTAAAAAGCAAAAAGACAAATATAAAAATCCTTGTATATGCAATAAAAACTTTCAGAATGTTAGATAAGCAGTCTCTTATATAAGCAGCTTCCTATATAGCATTCAGAAAGCTTTCATTGCATATACAAAGATTTTTATATTTGTCTTCTTGCTTTTAAAGACATGGGGGTGTGACTAAGGGTGAAGTGACCCCTTTGATTTTCACCTTATACTCTCTCAATATTAGAAATTGTTTATGATGAATATGATTACTGTTCGGATTTCACAAAAGGAAGAATAAAGCCCTCAGTGTTTCAGTCACATGCTCCTTTTGACCCATCCCCTAAAAAGCGTATCTGTAGTGTCTGCCTGATTATTCCTGAGTCTGAAATGACAAGTCCTCAGGCCAGCCCAAGGTATCTACCAACTGGAACATTAGGAAATCATGTCAATTTCCAGAATCTTCTGAAACTCTGCAGGAGGTTTTCTTTTTGTTTATTTTTTATTTATTTATTTTTTTACAGAAAGTAACAATTAAGTCTTATTTTCTTATCTCCAGTAATCATCAAAAACTTAGCCAGGGACAACCAGAAATCCTAAAATAATGCATGTGCCTTAAAATACCCAACTTTCCTTCCCTTGTTGAGTTGATAACAACTTGGGATCCTCTCCACCACTACCAGGGGAGACAGGAAGCTGAAAGAATGACTGGCAAGACTGTGTCATGACAGGAAGGTCTGTGGCCAATCCATCGGAAGGCCAAACAATTCTAAACAGCTACGTCACAGGTATACGTACATGTGCACACATGAACGTGCATGTGGTGAGAGAGAGATTCCAAGTCAATATCATCGTTTCATCAAAGATGTTTAAATCCAGAAGTACTATATGTATTATTTATATTCATGCCTTGTTTCAAAATCATTTAAGGCAAAGAGATGACATTTTTTAAATCCCCAAAGATCTAGATTATTATTCTTGCAACTTAAAATGAGTGTATATTTCTACTTTGGGGTCTAAGACACCAGTAACATATTTTTAAGGCTTTAACTCACTTTTGCTGTGCCTGATCTTTTCCAAGAATTTAAAAGAGATTTCTTTAGAAAAATGGAAGAATATTTTCAATTGTATTTGGTCCTTGATTTTTTACAAGAGCTGTTATATAAAGCATAGTTCGTATGGTGTCCCATCTTTTTAACACATCAGAAAAAATATTAAAAATTGTCAAGATTGGATTTTCCTAACTTACCCTTTTTACACTAAATGATCCATTGAGTCTATCAGTTGGAATTGCCAGACACTTTAGAAAGAAATAAAAACAATTAGTTGAGAAAAATAAAAGCAGCATTATGAATAAACTATGTACTTTTTGCCAAACTGTATAACATTAGGCAAAGGAACTGAGGCATGGATCATATTATGTCTATTCTGTTTTAATTGTCAATCTCATCTCACTGGATGGTAGTCAGGGTTCCAGAGAGTTCGTTTCCTCAGTGTCTACTTCTTTGACACCCTTTCTTGTCTTCTTATGAGATGTTTTCTTCCTGAGTCCCTCACTAGGCCTACCAGCTGACCACGAGGCTCTGATCCCTGTGAGTTTATTCAGCATCTGATGCTACTAATATAAGATCTTCTTACCATTAACTCTACAGATGATGTTTGCTGTTGCTGCAGGAGTGAAGAGGAGAGTGATGTGTTAAGCTCTTCTAGATACACGGCACACATTATTCATTTAGTCTTCAGAGCAACACCATGCAGTAAATTTTTTTATTATCACATGTCTCTGATTTGCAATCAGTGGCTTAGAGATGTTAAATAAGTTGCCCAGTGTTGCTCAGCTAATGGTGTTGGAGATCAGACTTGAACTCAGGTCTGTGAATTCCAAAACCCATGCTATAGGCCAGGTCAAACTAAAGGGCAAGCCGGATGGCCTGCTGCCCAGGAGTGCTAATCTATAAAAAGCACAGGACATTACTGGAGTAAATCAGTAATGTGTTGTCAGTTCACTGAGGTTCTCATACACAAATCTTCACATAGTTGGAAACTGATTGCACTGCTACGGAGCTACACTGCTCCTGCAAGTGGAAATAACACTGCCACCAGCACCAGTACTTGCTACCTCAGTTGAGTATTTTTATGAAACACATTGCAGGCTGCACAGTGCTGCTGCAGACCATGACCCGCCAAGCCAGGGGACACTCACATGAGTCTCATAATCCATTCAGAGTCAGCTCAAATTCTAAACCCAAATAATGCTGGTCCAATGCTTGTAACTGGGAATGCATTCAGTTGTAAATAGTTTTCATAATAGCTTCCCAAGAATTTCTTCACTTTGGACAACTACAATTAATGAAGAAATCACGATTCTGGACATTAAAGAAGAGAGGAAAGCGTCTTATTTTCTATCAGGAGAACCCACTCCTGATGTTTAACGTGGGTTCTTTTCTATTTCCTAAGTGTCTCGGCTGGCTTGAGAAATAAAGGGAAAGAGCACAAGAGAGAGAAATTTAAAGCTGGGTGTCCGGGGGAGACAACACATGTCGGCAAGATCCATGATGTTCCCTGAGCCATAAAACCAGCAAGTTTTTATTAGCAATTTTCAAAAGGGGAGGGAGTGCACGAATAGGGTGTGGTTCACAGATATCACATACTTCACAAGGTAATAAAATATCACAAAGCAAATGGAGGCAGGGTGAGATCACAGGACCACCAGATGAGGTGAAATTAAAATTGCTAATGAAGTTTCAGGGCACGCATTGTCTTTGATAACATCTTATCAGGAAACAGGGTTTGAGAGCAGATAACCTGTCTGACCAAAATTTATTAGGCGGGAATTTTCCTCCACCTAATATGCCTGGGAGCGCTACAGGAGACCTGGGCATATTTCATCCCTTCGGCTTCAACCATAAAGGACGGGACACCTTAAAAGGGGTCGTCTATAGGCCTACCTTCAGGGCACATTCTCTTTCTCAGGGATGTTCCTTGCTGAGAAAAAGAATTTAGTGCTATTTCTCCTATTTGCTTATGAAAGAGGAGAAATATAGCTCTGTTCTGTCCGGCTCACCCGCGGCAAGTTCAAAGTTACCTCTCTTGTTCCCTAAACATCACTGTTATCCTGTTTTTTTTTTTAAGATGCCCAGATTTCATATTGTTCAAACACATATGCTCTACAAACAATTTGTGCAGTTGATACAATCACAGGGTCCTGAGGCGACATTCATCCTCCTCAGCTTACGAAGAAGATGACAATATTAAGAGATTAAAGTAAAGACAAGCATAGGAAAACACAAGGGTATTGATTGGGGAAGTGATAAGTGTCCATGAAGTCTTCACAATTTATGTTCGGAGATTATAGTAAAGACAGGTGTAAGAAATTATAGAAGTATTAATTTGGGGAAGTAATAAATGTCCATGAAATCTTCACAGTTTATGTTCTTCTGCCGAGGCTTCAGCTGGTCCCTCCGTTCGGGGTCCCCGACTTCCCGCAACAATTTTCTAGTCTAAGGCTCCTACCATCACCCTCTGGCCTTCCTTCTGACCGCCAGGCAGAAAGACCTCCCATCTTCCCTCCTTTCCCTGTGAATTTGTCTCTCATGTCACCTCTTCCTGTCTTGGTTGCTTTGTGCTGTCTTCTTCTGCTCTACTCTGAAACACAGGGTCAATCCTGCGTATTTCCTTTAGCCTTGTTCTGGAAGGGCACAGCTCAAAGCTCCTTCTTCTCCAAGGGAGAGTTTTCTATCCTTTCCAACATCACAGCATATTTGGAAGGAGGTGGTGTTTGTGTAGCACACACAGTGGACAAGACTGTTCTGCTGGGAGTGGGAGGGCAATGAGCTTAGAGATTTGGGCTCCAGGTCCTGACTGGTAGACTCAGGAGCCAAGGGGCCAATACTGTGGCATGCCTGTTTACTGCCCACAGTCTGCTGCCTGAGAAGCTCTGCCCTGAAGAACACTAGAGCTTCCATAACAGTAAGCTGGGCCTATGTCTGATTTTCTGACTTATTGTAAATACATCAAGAAAAATAAAACAGCAGATATAACTAATGTGCACTAAATGGGAAATAGGAATTTGAAGTCTAAAATGAAAATATTTGTTTCTGGAGAGAAAAAAAAAAAAAAAAGACAGATGGGTGGTTTAGAGTGAGCATACATTTCATGTAACCTGTACCTTGTTAAGGTTGTTAACTGAGAATTATAAGAGCTGCCTCTGAAAACATCCATAAAGTATTACACTAATTTCTTAGTGACTAAGTTAGATATGAGCAGTAAAATAAAGTAAATTATATGGATTTCTATTTGGTCTCCAATTTTAATAAAGCTTTAGAACTTTGATAAATGTTGTCTAACTTGTGTTAGCCACATCAG
>NW_012107709.1:48124-50068 GCF_000951045.1 Mandrillus leucophaeus | reverse complement strand
ATGCTCTACAAACAATTTGTGCAGTTGATACAATCACAGGGTCCTGAGGCGACATTCATCCTCCTCAGCTTACGAAGAAGATGACAATATTAAGAGATTAAAGTAAAGACAAGCATAGGAAAACACAAGGGTATTGATTGGGGAAGTGATAAGTGTCCATGAAGTCTTCACAATTTATGTTCGGAGATTATAGTAAAGACAGGTGTAAGAAATTATAGAAGTATTAATTTGGGGAAGTAATAAATGTCCATGAAATCTTCACAGTTTATGTTCTTCTGCCGAGGCTTCAGCTGGTCCCTCCGTTCGGGGTCCCCGACTTCCCGCAACAATTTTCTAGTCTAAGGCTCCTACCATCACCCTCTGGCCTTCCTTCTGACTGCCAGGCAGAAAGACCTCCCATCTTCCCTCCTTTCCCTGTGAATTTGTCTCTCATGTCACCTCTTCCTGTCTTGGTTGCTTTGTGCTGTCTTCTTCTGCTCTACTCTGAAACACAGGGTCAATCCTGCGTATTTCCTTTAGCCTTGTTCTGGAAGGGCACAGCTCAAAGCTCCTTCTTCTCCAAGGGAGAGTTTTCTATCCTTTCCAACATCACAGCATATTTGGAAGGAGGTGGTGTTTGTGTAGCACACACAGTGGACAAGACTGTTCTGCTGGGAGTGGGAGGGCAATGAGCTTAGAGATTTGGGCTCCAGGTCCTGACTGGTAGACTCAGGAGCCAAGGGGCCAATACTGTGGCATGCCTGTTTACTGCCCACAGTCTGCTGCCTGAGAAGCTCTGCCCTGAAGAACACTAGAGCTTCCATAACAGTAAGCTGGGCCTATGTCTGATTTTCTGACTTATTGTAAATACATCAAGAAAAATAAAACAGCAGATATAACTAATGTGCACTAAATGGGAAATAGGAATTTGAAGTCTAAAATGAAAATATTTGTTTCTGGAGAGAAAAAAAAAAAAAAAAGACAGATGGGTGGTTTAGAGTGAGCATACATTTCATGTAACCTGTACCTTGTTAAGGTTGTTAACTGAGAATTATAAGAGCTGCCTCTGAAAACATCCATAAAGTATTACACTAATTTCTTAGTGACTAAGTTAGATATGAGCAGTAAAATAAAGTAAATTATATGGATTTCTATTTGGTCTCCAATTTTAATAAAGCTTTAGAACTTTGATAAATGTTGTCTAACTTGTGTTAGCCACATCAGGGTTCTGCTTCTATTTTTTATTTTAAATGTCTATGGTTTCCCTTTAAATTAATCAAAAACATTCTTCTTATAAAACTATAGGAAGAACTATTTGCTTCCCTGGCTACAAATATTTAGATTACATAATCACTTTTTCTTTCTTTCTTAAAGTTGTGGTAAGTGAGAAAGATAATGCGTATAAAAATAGTGACTATATTTATTGAGCACTTACTATGTGACCTGCACTGCTCTAAGTATGAAACGTGCATGATATCATTTAGTCCTCATGAAAACCTCATGAGGTAGGGATTGTCTCTGATAATCTCTATTTTAGAAGACTAAATCAAGGTTTACAGATGCTAAGGAAATTGCCTGAAGTCACATGGCTACTAAAAAATGAAGAATTAGTACTGGAACCCAGTCTCACTGACACCCAAGTTTGTGCTCTTACTCACTATGTTCTACTGCTACAAAATATTCTTTGAGTTGAAATAGATGTTTTCATTTGGAGGGACAGTGAAATAATTGCTTCCTTTTATTTTTTATTTTTTTATTTTTTTATTTTTTTATTCTACTTAAAAACACAAGCTGGAATCTGCACTGCCCAGCACCCTAGGGCTCTGTGAAGTTTTTCCATTTGAACAGATGGGGGAGCTTGTAGGCAGCTAATCTTTTCATTCTTTGTGTTCTTAAAAACAGACCCAACGGCTCAGTAATAAGTACCAGCATTAACGTTTGTGATTAGTCCTGGTGATGACTTAC
>NW_012107709.1:42902-44910 GCF_000951045.1 Mandrillus leucophaeus | reverse complement strand
GATAAAGGTATATTTATGTTACATTTTCAATTTGTTTGAAATCCAGACTTTTTTATTGCACACATAACACAACTTGTAGAAAACAAGAATGTACAGAGAAACAAAAAGAAAAAAATCACTCATGAATCTATCACGCAGAGGTTTATAGTTTCCCATAAAAATATATACATTTTAATAAAAATATATACATTTTAATAAAAATAGGTGCATGATAGACATACTCTTCTGTAACTTATTTTTTTCACTAAATATATCCAGATCATCATTTTTGACTGGCTACATAAGTCACACTGGAAGATTTTGTTGTGACTTCTTCAGCCAGTCCTCTGCTGAGGGCCTCTTAGATTGTTAGGTTTTCGCTTACCTGGCCTGGAGGACATAGGCGGCCTCAGCTTTGTGAATGCCCCTCAAGATTTTCTTAGAATAAACTTAGAAAGGGAATCCGTGCTTCACTTTTGAATCTATTGTAGGTCTCTTTGTTGGATAAAAAGAAACTGAGCCAGGTGCAGTGGCTCACACCTACAATCCCAGCACTTTGGGAGGTCAAGGTAAGAGGACTGCTGGAACCCAGGGGTTTGAGGCTACAGTGAGCCGTGATTGTACTACTGTACACCAGCCTGGGCAACACAGCAACACCCTGTCTCCAAAAAGAAAAAAAAAAAAAGAACGAAAAAGGAAAAAGAAAAAACTGAGTAAGGCCATTTTTAAAATGACAGTAAACCAAAATTGGATTCCACATTGACAAAAATTTCTTCAAACTTTTTCTGGTAGAAACTGGAATGAAGCCTATACTCATGAAATTCTGAAGATCTACGGTTCTGGAGAAAATTCAATGCAACCATGTGCTCTGTGCTCCACTCCAGCCACCAGCTTCCATAGCCACAAGTTGACCCTTACCTGTAATTGCTCTATTTCAAAAATAAATTTCAGGGATTCCAGTCTCAGCCCACAGCTTGCTATTATTATTCTCTGGGCATTTCTCACTCACTTAACTGTTTTTCAACCTGACGGGTGTTTCTGGGCCTTTTATCCAGCCATTCCTGTGTTTTCTTTGTCTTTGGCCACCTTTTTTCTCTGTCTGGCCTGAGTCTTCATAGTCCATCATCAGATCTCCACTTCTTGTGGATCACTGAGATCCTTGCACCCCTGAATTTTCACATCACCTGTCTAGAAAGATGGAGAAATGACACAATCTGCTGATGGGAGCCACTTTGAAATCATGTTCTTCGACATGAAAAGGGCCTTTACACCAGCCAGTGTCCTAGCAGTCCTGTTCCCATTCATGATCGTTCTAACCCTTCACTGCCTTCTCTTCATCCTCACTCCTCCTTTTCAGCAGACTGCCTGCTGCAGACTTTTGGCGGAACTCCCAGCCTCAGGCATGCCCTTTCTCACCTTCCCACCCTCCCTACAAACCCGCTGTACACCCTCGACCCTCTTGTGCTCCAAGATCAGAGGGCGGCTTGTTCCTTCTCCAGTTTGAAGCCAAGCCTGTGCCTTGGATATACTGCCCACCCCCCACCAAGGACCCATTTCTGAACATTTCCATCACGTCTCTCCCGCATGTTCAACCTCTTTGTTTCCGCAGGCTCTTTGCCCTCAGCCTAGAACTATTTTAACTTCTCTGGTTCCATCGATATTTCTACATTAACTCAATCTCTGGCCCCCCGTTTTCATTCTGATTTCCCATAGGTGGGGTCTGTCCTTCCTGTTTTCATTTTCTCACCTCCAGTCACCGACGTTTGGCTTCAGCTCCCACCATTCTTTTGAAAGTTTTCTAACTAAACTCACCACTGGTTAAAAAAGAGGCTTTTCCTCCCAGATCTTATCTGTACCACACTTAACACCTTGATCGCTCTCTTCTTTTTCCCGTCAACTTTGCATTATGTAAATTTTCAAACTTACAGAAAAGCTGAAAGTATGGTACGATCAGCAGCTGAGTGGCCATCACCAAGATTCCCCAATTGTTACCATTTTGCCTTAAATACAATCCTCCCAGTCTGGTGTA
>NW_012107709.1:36534-38217 GCF_000951045.1 Mandrillus leucophaeus | reverse complement strand
TGTGTCTTCCTGCCAGACTGAGAGGAGGGGCTGATTATATACCCTTTCACCTTTGCGTTTCCAGTAGCCAGCCCAAGACCAACACAAACTAGACTTTCAGACCAGGAATGAATGGTTGCATAAGCGGATGAATGAAGGAACGCCTGTGCTAATGTGCAAAAAAAAAAAGAAAAGCGTATTCAAAGACTCACCGATGTTTCTTATCCAAAACAGAAACATTGTTCTCTTTAAATTGATGCAGTACATTTTCCTAATAAAAAGTTTAGAAAAGCAAGACCCCGTCAGGCCCAGTGGCTCTCACCTGTAATTCCAACACTTCAGGAGGCCAAGGCAAGAGGATCGATTGAACCCAGGAGTCTGGGAACAGCCTGGACAGTAAAGCAAGACCTCCATCTCTACACGTTAAAAAAATTAACTGGGTGCAGTGACGCATGCCTCTAGTCCCAGCTACTTGGAGGGCTGAATTGGAGGACTGTCTGAGCCCAGGAGTTCGAGGCGGCAGTGAGCTATGATTGTACCACTGCACCCCAGCCTGGGCAATGGAGCGAACTGCTGTCTCAAGGAAAAAAAAAAAAAAAGAAAACAGATGTGCTTAAATTAAAAGTAACTATTACTCCTTTCCCACCAGGCCCTACGTGTAACAAAGTGCTAAAGTGTATCTCCTCTGACCTCTTTACGTATAATTATACGTACTTTAAAAAACATATTAGTTATGCACATTGTTCTAAAAATACAACGGAGATACTGTTCTCTAGCCTTACATACAGATTTGACCTTGTTATTTTTAATTGCGGCACAGAGTTGTGCCTTTCCATGCTGGACACTGAAAGTAGAAACCAGAAAAGAAATGATGTAGGCTCCTAAGTGGGGCTTGAGCTCATCACCTCCCAGCTGCAATCCCAGGCACGTTAATATCTGTAGGCCTCATTCTTCATCATCTTCTATAGCCTTATCCCACAGAAGTGCTGGGAGAACTGAGTGAAGAACGTATCGATGTTCCTGGTATGTTGTAAGTGCTTACTGAATACTAGCCATTGCTATAATATTCTTTTATTCCCTAAACATTGTAAACGAGTAAGGGTGAGTGACAAATTAGGACAAATATTCATAAAACATATGATGGGCAAAAATTATTATTACTAAGAGGACGAGAATACTCCATTAGAAAAAAGAAGAAGGCCTGGCACGGTGGTTCATGCCTGTAATCCCAGCTACTCAAAAGGATATGGCAGGAGAGTTACTGAAGCCCAGGAGTCGGAGTTCAGAGTGAGCCACGATGGCACCACTCAACACCTGCCTGGGCAACAGAGAAAGAGCCTGTGTCTAAAAAATAAAGAAAGAAAATAAAGAAGCTAGAGATGAATAGAAGAAGAAATATCGATGCTGTGTAAACATATTAAAATGCTCAACTTCTCAAGCTCTGTAATTTAAAGAAAAAAGTCAAAACCACAGGGTTGCATAAATAGCATGTTTCTTAAAAACTTAGCACTTTTTTGTAAAAATCAGAGCTAACAGAGTGCTGGGACACAGATACTTAGTGACACTCTTAGTATTAGACACTTCATAAAACTCTTTAATCCATCAATTCTACTTCCAGGAATTTGTGCTAAGGGTCATGGATATCTCAGGGATATTAGGTTGGTGCAAAAGTAGTCATGGTTTGCACCAACTCTCTATTCATGT
>NW_012107709.1:25086-35514 GCF_000951045.1 Mandrillus leucophaeus | reverse complement strand
GTTCTGGAGAAAATTCAATGCAACCATGTGCTCTGTGCTCCACTCCAGCCACCAGCTTCCATAGCCACAAGTTGACCCTTACCTGTAATTGCTCTATTTCAAAAATAAATTTCAGGGATTCCAGTCTCAGCCCACAGCTTGCTATTATTATTCTCTGGGCATTTCTCACTCACTTAACTGTTTTTCAACCTGACGGGTGTTTCTGGGCCTTTTATCCAGCCATTCCTGTGTTTTCTTTGTCTTTGGCCACCTTTTTTCTCTGTCTGGCCTGAGTCTTCATAGTCCATCATCAGATCTCCACTTCTTGTGGATCACTGAGATCCTTGCACCCCTGAATTTTCACATCACCTGTCTAGAAAGATGGAGAAATGACACAATCTGCTGATGGGAGCCACTTTGAAATCATGTTCTTCGACATGAAAAGGGCCTTTACACCAGCCAGTGTCCTAGCAGTCCTGTTCCCATTCATGATCGTTCTAACCCTTCACTGCCTTCTCTTCATCCTCACTCCTCCTTTTCAGCAGACTGCCTGCTGCAGACTTTTGGCGGAACTCCCAGCCTCAGGCATGCCCTTTCTCACCTTCCCACCCTCCCTACAAACCCGCTGTACACCCTCGACCCTCTTGTGCTCCAAGATCAGAGGGCGGCTT
This sequence comes from Mandrillus leucophaeus, assembly GCF_000951045.1. Classification (NCBI taxonomy): domain Eukaryota; kingdom Metazoa; phylum Chordata; class Mammalia; order Primates; family Cercopithecidae; genus Mandrillus; species Mandrillus leucophaeus. The sequence continues at coordinate 34,864 of NW_012107709.1, read as the reverse complement.
GTTCCTTCTCCAGTTTGAAGCCAAGCCTGTGCCTTGGATATACTGCCCACCCCCCACCAAGGACCCATTTCTGAACATTTCCATCACGTCTCTCCCGCATGTTCAACCTCTTTGTTTCCGCAGGCTCTTTGCCCTCAGCCTAGAACTATTTTAACTTCTCTGGTTCCATCGATATTTCTACATTAACTCAATCTCTGGCCCCCCATTTTCATTCTGATTTCCCATAGGTGGGGTCTGTCCTTCCTGTTTTCATTTTCTCACCTCCAGTCACCGACGTTTGGCTTCAGCTCCCACCATTCTTTTGAAAGTTTTCTAACTAAACTCACCACTGGTTAAAAAAGAGGCTTTTCCTCCCAGATCTTATCTGTACCACACTTAACACCTTGATCGCTCTCTTCTTTTTCCCGTCAACTTTGCATTATGTAAATTTTCAAACTTACAGAAAAGCTGAAAGTATGGTACGATCAGCAGCTGAGTGGCCATCACCAAGATTCCCCAATTGTTACCATTTTGCCTTAAATACAATCCTCCCAGTCTGGTGTATGCTTCTGTATATAGTTAAAAGTAAGTTGTAGATATCATGACATCTCCCTCCTAAATTCTTCAGATCATTTCTCCCAAAAATACGGGCATTCTCCTATATTACAATACCATCTTCACATCTAAGAAAAGTAACAATAATTTTTTACATCATTTGATATCAATTCCATATTCTAATGTCTCCAACTGTTTCAAGAATGTCTTTTACAACTATATTCTTTCTGAATCAAAATCTATTACAATAATCAATGTCCAAACAGATTTTGGGTTTTATGTTTCTTTATTCTTTCATAATCTGAAATAGTTCCCTAGACTTTTTTTTCCCATGACATTGAATTGTTTAGGAGTCTAGGTCAGTTGTCTTTTAGGATGTCCTGTATTTTCAGTGTTTCCTCAGAGCATAGCGTAAGTTGTTCCTTTGCTCGGTAAACTGGCAGCTCGGCCTAGAAACTAGGATGAACACTTCCAGCACAGATAACTCATTGGTAAGATGTCTGCTTCATGTTGCATGTTACCACTCATTTCATATTGATGGTGCCAAATTTGATCACTTTGTTAAAAGTGTGAACAAGAGATCTCTGTTGTTTGTTGTGGTTTTGGGGAGGTGTGACGGAGGTTTTGAGACAGATCCTCACTGTGTCACTCAGGCTGGACTGCAGTCGCACAGTTTTGGCTCACTGCAACCTTCACATCCCATGCCCAAGTGATCCTCCCACCTCAGCCTCCTGAGTAGCCGGGACTATAGAGATGCACCACCACGCTTGGCTAATTTCTTAAGGTTTGTGTAGAGATGAGGTCTCACTATATTGTCCAGGCTGGTCTTGAACTGCTGAGCTCAAGTGATCCTTCCTCCTCGGCCTCCCAAAGTACTGGGATTACAGGCATGAGCCACCACGACTGGCCACAGATCTCTGTATTTTAAAAGTACATTTTTCTTTTGCAATTATGAAGAGATCTATGAAGTCATATTTTGTATGATGGTAATATCCTACTTTAGAATCCATTAATGGTCCCTTCCTGAATCATTCACTGCATTAGGGATTTAAAATGTATTTTCTTAATTCTGTTATCTCTTCTACATTTATTATATAACATTGTTTAGTAAGAAACTTTCCCTTTGTCTCCTTTCTCCCCGTTTTTTCTTGGGATGCAAAACCACTATGAACTAATTGATTTTTAATTATGCAACATATTACACTAACATGGACAGTGAAAAACTCTTTAAGCTAGCTCCTATGTCTTTTTGGTACGACCTCAGTAGTTTTTGAGCACTTCTTTAGATTGCCGACAAAAAGAGGTATCCTTTCCTTGCTCCAGCTCTGGAATCAGTTTCTCTGAGGAGCCCTGGTTTCCTTTAACGGGAAATAGCATGTAAAACCAGGATCTAGGTGTTAGGTGTGCATATTATGAAGAGGGTGTTTGCTTTTCTGAATAATGACTTCATATTAATATTTCCAATTGAGGTTTAAAATTCCTCTGTTTTGTCACTTCTCTTTTTTGTTATACTGAAAATTTTTGTTCCTAAAATTAATAATGTTAATATACTTATTTGCTTTATCCCACAATATACTTAAAATAGTTATAAAATTATAATGCCAATATTACTACTGAAAATAAATCTACCAAGGGATGCTTACAATTTTATTACAGTACTTTGTGTTCTTGGGATATAAACCATAGAGATAAATAAAGTACTGTGTTTACAGTTACTCAAAATTATGTTTTTCTATATGGTGTCTTATCTTCCCAATAGAGAATTAGGTTCGTTTGTTTCTATTTGTGTTCAATTTTAGGATTTACCTTTTCACTTAATTTTATGTTTTGTATATGTAAAGTATTTCTATAGTTCCGAAGTCAGAACTATGTCAAAGGGATCCTCAAGGAAGTCTCACTCCCAGACCAATCTTCTCCACTCTACACATCTACACCCTTCTCCATGAATACTTTCATTAGTCTCTAGTTTGTTCTCTCTGTTTCTGTTTGCAAATATAACCGTATAGACACAAACCTATCATTATCTTAGTGAGATTTACTTTACTCTTTTTAAATAACTGAACACTGTAGTCATCCATAGAGTTAATGTACTATAGCTGTTTCTAATGAGTTGTTTCTAGTCTTTAGTTACTACTTGTAATTCTGTAATGAAAAACCATGTGCATGTATGCTTTTATATTGTGGAGGTATATCTTCAGGGTAAACTGGAAATACATGTCAAAGGGCTTGAATCAAAGGACAAATTTGCTCATAAGTAATTCTACTGAATATTGAAAAATTCTCCTCCCAAGGGGTTGTGCTTCTACCACCAGCAATGTAATAGTGGATTCTCCCTACTTCTTGGTTTCCTTGATACCATGGCACCACGCCCTTTTTACATTTCTTATTCCTTTCTAGACATTCTTTTCTTTTGTCTTTCTGAACTCCTCTTCCTCTGATCACACTTCAGTTCTATTTCCTCAAACTGTATCTATCTTCCCTGAGTAATATTATTCATTGTCCATAGCCATGAACACCAGTACTCCGATCCACACCTACATTTGCAGGACAGACAGTTTCCTGGAGCTTCATGTCTTCATCTGCTTACCCAACATTTCCATCCTTAGATGTCTTGCAGGTATTGAAATCATAAACAAAATAGAACTCATGAATTTACCCTCCAAAACTGCCTCTTGGATGGCACCACCATCCAGGCCACACTTTCAACCTGCTAGTAGCCCTGATTTCTCCCTTTCACTTACCCATCAGGCAGCCAGTTTTACCTCCTGCACATCTCTGGAATGGGTCTCTCCTTTACGCCCTAGTACTAGTTGCCCTCTCTCCGGGCCTCTTCTCCTCTCCTCAAGAACACTGCAGTGATCTTCTAGCTTGTTTTCTGTCTCCCACCCTCGGTTCTTCTGAAAATCATCTCGACACAACTGCTACACCGAGATTCTTTTTATAGATTTCTAAGTTCTACTTTGCTTGAAGTGTGGAAAACCTTAGGTAGTCATTGAAAATGAAAAGTAGTGCTCCTAGACTGCTTTCTGAAAGGGACCCTCCCAGGGTCAGTATTGTTAGAGGGAGCACTATGTAGCTGGTTATTTGAACCAAGAGCCAGCATCATGCTACTATGACCAGTTTTTTATATAGCAAAGATTTCGCGACAGATGAAATAAAAGATTCTTTAAAGGTAGTGAATTTAATCAAAGTGACTGGTGATTCAAACTACCAAACACGTATTAACCTAACATAGTTAAGAGAAAGACAGATTGAGCAAGGCAGTGAGAGGAGATAAATTACCATCTTAAATTCTTAAAAACTTGAGCATATTTAAATGTAAAGAGAATTGCAGTGAGGTAAGCATTCATTATAGCACTCTAGTGAAATTAGGATTTGCCTATAACATAAAACTCTAAAGTTTTATATTCTCTTTTCTTTGGAGGAAAAAGATGAATAATCAGAGATTTTTAAAAGAGAAAATCATATAACAATTCATATATTAAATAGTTTAGTACTTTATGGGTTTAGGTTACTTGTTTAAGTTATTACTTTTATAGTAACAATCAAAAGTGACAAAGGTATATATTTTCCAAATAGAAGGAAACAAATAAAAGTTTCCTGTTACCGTTGTGAAACAGAAAGGTCAACATTTTCCTGCAAGGTAAAATAATAGCTTCAAAAGAAAAACTATTTTTTACAATGAATAAGAAGCTAGGAGTCAACTTCGATTCCAATGAATATTAGCTGATTTTCCCCTAAATAATACTAATGACGTAAAATAAGAATTTAAAGAATAATTCTCAATGGTATAACCATAGATCACATTCAATATTGCCATTTCTATCCTTTCTGGAGTGTTTTTTTAAAAGCTAAAAAATTGATAGATTCCCACCACAGAACTGATTTTATGAAACCCTTTCACCCCTGCAAAGCCATCCTACCCCCACCCCTAAAGGGAAGTAGAATTATACTTAGGACTTCTGAAATGTGAAACAAGCAAACAAATGGAAAAATACCCCAAATGCCAATTATAGGGAAATTATATAAAAGCATCTAATGTACAAGCCTCCCTCTGCTGTTGGAATTGTACAGAAAAATATCTGTAGATTGATACTGGAAAAAGGGTGCCACATGGAGCCACCTCAGAGCTGCCTGTTTACATTTGATCTCTGCTGCCTGAACCACAGGCCCACCACCTGCCACGGGGATACCCAAAAACACAGAAGGCGTTTGAAAAAGGCAGAGCCTTTGATATTTCCCTCTACAAAACTTTCATCTACACTATCTAAACAAACTCTCTAGAGCTATGTTTATATCATGTAGAAAGAGCTGGGAAACTAACAATCACAGTGTATGAACAATCCTTTCAGCTAGTTCTGGCCTTCCGTGGCTGATTGTTGATGTATGGAAAAAATAATATTCAAAAAAATCCATATTTATTGTCGGTAGTCCCTTGTACTCTAAAAGTTAGCTGAGAAGAAAAAAACCAAGTGTTCCATTTACTTGTCAGGTTTTAATTTTTTTGGAGGGGGGTGCTTCTAGAAAAAGAAATATCTTAATGGCACTCCATCTCAAACATCAATTTGATTTTGAAAGAAAAACAAGCTAGAATAGACCTTCTCACTACTTTCTAAAGGCAAAAGCAAGGTACTGTGGGAAACTGAGTTCTAATAAGTATATGGAGCCTACTGTAAGGGATCATGAGATCCTCTGTCTACCATTGATGGATTGTGTGATGTGAGTTTGCCTGGCTCCATACTAAGGCTTTGCATGGTCACTAGAGATAATTAGACGCTGAGAGCACATAGAATCTGAAAACTTAGTAAGGAATTAACACAACTCAGTACGTTTTGAGAATATAATGGATCTAAAGGAAAGAAGATGAATTTAATGCTAGAACATTGGAGTCCATATAATAATCCACCCTAAGATGTATATAAAGTAAAACAGCAAACTCTACATACCCTTCTTTCTTTCTTTCTTTCTTTCTTTCTTTTTTCTTTTTATCTTTTCTTTCTTTCCCTTTCCTTCTTTCCTTCTTTCTTTCTTTTCTTTCTTTCTTTTTCTTTCTTTCTTTTTTCTTTTTCTCCTTTCCTTTCCTTTCCTTTCCTTTCCTTTCCTTTCCTTTTCCTTTTCCTTTCCTTTCCTTTTCGGAGAAGGAGTCTCTCTCATCACCCACGCTGGAGTACAATTGTGCAATCTCGGCTCTCGGCAACCTCCACCTCCCGGCTTCAAGTGATTCTCCTGCTTCAGCCTCCCAAGTAGCTGGGATTACAGGCACCTGCCACCACGCCCGGCTAATTTTTGTATTTTTAATAGACACAGGGTTTCACTGTGTTGACCAGGCTGGTCCTGAACTTCTGACCTCAAGTGATCCACCCACCTTGGCCACCCAAAATGCTGGGAATACAGGTGTGAGCCACCGTGCAGACCCATACCTTTCTTCTTAAGGCGTGTTTGCATGAGAATTGGAGCTGCCTTACTAGAGAGGCCTGGGCTCCCCAGTTCTCCCATGCAGGTCCCTGCTGCCTCCAACTCAGCTGGATTGTTCCACTCAGGGGAAGCAGCCGGATTCTTTCTCCTGTGCAGGTTGGCAGTCTGGGAAACAGAGACCAAGAATAGAATCTGGAGTAATGTCTATGCAGATATGCCTTAAGGTAAAAATAGGATTCCAAGCATTTTAGTTTTCATTTATTTGTCTAAGCTAAACTTCTTGACTATTTTTTAATCATCTAAATGTGACTTTTTAATTTTTTGACATTAAGAATACGTATTATTACTTCTAGTTCTCTTCCATACTTCCTGGTCATTTCAAAATACTATACATTACTGCCTTGAAACTTGTTTTTATTCTTCAAAATTAGCTTTCATTTGGATTTTAAACAACTGGGTTTTATTATTCTTTGTTTGGGTAATCCTGTGATACAAGGGAAAGAGAACTGGTTCTAGAGTCATTAATGGTGCCAGGTGCCATGGTAAGCCCTTTACATATGTGAACTTGTTGAATCATCAAAAACAACTCTATACATCTGTTTGTTGGCCTTATTTTACAAATGTGGAAGCTGAGGGGTTGTGACTTGCGCAAGGCTTCCCAGAGAGTAGGGAAGCTGGGATTCAAACCCAGACATTCTGATTGCTTGGCCCCACTCTTGACCATTACCAAAGTCAGTGTTCCAGATTCAGCTCTGCCCTTAACCCATTTATGCCAGAGGTTGCAATTTTTTGAATCAGACCTTGGCAATAACCTTGAGCAGTAGGATATAAATAACTCTCATATGCTTAACGTTCCAATAATGGAACGCTAGGCATAAGTAATTAATTCCATTGTTCTCAGATAAATTCTAAACATTCCTTAGCCTCAGTTTAATAAATAAGGAAATCAGCCTAATTTTCTTCTGCTAAAACTTGCAATTGCCTTTTAACTCCACAACCAGTGAGAACTTACGCTCTTACACCAAACTTCAAATCTGCTAGTTCCTGAAAATAAATCCTTGTAGTAGCTTAGAGAAGGGGTCTCTTTTCATTCACTATGGATGATGTAAAATTTGCATTCCATTATCTAAGGTAACATCGAATTATTCAAATATAAATAAAATACACCGTTTTCAAAATTTCAAATCTTGATATTTATTTCCTTTCAACTCGAGAGTCTTCTACGCTCTCTTCTCTCCATCATCTCTCTGCAGAAGACAGCCTGCTATTTTCCTGATATCTATTTCTGCCTCCTGCGGGATGGATGTTTTACTGGTATTTTAAACCAAATAAATGCTAAACCGAGTTTATCATCCCGCCTCCTCTGTTACTCACCAAATTTACTTCTTTAAATTGAACCTATTTCCTTATTTTTATCTTTGCATTAATAACATCTTCTCCCGAGTAACCAAGCTTAAAATCTTGGTCCTCTTTTATTCCTTTTTTCCCCATCCTACTAACCCCCCATCTGAAACTTCAAGTCCATTTTACTCATACAATGTGCCCTACATTCATCTACACTTTCCCATCTCCTTGCCAGGATCCCCCATCCTCAAGGTTAATCTTCCTAGGGTACCATTTGGATCAATCTTTGGCTCAAAATTATTCGAGGACTCCCTCAACAAATAGTATGTCAAAAAATATTTCTTTAAGTATTTAGAGTGCTCCATGATACTGGTCCATCATACAATTTTTGCTTTGTCTCTTATTACTTGCCAGTATACAGACTACCTTTAAGTTCAGCACAACTATTTACTGTTCCTTAGACATTCATTCCCTGATGTGCTTTTACTCATGCTTTTCCTTCCAGGTGAAATACTGTTCCCCTAATCTGCTTCTGTTAATGTCCTACCCAGATCAAATGCTGTTTCTTCCATGAAATCTTCCCAGGTTCCCACACCAAACAGGACTCTTTCCTTTCTTTTTTAATATGATTTCAACTTTTATTTTAGATTCAGGGGATACATGTGCAGATTTGTTACCTGGGTATATTGTGTGATGCTGAGGTTTGGGATACCATTGATCCCATCACCCAGGTACTGAGCACAGTACCCAATAGTTTTTCAACTCTTTCCCCCTTCAACCCTCCTCCTTCTAGTGGCCTTCAGTGTCTATTGTTTCCATCTTTATGTTCATGTGTACCCAATGTTTAGCTCCCACTTATAAGTGAGAACATGTAGAATTTGGTTTATGTTCCTGGATTAATTTGCTCAGGATAATGGCCTCTAGCTGCATCCATGTTGCTACAAAGGACGTGGTTTCATTTTTTCATGGCTGCATAGTATTCCATGGTTTATATGTACCATATTTTCTTTATCCAATCCACTGCTGATGGGCACCTAGGTTGATTTCATGTCTTGCTATTGTGAATAGTGCTGCAATGAACATATGAGTGCACATGTCTTTTTCATAGAACAGTTCCTTTCCTTTTGGATATATACCCTGTGATGGGATTGCTGGGTTGAATGGAAGTTCTGTTTTAAGATTTTTGAGAAATCTTCAAACTGCTTTCCACAGTGGCTGAACTAATTTACATTCCCACCAGCAGAGTATAAGCATTCCCTTTTCCCCACGGCCTCTCCAGCATCTGTTACATTTTGACTTTTAGTAATAGCCATTCTAACTGGCATGAGATGCTATCTCATTGCGATTTTGATTTGCATTTCTCTGATAATTAGTGATGTTGAGCATTTTTTCATATGTTTGCTGACAGCTTCCTTTGAGAAGTGTCTGTTCACGTCTTTTGTCCATTTTTGAATGGGGTTATTTGTTTTTGCTTGTTCAGTTAAGTTCTTTATAGATTCTGGATATTAACCCTTTTTGGATGCACAGTTTGCAAATATTTTCTCCTGTTCTGTAGGTCATCTGCTGGCTTTGTTGATGGTTTCTTTTGCTGTGCAGAAACTCTTTAGTTTAATTAGGTCCCAGTTGTCAATTTTTGTTTTTGTTGCAGTTACTTTTGAGGGCTTAGTCATGAATTCCTTCCCAGAGCTGATGTCCACAATGGTGTTTCCTAGGCTTCCTTTCTTTTTTATTTGTGCCAATCCTATGGGAATTTTCATTACCCTTCATTCTTTTAAAAGTCAAAGAATGTAATCAACTATAAGCAAATTTAGTATTTATATCCCTGTTGTTATGCAATAAAGACAAAACAAAAGCCAGAGAGGTGAAGTAATTTGCCAAATATCATATAGCCAGGCAAAGTCAAGACTAGAAAAGTCTGAGAGTCAGGCGCAGTGGCTCACACCTATAATCCCAGCACTTTGGGAGGCTGAGGTTGGCGGATCACCTGAGGATGGGAGTTCAAGACCAGCCTGACCAACATGGAGAAACCCCATCCCTACTAAAAATACAAAATTAGCCAGGCATGGTGGTGCATGTCTGTAATCCCAGCTACTTGAGAGGCTGAGGCAGGAGAATCACTTCAACCCGGGAGGCAGAGGTTGCAGTGAGCCAAGATCATGCCACTGCATTCCAGCCTGGGCAACAAAGAGTGACTCCATCTGAAAGAAAGAAAGAGAGAGAGAGAGAAGTAGAGTTTAATTTTTCATCTCATAAACGGAAAATGTCCCTAGGCACTTTTCTGCCTTTCTTTTGCACAGATGTGAATATATGCATACATACCTGTCTGTTCACCTGACATAACCCACACATACACCTACAATCTACTCACACCACATCTATCTTTGAAAAATAGGTAACTACAACTCCAGAAGAAGATTCTCTGATGGTGGTGAAAATTGTAATTTATCATTATGATGAGGATGATTGTGATTGCTATTGTCATTAT
>NW_012107709.1:21890-23871 GCF_000951045.1 Mandrillus leucophaeus | reverse complement strand
CTTGAACTCCTGACCTCATGATCCACCCACCTCAGCCTCCCAAAGTTCTGGGATTACAGGCGTGAGCCACTGCACCTGGCCCTATAATTATATATTTTAATTTATTGGAATTTTACTAGCTCAAGGGAAGAGGTAATTGTTTTCTTATGTTTAAATGGCTATAACTCACAGAAATGAACTATGTGGCTCCTGAGTCCCCCTGATCCTCAACTGACTGCCTGACATCAGTCACTGGAAGACTGCCCTGTTACCTCCTGAATCAGTCCTTGCTTTATCCTTCAGTCCCCCAGCAGGCTGAGCTCCTGCCTTCTTGCCTAAGTTGTACACGACGTGGTACCCAAGTCCCTCCAAAGCATGGATGTGTTCCTTACCACCAGTAGTCACCTGCCTCTTCCTTATTTGGACAGATGTTATGAATGCTGGACTCCCTCTGACCTTTTGCCAAGGAAACTTGTATCTAGCCTGCCTTGTCATCCCCAAACACACCCCAACTTTGTGTCTTGGGTTCTTCTCCCGTGCCTGGGCTCTCAAGTTCAGCCTGCACTTGTGCTGTCCAGCCTACCCAAGGCTTCCTTGCTACACACACTGCACAAAGCAATTAAAAGAAAGTGCGTATATTTACCATAGCTGTGCCCAAACAATTTTAGTAAATAGTTTAGTGGAAAAATGGTAGAAATTTGGGTAAATTCAAACTAAAAGGACAACTATATTGTGGTTAATTATCAGGAAAATTGCAAATCATAATCTTATAAGTTATCTAGAATTAACTCTCAGTCTTTCACTTCAGTTCCCATAATTTGGAGTACACTATATTCCTAATACAGAACTATGATGGTATAGATGTGTAAAATTTACAAAAAATCCTAGAATTTTGGTATAATTCCTATTATTGAGATGCTTAAACATATTGGAAAAATCAACTGGGAATGAATATAAAAAGGGCTGCTATTGCAAACAAAGCATTTGATATGGTCCAGAATTCATCAGCAGCCAAACTCAGGCCCTAATATCATCCATCTAATGATTTTTAACCCATGCACCTTTTCTTTCATGAGCAAAACAGGGCCAGGAGCAGCTGCCCTCAATATGTTGGAGGTAGTGCAAGGCTTCACCCACTGAGATCAATATATATATTGAACACTCTACGTGTTCAATGCATATATTTATGGAATCATTGATAGTGGTCTCAGTATCACTGAGCTGCGTCCTTAGGATACAATAAACAAAATGAATGTAGTCCCTGGCCTCAAGGAGCATACATTATAGAATAGAAAACAAGCAAAAAAGTAACCAGACCTGCAAATAAAATAACTGCAAGTAGTGGTAAGTTCTATGGAAAGAAACAAATAATAGGCTGAGATCAAGAATCACAAGAAGAGATGGGGTGACCAGGGAAGAACTCCTGAGATCTTAATATTAAAGTGAGACTTGAAAAACATGAAAGAGTCAGACCTGCAAAATTGGAGAAACAAGACAACAGCATGTGCGAGAGACCAGAGGCCAAAAAGGACCAGAAATGAACATAAGACCAGAGTAGATGGAGGGTAGAAAGGAAGGGAAACAGACAGCAAGGTGAGGTTGCAGAGGTGGTGAGCAAGAAACAGATGGTGCAAGGCCTACAAGATGTAGAAAGGAACTTGGAGAGAGCCAGAGTGGCAACTGGGAGACCCCAAAAAGCTAACATCATAATCCAGGGGAGAGATATTGATGAGCTCAACAAATTGGGGGCTGTGGTTAGACAGCATGCATTGTAGATATATTCTGAAGATTCTGAGACACTGTCCTGCTACCCATGAACTTCTTTGAGTCCCTGTTCCCCACCCTGTCATTGGCCCCTTGAGCTACTTCCTGGTCCTGTGCCTTTTCATAAGCAATGGCTACCTCTCTGTGCTTCTTTGAGAGGTAAGGACAGGGCCCCAGTTTGCTGAATGACCAAATCTGCCCTGTTTCAGATCACCATACTGGCCCTCTTTCCCAAATT
>NW_012107709.1:17268-18650 GCF_000951045.1 Mandrillus leucophaeus | reverse complement strand
CTGAAAGAAAGAAAGAGAGAGAGAGAGAAGTAGAGTTTAATTTTTCATCTCATAAACGGAAAATGTCCCTAGGCACTTTTCTGCCTTTCTTTTGCACAGATGTGAATATATGCATACATACCTGTCTGTTCACCTGACATAACCCACACATACACCTACAATCTACTCACACCACATCTATCTTTGAAAAATAGGTAACTACAACTCCAGAAGAAGATTCTCTGATGGTGGTGAAAATTGTAATTTATCATTATGATGAGGATGATTGTGATTGCTATTGTCATTATTAAAGTCCAGATCTGATGCTTGGCTTTTTTTGCAGTATAGTTATAAATGATGAATACAGATTTTTAAAATAAGGGATCAAGGTAGTAGCTATGTATGACAGCTAAGAATTCCTATTTCTAAATAGCTCTCAGTAGGGGATAAAAAGCAATTGATAGCTCTCTTTGGGACAAACGTACTGAGATAGCATGTCTACACTCTCTGTATTACTACCTGGTCTTCTTAGCCATCTGTCAAAGAAACAGACTGACTTCAACCAACAGTTTCCATCAAACTCATTTTCTAGACAAAGAAACTGAGGCTTGGCAGAGAATGAAGTATAGGCTTGGTGAGAGAGCGTTCTGAGCTCCGTAATTCACTTAGCCTCTGGGCTCCTGCACCCCTCATCCTTTTTATTCTCAGTGTTTCAGGGCATTGTTCCTTCAGTTTGCACTGGGTTGGTTGGAGGTAGGCACCACAGGTTTGATTGATACAGCAATTTGCATCTCAAGGCATCGCTCGATAAATACAGTGCAATGAAAGGCTACTCTCTCACCAGCCAATTTCCCCCCCTGGGCTGACTTTAGAAGCTCATTGATGTCACTTCCTTCCTCAGTCAGCAAGTGAATTTTCTTTAATTCTCAAGACCAGCTGTCCATGCTGTCAACAGAAAGTTATTAAAATTCCTTTAAAGTGAATAAAAATAGCCTAAAAGCAAATGTACTTGGAAACAGGAAAGAATCAGTATGCAAAGTCCACAAACCTCTGAGCAAAATAATGTTGATCCAACCAGAGATTTCAAACATTGTATATTCAAGTTGCTAGAAAAAAATAATTAAAAGATGCTAAGCCACATACTTCTTAATCTTTTATTAGCAAAGGCTTATACAGTTAAAATGTATCCCCCTAAATTTCATTCCGCCTTTTCAAGTATGATTTGAATAAATTTGAGAATGACTTAGGTTTTCGTTAAGTGGGATTCCCTCCTCTTTTCTTGCATAGGCTAGAGAACATTTTCATCTCTGCCAGGCTAAGGTGATCCATTAGCAAAAGACAAACATTATCAATAGCAGCAATCATAACCACTAGGACCACAAAAATAATATAATTTTATATAT
>NW_012107709.1:0-14893 GCF_000951045.1 Mandrillus leucophaeus | reverse complement strand
GAGGTAAGGACAGGGCCCCAGTTTGCTGAATGACCAAATCTGCCCTGTTTCAGATCACCATACTGGCCCTCTTTCCCAAATTTTCAGGTTCCTTCTTAAAATACTCTTTGATGGGGAAAAAGGGGGGGTGTGATACTCCAGATCACCACAGTTCTGGAATATGAAATTACTCTACATGTGCAGATATATAATGGGCATATTTGCACCCCAGGAAACAGGAATAGATTCATAATCTCATCTTCTTTTCCTTGCCCAATTTCAAGACTTCACATATGGCACCTTCAAAACAGTTCAAGCACCCCTACAGAAGGGGTCATGCTAAATGTAGGTTATAGTACAGGACGAGACAATGTCATGGAAAGTGGGGAACAGAGCCAACCAGTTCTTTGAGAGAAAGGAGCAGGCTAATTGGGAGCAATGGTCTTATTCACAGTTGAGTCTCCAGAACTTAGTACCCATCCATATATGACACCTAGCAGCTGATCAAACAGTATTTGTTGGAATAAATGAATAAAGCAGGTACAACTCTTTCTAATCTTTATTCCCTGTATTCATTTGTTACCAATTGCTCTCAAACATTACTTCAACAGGCTGTCTTTGATTTTCTTCATCTTCCTTCTCATTTCTACCTCCTTAGTCTAGGCCCCAAACCATCACTTAGTTTATGCACCCCACCAATGCCTCCTAGGTATTCTCCAATTTCTCCCCCTACTCTGAGCAATTTATTTACCAGTTTAATCTTCCTTTATAACCCACCTCTGCTGAAAAAAACCATAATTGCCCCCCAAATTGTCTATTGCTTTAAACATAAAGCAATTGACCCAGACCTGCCTGGGCAATGCTGTTTCCCTCTAAACCCTCTCTCCTAGTTAGGGAGTCATCACCATTATTCTTCCCAACTTCTATCCATTTTTGAAGACCTAATTCAAATTCCACCTTCTAATTATTCTGATTCCTGTTACCAAGACAGGTCCTATCTCTGAACTTACTTTTAAGTTCTTAAACTCACCGTATCTCTAGAATTTGCTCAAACATGCAAAGAGATATCCAATAGATAGCACAATACGAATACTTAGATATCCATATCCAAGAGATATTCTTGAACTCCATGAGGCAAAAGGCTAATAAGAAATCAATTAAAATCATGGTTCCCGGTTGTTCATGACATATTTCTGCATGAGTTAAAAGGGAGTATAGCAGTGATTAATGGCAGCGTACCTCTTGGAAACCTACTCGCTCCCCAAGACCAATCATATTGGTTATTCCCCTCTGTGTGCCCACAGCTTGTTATCCATAACTCTATGAAAACACTTCTCAGGAGGCACTACAGTTTATCTTCACTTATCTCTCTCTGCCACCTGACCCTGACCTCTTTGAGGGCAAGCACCCTGCTATATCATCTTTGCATGCCTAGCACTTAGGAGGTATCTGACACAGTGAAAGTATTATAGTTTTTGGAATGAATACACTATAGTGTAAGACATTGAACTTACATTTTTAGTTCTTTAAGTTAGAGAAAATGACTACACATCTAATGAGTCGGTAGTTTTGAGGAACTAGTAACTTACCCAGAGAAGCCTACATCGGAGAAATTATTTCACACGTTAGAGCCTATGGTTCAAAATAAACTTTCACAAGGTGGTAAAAGATACACCCAGGTATGAAGTGCTGCTGGATGGACTGGTCCTCCAGGGTTTATACCGATTGTCAGAGCCCCAAATGACTGTTCATTGCAGGAAGTAAAAGCTATGATGCAAAGGCAGTCTCTATGTGCAAAATCTCCACCATAAAAAATTGTTGATGTCCCAATTGCTCAAGAGTCCTACCTGCCTGAGGACATACTTGGTGGAGTTGAGATCCACAATGGGGATTGTAAAGTAAAGGTTTCCAACACCCTGGAAAGCTGACTGGATCTCAGGCTAGCAGATGATGCCAGAAGTCCAGGGAGCCTTGTTTGGTGCAAATGCCAACAGGAAGTTTGTGGACTAAGCTTTTGGGAGGTGAAGTCCATCGCTAGCTCTCCTGCTGTGACTTCACCTCCCAATTCCACTGCTATGACGTGGAAGCTTCTGATATTTGAAGAAACAAGAATGTCTAAGTAGCTTCCTCTTTGCTGTTCCAGTATTGCTCTATTAGTGGATGCCCCTCTGTCACTAATGTCCTTGCCTAATTACTAACAATGGGAGAGAGTCTCATGTAAGGAACCCACCTCTAGTTTATCTCAAAGTAGCACAGCTCCAGTTGGCTCTGCAGCATTAGGTGATGGGAGCAGATGGTGGCTGCATGCACTTCACCAAGTGTCCTGCTCATCCTCTGGCTCCCAGCATCCTGGTCTGGAGGTGATGCATGTGGTGTTCTCTGCCCTGAAGTTTCTGCTCTTGAGGTTTAAGACACACGTGGCACATCATTCCTTCCAGCAGTAGTAGCCTCACTGTTACTGTTTGGGCCTAGAAATTTCCCTCATCTATAAATGTGATTTTAAAATCTAAGCCATGAATATGCTTCATTTATTAAAACAAAAGATTTATGTTGATTTAATTGTAATTTCTTATGTAAGGCACTACAAATTTATGGTTTGAGAGAGTAAAGTTCCTACTGAGATACCTAGAAAAGAAGTATTTTCCAAATCCCTTTGACCAAAAAAAAAAGAAAAAAAAAAGAAAAAAAGACTTTGAGCTACAGATAGATTCTTGCAGATCTATGCATGGCTACAGAAGGTCTATTAGCCTCATGCCTTTTTCCATTTTTTCTGTGTGTTGGCATTTTTCTGAAATGCAGAATCATAGCTGCTCTTAGTTTCTCAAAGGAGCCTGTTACCTGAAAGAGGTTCAGAATCACTGCTTTAAACTGTTTAGGCAGCAAAAGAACTTTCCCTAGAGTTTTAGTCAGTTCGTGGTGATTAATCAAACAACTTACAATGAGAAGAATTAGTGAGTCTTACTGCAGAGTTTGGAGAATTTGAGGCAGTTGTCCTGGAATTATAAATCTTAGAGAAATAGGTCCTTCCCCACCCATGTTGATGATGGTGGGTTGGGGCTGTTTCTACAAATTTTATTGCTGAAGCTCATGAATGCGACAGAAGTGTCTCAACACCAGCTTCATCATAAGATGAGCCAACAATGTCCACAACCTCCCTCTGCAGTTTATTCTGCTTTGTTTTGTGAAGACATAATGAGATTAACATTTAAGAAATCTGGGAGAATTCTCCACTTTATCTGCCAGTCAGACAACCTTGTCAAATGTTTTTATTTTTTCCCCTTCTAATCCTCTAACCAAAAGCTGGAGGGACAAGACCCAAATATGAGACAAAAAAGACTAGTTTTATCCTGAAAGTCAGCTTTAAAAAAAATTTTGTTTCAATAATTTTTGCAGAACAGGTGGTTCTTGGTAACATAGATAAGTTCTTTAGTGGTAATTCTGAGATTTTGGTGTACTCGTCACCTAAGCAGTGTACAAGCTACCCCATTGTAGTCTTTAATCCCTCACCCCTCTTCAACTCTTCCCCCTGAGTCCCTAAAGTCCATTACATCATTCTTACACCTTTGCGTCCTCATAGCTTAGCTCCCACTTATAAATGAGAACGTGTGATATTTGGTTTTCCGTTCCTGAGTTACGTCACTTAGGATAATGGCCTCTAGCTCCATCCAAGTTGTTGCAAATGCCATTGTTTCATTCCATGTTATGGCTGAGTAGTATTCCACGGTGTATATATACCACATTTTCTTTATCCACTTATTGGTTGATGGGCATTTAGGTTCTACATTTTTGCAATTGCGAATTGTGCTGCTGTAAACCTGCATGTTCATGTGTCTTTTTTTGCATAATGAAAGTTTGCTTTTCTATGTTGTAAGAGTAGCTACGTTGTTCCTTAGAATGCTGGCCGTCCTTTCACCCATAGACCATGAAAATTTGGACAAGTTTCTGCATGTATTTGAGCCCTGGTCACATAATCTTTAAAAACGTAGAAGGAATAGTCTCTACTTTTCAGGGTAGTTCCAAGGACGTAATAATGTCTGTGGGGCATGTCGCCTAGGCCCAGGACACAGCAGTTCCTCAGCAGAGTGTGCTTTCTCCCTGTCCCTTGAGGAACAGCTGAGAAAAAGCATGAGAACTTGTCTGAATTCATTTCCTTTTGCTGCTGTAACAAATTACCAAAAGCTTTGTGGCTTAAAACAATACAAATGTGTGCAACTTACAATTCTAAAGGCCAGAGTTCAGATGGGCCTCATCAGACTAAAATCAGGGTATCAGCAAGGCTGTGTTCCTTTGCAGTGCTCTAGGAGTCATCCATGTTCTTCCCTTTTCCAGCTTCCAGAGGTTGCCCACAGACCTTGGCTCATAGCCCCCTTCAGCAATGGCGTCACTCTGACCCCGCTGCTACTGCTACCTTGCCTTCTCTCTGCTGTAAACTCTCCTGTCCCTTTATTATAAGGATTCTTATGGTTACACTGGTTGTGTCCAGATAAGCTTCCCATCGCCAGATTCTTAACTGAACCACGTCTGCAAAGTCCCTTGTCCTGAAAGATCCCGTATTCACAGGCTGATCAGGATGTGGACATGTTGGGGACCATTATTCGATCTGCCATAATTGTCATGTCAGCTTCTGTAACCTACAGATATCTTCCTCTTTATTACAGGCACAAGCCTCACTTATTAACTTCTTCATTTTTTTTCCTTCTCCCATTGCATCTTATTTATTTATTTATTTTTCAGACAGGGTCTCGCTATGTTTCCAAGACTGGTCTTGAACTCGAGGGCTCAAGCACTCCTCCCACCTCAGTCTCTTGAGTAGCTGGGACTACAGGCACATGCAACTACACCCAGCTAATTTAAAAAAATTAGAGATGAGGTCTTGCTGTGTTCTCATTGTATCTTTAATCATGCTATCATCTGCCAGATTCCCTAATAAAAACCTGAGGGTAGCCCTTGCTTCCAGCTCCTGTTTTTCCCACATTCAATCAATCTCCAGAACCTACCTCAGAAATGCCACCTGCTCCTGGCGTCCCGCCCTTCCCATTCTCACTGCCTGGGCTCAAGCCCTCACCCCTCCTATCTGGACACAGCACATGCTCATTGCTGTCTTCACCACCCGCCTCTACTACCCCTTAAACCCATCTCCATACCACCACTCAACTCATCTTTCTCAAGAACTGCTTTGGCCACCTCATCCTCATCTGAAAGACTTTTGCTGGCCTCCTTCTGCCTGCAAAGCCTCCAATATCATCCCAAATCACAACCTCCGAAGGCTGTCCTCCTTCCCTCTTCCCACATTCCATCTCCGCACCTGCTAAAGTGTATGCATGTATTACATAAGCCACTCAGAACTTCTCACAATTCACCCACACACACCCTACTCTTGCCTGCCTCTGAGATTTCTTTACTCGTTCTGCCCCAACTAACTGGAGTGCCCCTCTTTTATCCTTTACCTGCAAAATTCATTCTTGTTTCATTCAATCCTCATAAATCTGAGAGTGGGTGGATATTGTTAACCCTTTGCTATATATAGGCAAACAAGTCAGAGCATTAAAGTAACTGGCCCCAGTTCAAACACCTAGTAATTGTCAGAGCTGCTGTTAGATACAGGCTGTCATTTAGTCCATTTTCTAGAGTTCAGTAGGCTGCTGCATCATTAGGATGTGAATATTTTACTGTTCGGCTCTTACTTGTCTCTTCAATTTCTGCAGCTTTCCCTTGGTCCCAAAGGAAACAAAACCAAGGTTTTGTAGTGCTGCTGCCACCCCTGACACCCTAAGGAGTTGGTGTTTCAGTTGCCAACCAGAGTTGAGTGGTCTTTTAAAAATGCAAATCTGTGCATGATATATATTTTTTTAACTTTAAGTTCTGAGATACATGTGCAGAACATGCAGGTTTGTTACATATACACATGTCATGGTGGTTTGCTGCACCCATCAACCCATCATCACATTAGATATTTCTCCTAATGCTCTCCCTCCCCTATTCCCCCACTCCCTGACAGGCCTCAGTGTGTGATGTTCCCCTCCCTGTGCCCATGTGTTCTCATTGTTCA
Source organism: Mandrillus leucophaeus (assembly GCF_000951045.1). Taxonomy (NCBI): domain Eukaryota; kingdom Metazoa; phylum Chordata; class Mammalia; order Primates; family Cercopithecidae; genus Mandrillus; species Mandrillus leucophaeus. The sequence continues at coordinate 8,865 of NW_012107709.1, read as the reverse complement.
ACTCCCACTTACGAGTGAGAACATGTGGTGTTTGGTTTTCTGTTCCTGTGTTAGTTTGCTGAGAGTGATGGTTTCCAGCTTCATCCATGTCCCTGCAAAAGACATGAACTCATCCTTTTTTATGACTGTATAGTATTCCATGGTGTATATGTGCCACATTTTCTTTATCCAGTCTATCATTGATGGGCATTTAGGTTGGTTCCAAGTCTTTGCTACTGTGAACAGTGCTGCAATAAACATACATGTGCATGTGTCTTTATAGTAGAATGATTTATAATCCTTTGGGTATATATCCAGTAATGGTATTGCTGATTTAAATGGTATTTCTGGTTCTAGGTCTTTGAGGAGTTGCCACACTGTCTTCCACAATGGTTGAACTAATTTACACTCCCATCAACAGTGTAAAAGCATTTCTATTTCTCCACATCCTCACCAGCATCTGTTGTTTCCTGACTTTTTAATGAGTGCCATTCTAACTGGCGTGAGATGGTATCTCACTGTGGTTTTGATTTGCATTTATCTAGTGACCAGTGATGATGAGCTTTTTTCATATGTTTGTTGGCTGTGTAAATGTCTTCAAGAAGTGTCTGTTCATATCCTTTGCCCGCTTTTTGATGGGATTTTTTTTCTCATAAATTTGTTTAAGTGCTTTGTAGATTCTAGATATTAGGCCTTTGTCAGATGGATATATGGCAAACATTTTCTCCTATTCTGTAGTTCACTCTGGTGATAGTTTCTTTTGCTGTGCAGAAGCTCTTTAGTTTAATTAGATCTCATTTTTCAATTTTGGCTTTTGTTGCCATTGCTTTCAGTGTTTTAGTCATGAATTCACAAGCATCCCTATACACTAATAATAGACAAACAGAGAGCCAAATCATGAGTGGACTCCCATTCACAACTGCTACAAAGAAAATAAAATACCTAGGCATACAACTCACAAGGGATGTGAAGGACCTCTTCAAGGAGAACTACAAACCACTGCTCAAGGAAATATGAGAGGACATGAACAAACGGAAAAACATTCCATGCCCATTGATAGGAAGAATCAGTATCATGAAAATGGCCATGCTGCCCAAAGTAATTTATAGATTCAATGCTATCCCCATCAAACTACCATTGACTTTCTTTACAGAATTAGAAAAAAACTACTTTAAATTTCATATGGAACCAAAAAAGAGCCCGTATAGCCAAGACAGTCCTAAGCAAAAAGAACAAAGCTGGAGACATCATGCTACCTGACTTCCAACTGTACTACAAGGCTACAGTAACCAAAACAGCATGGTACTGGTACGAAAACAGATATATAGACCAATGGAACAGAACAGAGTCCTCAGAAATAACACCACACATCTACAACCATCTGATCTTTGACAAACCTGACAAAAACAAGCAATGGGGAAAGGATTCCCTGTTTAATAAATAGTGTTGGGAAAACTGGCTAGCCATATGCAGAAAACAGAAACTGGACCCCTTCCTTTACACCTTATACAAATATTAAATCAAGATGGATTAAAGACTTAAACATTAGATCTAAAACCATAAACCCTAGAAGAAAACCTAGCCAATACCATTCAGGACATAGGCTGTGCATGCTATTCTGATGTCACTACCCATGCACTGGCCTGAATCCCCTTAATGGCCAATTTCCCACTGCTCTTGAGAGGATCTTACATTTCCCAAAAATGGTCTACCTGAATTCTTTGCAGGGTTTCCTGCCTACCTGTGTAGCCTCCCTCACACTATGCCCTGCTCACCTCTCCACACCTGCCATGCTGGCCTCCTTTCTATCCTTGAATCCACTATGCTCCCTCCTATCACATGGCCCTTGTCATGTTCTTCCTTCTACCTGAATGTTCTTCCCCCTCTTCTTGGTCAAGTTAACTCCTTTATCATCTTACAGGCTTTGACTCAAACGTCACTTCTTTGGGGAGCCCACATTTAAACACCAGTGATCTGTAATTTAAAAGGCCAAGCTTTTCCCACAAACCATGTTGTCTCTTCTTTAAACACTCTGCATATAAACTGACAAAAGAAATCTAAAACATATCACGAGTATCTGATTGAGCATTGCCCTTGCGAAAATGAAGAAAATTGATTCTTATTATCTGGCGAGTCTAAGACTGGCCCTAGGCATCAGACATTTCCTAATAATGACACCATCAAATAGCCCACTCTGAACATCATCATTCAATTTCCCCTATACTTCTTACACTTCTACTGTATCTCATATGACATCTAGCTTGGTACTGAATACTTAACAAAATGTTTAAGTATGCTTATTATTGGTTGACTACTTGACCAGTAAGTTTCAATTGGGACATCTTTTTTTTGAAAATGGTTTGGCAATTTCTCAAACAATTAAACCTACAACTATTATATAACCCAGCAATGTCACTTCTGGACATTTATTTCAGAGAAATGAAGATTTATGTTCACATAATAACTTGTACACAAATGTTTATAGCAGCTTTATTCATCATAGTCAAAACTTAGAAACTACCAAGATATCCTTCAACGAGTAAATGGCTAAACAAACTTTGGCACATCCATACCATAGAATACATCAAAAATAAAAAGAAACCCACCACGTTGACACACACAGCAACCTGGATGAATCTCCAGAGAAGTACGCTGAGTGAAAAAAGCCAGTCCTTAAAGGCTCTATGCTTTATGATTCATTTATATAACATTCTTGAAATGACAAAATGACAGAAATGGAAAACAGACTAGTGGTTACCAGGGTTTAAGGAGAGCATGCAGGTGGAGGGGAAGTGATGTAGCTATAGTGGACAAAAAGGGAGATACTTGTGGTAAGGAAATACTCTTTACTTTGACCGTATCAATATTAACACCCTGGTTGTAACGTTGTACTATAGCTTTTCAAGATGTTACCATTAGGGGAACTGGGTAAAAAGTACAAGAAATCTCTCTGCATTATTTCTTACAACTACATGTGACTCAACAGTTATTTCAATTAAAATTAAAGTTTGTTTTTTTTAAAAGAGACCCATTTAATAAAATGTTCGTGAACACTGGGGTGTTCCTTATTTTTTATGCCCCTTGGTTGCCTGTCATATATTACTCTGAATGTTTTTCATCCTGATCAAGATACAATTTATAGAACTGTTGGTTTGTACTTCAATCTCTGGCAATACCATAACAACAAAGTATAATAAGGCCTTTATCACTCCCCGTGTAAGAAATGTTTTTTGAAGTAGCACTTCTGCCCTGCCACCTCAAATCTCCTTGTCTGGTTCTCAGGGTTCTCTGAGCTTAGTATTAGTATTATACTTCAATCGGTTGTTATTGTTTGGAACACTTTGTTTTGACTGGCTGTTGTTCAAATTTCTCTTCGGTCCTTTTCATCTCTTCATCATTTCTCTGCGAAAGTTTAATACCTTCTGCTGGTATCACCCTTATTGGATTTCCATTCCATTTTCTGTTATCTTTGCCTAACACAGTTTATTTAGGTTTTAACTTTTTTCCCCCAGTTATTGAAGTGGTTGTAAAAGTCCACATTGTGATAGAAATCTTTGCTCAGAGAGTCCATGACCGCTTGGAAGTGTTTACTGTAAACAGAGCAGGATCAGTACCACATTTTATTCATTTTCATGCTTTAATGTAAAAATTCTTTCTGCTTTCTCTTTCAGTGAGTACAGAAAAAATCCAGGAACATATCACCAACCAGGTATTCTCTCACTTCTCATAAACTCTAATATAGAATTTTGTTTCAAATGTTAATAATTAAACATGTGTAAATGTAAAAAAGGCGGGGGGTAATGTTAGCTGTTAGTTATGAGCAATATATATGTTACTGGTTCTGGGGAAAAAAACATATTTGGTCATATGTAGATGATCATGCACTTTCTTTGTCTTCTCCCAAGCCAAGTCCTTCCCTACCACATCCTACCCAAACAGGAAACAGTAGACTAATGAGACTCTGCCAGTTCTAACTTGCAAGTATCTCTCTGACCTGATTGTGACCTCTGCATTGATACTATCATGGCAGTAAATAGATATTTCCATCTGCTTTTCCCTTAACTAAGGTTACTGTCCGTGATTTTCTCAGGTTTTCATTCAATCAGCTCAAAGTCACTGCCTCCCAAACAGCTAAGAACTGGCCCCCTATATACCACAAGTTGATCTTCCATTCTGGTCTTTTGTTTCTACTCACAGTTGACCAGCATCTTCCTGTTTGCATCACGGTTTTCTTATCCCATCTTCTTACTGATCTATTTTTGTATTTCTAGGTAGATGGTGTCCTTCTATAGAACTGTTTTAGGAGCTTGAGACCTGCAGCCACACAAACAAACCAAGGGAGACCTTCCCCCAAAGCACACCTTGCCCTACCCCACCTACTTTTTCCCCAGGCCAGCTTAGCTACAGTTTCTCCAAACCCTGCCTGTGCCACTAGACTCAGAGAATGCAGACATTGACCTGTGGAAAAATATGCTTGGGTTTCACCCATAGGTACAAATTTCCGTATCTTCTTTCTTTTTTCCTTTCAATGGCATAAATTACAACTCACCCTTACCAAAGAGAAGGGTGGTAAATCTACGTTTATACCAATTAAAAGTGCATTTTTCAACCTTCTAAGTGCACTCCAAATGAAATTCCAATTCTAGTTCCTATTGTCAGTCCTTCCCAATAAAGTTCTAGTTTCACCCAATCTGTGCCAGATGCCCTGTAACTCATCAAGCTTTCAAAATTGTCAACTCATTTGGCTAATATACTGTTTTTCAAATTCAGTAGCCAAAATTTAATCAGGTGCCATTTTGTTTTTGAATACTATTGTACATGTTGACTTCTAGTAGCAACTCTCTTAATACTTGAAAATGCCATCATTGTGAAATAGCAAAATCAATTGGCCATTTCAAATAGTTCATTTGCCTTTTGAACATAGTTTCTTTCTTTCTTTGTTTTTCTTTTTTTTTTTTAGATGGAGTCTCGCTCTGTCACCAGGCTGGAATGCAGTGCCACAATCTCGGCTCACTGCAACCTCCACCTCCCAGGTTCAAGCGATTCTCCTGCCTCAGCCTCCCAAGTAGCTGGGACTACAGGCATGTGCCACCACGCCCAGCTAACTTTTGTATTTTTAGTACAGACCGGGTTTCCCATGTTGGCCAGGATGGTCTCGATCTCTAGACCTCATGATCGGCCTGCCTCAGCCTCCCAAAGTGCTGGGATTACAGGCGTAAGCCACCGCACAGGCCCTTAGTTTCTTTATTATTGCATTTTAAATTATTTGTATGTACTCAAGTGGTTTGGTGAGGCTCAGCAACAGTTAGCCAGTAAAGTTTACTGCTGCTATTTTTATTTATTTAAATCATATAGGAATACTTGACCTGTTTTCCTTATAAATGTAACAACCTACCTGTTTCCCTTATTAACAACCTAAAGCAGTTGGTCAAAAAATATACTAAGGTCACTTCTGATGGGTAGATTTTCATCTCCTGTTTTTGCTTCTTTTACATTTAGCAAAACTAACAAAATATGTAGACACCAAAATAGAATGCCACATATTTACTCATAATCTTAAATATTAATCTGATGCCAGATAGAATTATAATGGTTTTCAGTCTCAATAAGAGAGTGAAATTCTTTAGATTTTAACTGAAGAGGGAAAGTTCTTAATATTTTAATTATGTAGTCATTCTCAGAACAGATCATTATCTCGTTCAGTCATTGCTTATATTTCTAATCCTACAATGAAATTTCTATTCATTCTTCTCCCAAGTAGAGAAATGCTCTCCATTCTCAAGAATGATATACTGGCAATACAATTCAAAAAGGTATCTTATACCTCTAGTTTATATAAACTCTGGCAAAAAGTAAAGAAATAAAGTCACCTTCTTTTTCAAATCACTATGCCACCAAAATAGTTTGGCTCTTGAAAAACATTTTTGAAAACCCACTTTAGATAATCAATACAGCATTTTTTATCAGAAAGAAAGGCAAAATGGAACACTGCTGAGCGTTAATCTTGCCCCTAAATCCTTCCCATTAGGCACTATAGATTGTGTAATTAAATTGAAATTGAAAATCGAGTCTTCCCACACCACCCCCCCACCCCGCCCACATCAGGCAGGCTATGAGTTGTGCACCAACGTGAGAAATCAGGAGCGGAGCGGAAGCTCTAGCCTGCTGGCTAATATCCAGCCTGTGCTTTTAGCCCATGGCTATTTTACCACACCTGAGCTCTGAGAACAAACAACTATTTGAGTCCTCTGGAGGGAACGCTGGATTCTTTCCTATGCAATTCACTGGGGAAATTAGTATGCTTTTTAAAAGTAACTTGTTAACGCAGCTTGTTTACCAGAAGAGGACAAAAATGAGCAGTGAACTGCTTGGTAGCCTGTGTTCTAGAATGGGATGAATGCATGACCCAATTTTTTTTTCAGCTGTCTCTTTGGCAGTTCCTTGCTGCAATCATTTCCTATCTGAAAAATGTGACTTGTAGAGATGAAATTTTCTATAGGTTTTCTAAATAATTTTTACGATACTAGATGAAAGATAACACTTTAAAATATTACCAAAAATGCTTTCAAAATAAAATTATACATGGTCAGCGTAAGAATGGGAAAACTGAATGTAAATTCTTAATTGAATTTTTGGAAACTGCCTTATTATATAAAAGACAATTTAAACCTTTTATGTTGATGCCTTTTTATATAGCAGATAATTGAAACCCTCAGTGAATTAATACCTTGTGTTGGTGCCGCTGGATGACAAAGAGGGACACCGAATACGGGGCTCTGTTTCTGGCGCAGAGGATGTCTATGTTGTGGAGAACGTTCACAGACAGGTGCTCTCTATGAGAAATGCCTGCCCTCACTGACGACCCGGTGCAGAGAGGCAACACCAGCGCAGGCCCTTACAGCTCTGTATTTGGTCCCTAGGGCTGCCATAACAAAGTACCATGAAGACGTGCCTTAAAATAACAGAAATGTATTGTCTCACATCCAAAAGAGGATATCAGCACGGCCATGCTCTCTCTGAAACCTGTAGGGAAGGAGCCTTCCTCACTCGTTTTATCTTCCAGTGCTTGCCAGCAATCCTTGACTTTCCTTGGCTTACAGCCGCATCACTCCACTCTCTGCCCCTGTGGACACATGGCTGCCCTCCCATTGTGTCCCTCCCCTTATAAGAATCCCAGCCATCTTGGCTTAGGGCCTTCCCTCAGTGACCTTCTCTTAACTTAATCGCAGTGGCAGAGACCCTATAATCAAATAAGGTTGCATTCTTAGGTACTAGGAGTTAGGACTTCCACATATCTGTTTGGGGGATATAATTTGACCCATAACAGGCTGGAAACCTCAGAGTCATCCTCGACTCCATCTCTCCCTCTGAGCACTGGGCACTTCTGATGGGATCTCCTGTTGACCTCTCCCAACCAGCTCCTCACCTCCACCCATAACCCCTGCTTCATCCATGCCCTTGTCTCATTTCCTCGGTGATTTCTTGAGGCTCTCCTGTTAGCCTCACCACCTTTCTGTTCATCTTCCATTCTGCTGCAGTTTGCAGTAGTTTGCAGTTTCAAAATATCATCTTGCTGAGAAATAAAAACTAAGTAGAAAAACCTCCTCATTCCTTGTTAACAGTAATTTTAACCCTAACTGGGCGTTATAGTCACCTCTGAAACTTGTTAGCACAGATCCTGAGACCCCATCTCCAATTCTAACCCCAAGACATTCTGGGTCAGTAGCTCTAGACTTGGGTTAAGATACAGCACAACCCTCAGACCCGACCAAGAAAGGTCACAGGCTTTAGGAGCCTCCAAGCATCACAAAAACAGCCATGCAAAGACAGATTTTTCTTTTTTTCAGCCTCATGTTTTAAAGTTTCATGACCAACTGAGAGCTCACAAAATGTGGAAAGGAACATAGCAGCTGAACTGGATCATCTGGGCAAATGGGACAGACCAATAAAAGAGTGAAATTCCCTTGTTGAGAGAGGTGGGGCTGTGTGGGCCCTGTGAAATCAAAGAAAGAAGGGATGCTTTAGTTTCTAGATAGGCACCCAACAGCCCCCGAAGTGGGAGGACATACAGGCAGACTGTGTTCCCCAGCTAACTGTACTGCCACCATCCCCTCTGCTTGGGGAGGGGCTGTGGAGTGGGTGAGTATAGTTTCAGCTGGTGCTTAGAACTCCTGGTAATCTGGAACCAGAAAAGGAAAACATGAGGTAGGAGAACATGTTCTCCTCAGTAACCAGAAGACCTGGACTGAGTCATTTCCATCCTTGATGGGGACAGATGCAGGCCCCGCCCACGAGTCCCCAGGCTAAGTCCAGGGTCCATCCTGTTCCCCCCACTGAAGTTCCAAGCAACCAATCAGACCTCTAGTGTAGGACGGCCTTGAGGGACAGCAGGGCTCCTTGAGTCTCCTAGTCCCAGAGCAGTCCCTTGGATGGGAACAAGGACCAGGTCTTGGGTGTAGCTTCCCTTAACACTTAGAAATAGTTCCACATATAGTATGTGGACCTCCATTCATGCTCTTGCTGTAGGCCCCACAAATGTTGGGAATGATCCTGCTCAGACATTTGCAATTTCAAAAACTCAATATGTGATTCTGATGGAAAGCCATACAATACATTTCTTTTTTTTTTTTTTTTCTTTAAGTTCTAGGGTACATGTGGATAATGTGCAGGTTTGTTACATATGTATACCTGTGCCATGTTGGCGTGCTGCACCCATCAACTCGTCAGCACCCATCAACTCGTCATTTACATCACGTATAACTCCCAATGCAATCCCTCCCCCCTCCCCCCTCCCCGTGATAGGCCCCGGTGTGTGATGTTCCCCTTCCCGAGTCCAAGTGATCTCATTGTTCAGTTCCCACCTATGAGTGAGAACATGCGGTGTTT
>NW_012107708.1:0-1478 GCF_000951045.1 Mandrillus leucophaeus | reverse complement strand
AGTGCAGGGGTGCAATCTCGGCTCACTGCAATCTCCGTTTCCCGGGTTCAAGTGGTTCTCCTGCCTCAGCCTCCCGAGTAGCTGGGATTACAGGTGCGCACCACCAGGTGGGGCTACTCTTTTCTTTTCTTTTCTTTTCAGACAGAATCTTGCTCTGTCGCCCAGGCTGGAGTGCAGTGGCGCGATCTTGGCTCACTACAACCTCTGCCTCCTGGGTTCAAGCGATTCTTCTGCCTCAGTCTCCCGAGTAGCTGGGACTACAGGTGCGCGCCACCATGCCCGGGTAACTTTTTTGTATTTTTAGTAGAGATGGGGTTTCACTATATTGGCCAGGCTGGTCTTGAACTCCTGACCTTGTGATCCGCCCCCGCTTGGCCTCCCAAAGTGCTGAGATTACAGGCATGAGCCACCGTGTCTGGCTTAATTTTTTTTTTTTATTTTTAGTAGAGACGGGGTTTCACTTTGTTGACCAGGCTGGTCTTGAACTCCTGGCCGCAAGTGATCCGCCCCCCTCAGCTTTCCAAAGTGCTGAGATTGCAGGTGTGAGCCACTGCACCTGGCCAAAATTCTACTTATTCTTTACGGAGGAGTAGTACTGGCTGTTTCTGACTGCCCCATCTGTAAGTAAACAATCTAGTTTTGAATTGTCAATTGATTTAAAAAGTGATAGTTTTCAGATCTTCACTGAGGCATTTTGTATCCATTGATCCTTCCTGCCAGAGTTTAGGCTTCTGAAGGGCAGACTCTGTCTACGTTATGCGTGGAAGCCTTTCTGTGTATTCTTACTGGGCCTTGATGCTGGGTAACTGCACGATTCTGATAACCAAACCTGGTGGCACATCCCAATCAGCTTTTTCAAAAAAGGGCTTTCTGGACCTTCACCTGGAGATTCTGTCTAGAGGTGTTTGGGCTGAAGTCTGGCAACTGTGTTATATGAACAGTTGGTCTCCATCCCTGGGGCATCTGCCTCTGCTGCACTGATGCCTTCCCCAGCTCACATCATGGCTGCATGGGGCCAGAGGGTGTTCCTGTGACGCTTGCAGAAAAGCTTGGTCGGCTGGTAGGGGTGGAAAATGGACTGCTGCCCTCTCCAGAGTGGCTTTAAAGGACAGCGGGGAGGGAGTCTTCCTAATGAGCAGAGCTGTGAGCAGTGCCCTTGTTTGTCCATCTTGTATGGAAGGAGAAGGGGCCCGAGGTCGCTCACATGGACTCTTGGGGAGTGGGGAATGATTTGGGCTGGAAGTCTGGAAAGAGCAGGAGTGGAAGATCTGAGAGTAGGAGCCTGGGTGAGGCGTGGATGAACGTTCAGGAGTGGGCAGAGAGCACTCAGATCTCCCTGCTGGCCATCAATACCCAGCTGATGGGGAGCACAGCAGAGGAGTCGCTCAACACCCGGGTGGCCAGACGACTTGTCTCGTAGACGCCTGCCAGCCTCTGCCCTTGGTCACTCCAGCGCTCCTGTTACCGGAAAGTGGTCC
>NW_012107707.1:0-1346 GCF_000951045.1 Mandrillus leucophaeus | reverse complement strand
CTTGAAATACATTTCTTGACTATTTTTCACATATAAATATATAAATAAAATTGAGCATAGTAATTATAGTATATACTTTTAAATCTATTACAATCTATCAAGTTTCTGTGTAGGAGCACATGCATGATGTGCACACTGTTCCCTAAATCTATTTGGTAAAATTTACTCTTGTTTTTTTGTTTGTTTTTTTTGTTTTTTTCCTTAAGAATAATGCTATATTCAGGGTTTAGGTAGATAGTTTGTACTAGAAAAACCCTTGGCTTGATCAATGGGAATTACTGTCATTATTCTCATTTAACATATACGGTAGCTATAGAATAATGGAAATAATTATAGTGAACAGTTTTTTGGAATGATTGCTAGATTGCAAGTAGTAGTATACATTTTTTTAAGCTTAAATAGCCATAAAAGCCAATGAAATAGAATAGAATGCCCGCAAATAAGCCTATGCTTATATGGCCTACTGATCCTTGACAAGGGTGCCACCAACACAATGGGGAAAAGATAGTCTCTTGAATATTTGGAAAAAACAGTGTTGGGAAAACAGAATATTCACATCCAAAATAATGATATTAGACCTTTATGATACACTATACACAAAAACCAACTCAAAATGAATTAAAGACTTAAATATAAGACCTGAAACTAAAATAAATTCTACAAAAAACACAGAAAGTTTCCCGATATTTTCTTTGACAATGATTTCTTGGATATAACACCAAAACCACAGACAACAAAAACAAAAATACACAAGTGGGATTATATCAAACTAAAAATTCCACCCAGCAAAGGAAACAATCAACAAAATGAAAAGGCAACATACAGACGGGAGAAAATATTTGCTTACTATATATTTAATACAGGGTTTACAGTTAAAAAATTTAAGGTACTCCTACCATTCAATAGCAAAAACAAAAACAACAACTAAGACAATTATTAAATAAATAACCTGTTATTAAATAAATAACCTGATTAAAAATGAGCAAAGGGCCAGGTGTGGTGGCTCAAGCCTGTAATCCCAGCACTTTGGGAGGCTGAGGTGGGCGGATCATGAGGTAAGGAGATTGAGACCATCCTGGCTAACATGGTGAAACCCCATCTCTACCAAAAAAAATTTAAAAAATAAAAAAATTTTCCAGGCGTGGTGGTGGGCGCCTGTAGTCCCAGCTACTTGGGAGGCTGAGGCAGGAGAACGGCGTGAGCCCAAGAGGCGGAACTTGCAGTGAGCCGAGATCGTGCCACTACACTCCAGCCTGGGCAACAAAGCGAGCCTCTGTCTTTAAAAAAAAAAAAAAAAGAAAAGAAAAGAGCAAAGGACATGAATAAACATTTTTTTTCCAGAGAAG
>NW_012107706.1:0-1295 GCF_000951045.1 Mandrillus leucophaeus | reverse complement strand
GGCCCCGGTGTGTGATGTTCCCCTTCCTGTGTCCAAGTGTTCTCATTGTTCAATTCCCACCTATGAGTGAGAACACGCAGTGTTTGGTTTTTTGTTCTTGTGATAGTTTGCTGAGAATGATGGTTTCCAGCTTCATCCATGTCCCTACAAAGGACATGAACTCATCATTTTTTATGGCTCCATAGTATTCCGTGGTGTATATGTGTCACATTTTCTTAATCCGGTCTATCATTGATGGACATTTGGGTTGGTTCCAAGTCTTTGCTATTGTGAATAGTGCCGCAATAAACATACGTGTGCATGTGTCTTTATAGCAGCATGATTTATAATCCTTTGAGTATATACCCCAGTAATGGGATGGCTGGGTCAAATGGTATTTCTAGTCCTAGATCCTTGAGGAATCACCACACTGTTTTCCACAGTGGTTGAACTAGTTTACAGTCCCACCAACAGTGTAAAAGTGTTCCTATTTCTCCACATCCTCTCCAGCACCTGTTTCCTGACTTTTTAATGATCACCATTCTAACTGGTGTGAGATGGTGGCTCATTGTGGTTTTGATTTGCATTTCTCTGATTGTCTTAGTCAGATTTTTTAAAAATGTAATTCTGTAGTCATAGTGGAATATATGATGGGATTAGAAGGCCAATGTATTTATATTGCTGTGACTTAGATATAGTCCAGTCACTGAATCTTCAAAGATAAAAATTACCACCTTTAAATTTGATATGTTCTCACTTGAGTATGAGCAATTAAAAAAATAAATTAGATATGTATATTTCACCTCAAGGAAAAATATATGAAAAAGGAAAAAGATACCACCTTGAAGGTTAAATAATTGATAACTACTTGCTAAATAGATGATTGATTGTTTTCTGAATGATTGTTATCACTTAAGTCCAGCTAGAAGCTGGGCATGGTGACTGACGTCTGTAAGCCATGCACTTTGGGAGGCCATGGTGGGAGAATGGCTTGAACCCAGGAGTTCGAGACCAGCCTGGGCAACATAGTGAGACCTCATCTCTATAAAAAAATAAATAAAATTAGCCGAATGTGGTGGCATATGCCTGTGGTCCCAGCTACTTGGGAGGAAGGATCACTTGAGACCAAGAGGTTGAGGCTGCAGTGAGCTGAGCCTCACTACTGCCCTCCAGCCTGGGCAACAGGGGGAGACCTTGTCTTAAAAAAAAAAAAAAAAAAGTTCCAGCTAGAGACAGAGGAATGGGAGAAGGAACCTTTGGGGTTTAGGGTAGAGTTGAGCTACCAGAAACCTTTGTTAGGAAACAGCTTTTGGCCT
>NW_012107705.1:0-6326 GCF_000951045.1 Mandrillus leucophaeus | reverse complement strand
TACTAAAAGTCTGTGATCTTTGTATGATTTTCTTGACTGCATATTCCTGAGGGGTAGTCATCAAACTACATTATTTTTATGAATGGAAATTCTCCCACATAGACACTATGTACCCTTTCTTTCAGTCAGATATTCCTTTTACAGATATTTATCTTCAGTTTCTCTTTTAGCTGGCATTATTTCAAACTGAAAATGTAAACACATGTCCTAAAATACCTGTTGTTCTGAATTTTCCAGTATAAATTTCTATGAAAGGATCACAGATATGTTCATAAGAAGTGTATCTATGCCCCAGTTGAAATTCTAGCTGAATGTATAGAGCGGCTGTTCTAATTTTTTACATTCTGATGGCAAACCACTAAGCCTGATCCATTTAAAGATTACAGTAGAAAAAGCAAGCAAGTTTAGTATTTTTATCCCACATATTAAAATGATTTAGAAAAGAGTAGGCAAAGAAAAATTTTTATAGTAATTAATGTCTATTTTGCAAAGTAATGATCATAACTTGCTCAATTTTGACACATTTTTTGGAAAATATAATTTTCAAGTCCTAAGCTTAAATATGGTTCCTTTGCATAATGCCTCATAGTATGGAATTGACTCTGTTTAGCAACTGCAGATCAGAAGATCCTGAGACACTAGTTACTCATTTTCTAATTCAAAAATGGAGTGACATGAAAATAAGTAAAGAAGGCTTTGCCATTTTCTTGGTGTTAAGAACTTCCACATCAATACAGTCAGGAATTCATCAGCTGCCTGCTATCTACTGTTTTTTTCAATGTTTCATATTATTGTCATTAAGCCACATATTAGCCATGTTCTTTTCAGTATAAATTTAATACCTTAATCCATTTTTTCATGAATTCCCACAGGTGATTATTTCACAGAACATTGTTGAGTGGCATATTCCCTTTTGGCCTTTCTCGGTACTCATGGGAATTTCTGGACTACAGGACAAATGCTCTTGCTACAAAATTATATTAAAATGTTTAATTAATAGGAAACATATTAAACCTATTATTTTCCTTTGTGATGTATCTCTGATTTGAAATTTCCTTCCTTCCACACTACATAGAACTCAACTGAATGACTAGCTGTGCTCCTTTCTGTGGATCGCAATGAACCCTCGTTCATTCGGGTCTGCTTTTTCCCTTTATTCACAAGAGGGTCTGAATCTTGGAGGGTCACACAAATAGCTGCCCAACACACAAAAATAGAGCTCCCTGCCACCATGACCAATCCTCTTCACGTTTGAATTGTAATGTACTCTAGCTATATGTTTCTGAGACTCTATCAACCAACCCCTGTCAGAACAGGCCATATCAGTTAAATGAATTATTAAAACTATAGATGCCTAGGCACCACCGTACCACCAGCCACCCTGAATGGGAATCTCTAAAGGTGGAGTTTGGGAATTGGCTTTGTAACCAAGTCCTGTAGTAACCCTTGGACATATTAAAATTAGGAACAATTGAGTCATAATAGGATGTTTAACCTATTTTCAGTCTATTATTCAATATTAAAGAGCCCTAAGACACACGGTCACGATGGCTTTTTTAGTAGCTGTTTTGAAGCAACCCTCTGTTCGAAACATTTAATGGGGAAAGGTAAAATATGAAAAGAAAAAAACAAACAACAACAACAATAAAAACAGCAACACAAAGCCTGACTCAAAAGCGAACTGATATCTTCTTAGACCAGAAAATAAACAAACAACAACAACAACAACAAAAAACATAAATTCAAATTGTAAAGTATGGCTGAAAGTAAATAACTTTGGTTCCTGAGTCAGAAGCTGGCAATAAGAGTAGGATATCAGTTTCTCTGTCCAAGTCTTGCTTTTTGAAGCAGGGGATACTGAGGGATCTGAGCTCATGAAGGAAGCTAGAATTCAGGCAATCCAAAATACGACTTTTTGCAAACTACAGGCTTAGGGAGGCAGGAGGACAAAGAACTATCTTGTAACTAAGAACTAAGCCAAGATAAGAAAAAAGAAAACCAAATCAAAATCTAAATCAAACCAAACCAAACTAACAAAAATACTGCTACTCAAAATGACCCCACAAAGCCAAATTCTAAAACTCATGATGAAACCTCATGCAAAGGAAGACAGCCAACACAGTCTGCAATTAACAAAATCAACAAATAAAACATGAATTTACTTCAATAAAAATAAGGTAAAGGGCCCATATGACTGAAAAATGGAAATAAGTGCGATATGATTAGGATGCTAATTTCATAGGCTTAAAAAGCTGAAAGCTTTCACTCGCTCTCTCTCTCTCTCTCTCTCTCTCTCTCTCCCCCTCTCCACCTTTGGAGCTGTGTTCTCTAAAGTCTGCCTGAGGATTCAAGGATTCTTATCTATCTCTGTATCATGGTCCTTTATAACAATTCTATTACATTTTCTCCTCAGAATTTAAAAATGTTAACAAGTATTTTTACCATGATATTTAAAAGGGAAGCATTACTTCATTTTCTTAAATAGGACAACTGAGATGAAACTAATACTTAAAACTACAACTTTATGCTGAAAGAAAAAAAAAAGGTCTCCCTACCTACCTGTTGACTTAGTCATTAGAATCATTATTTTTCTCTCTTTACTAAGGCTAAGCCTACATTTTCAATTATATGGTAGTATATATAGTCCTACAGTGTTTGGTTCCTCACTTGTCTGCAGATGTGGAATACTACTTTAAAACAAGGGCATTTTAAAATTTCCTACTGCAGAGTTGGAATTATGCATATTGTACCACCTTCTTAGGAATAACAAATTTTAAAGGAGTTTGTTGATTTCCCATGTGTCATAGTCAACTATATAGGATCCAATAGCAAAGCATGTCTTCAAGTCATTGCAGAAGAGGTGACTAAGATTAAACCGGCAGAGAAGACATAGCCATTCGGAAGGCAGCAACTTGAAAAATCTACCCATAAGTGATGTCTTTTCATATGAGAAATAATAACCTTATTCCAGAAAATGGTTTTCATGACCTCTCACTTCTAGCATATCCAGGGATTAACTGCATGAAGGCATTGACAAGAAGATAAATATGGTGGCCCAGACTTGGTTCTCACACTGAATATGATAAAGACATGTAACACATGATGGGATAGCTAATAAAATATTTAGGTGTTACCTAATATTTCATAAAAAATAATCACAAATTTGTTTTAAAAAATTTCAGAAGGCACAGTCAGCTTTTATCTCAATCTCAAAGTCTACTACAAAATCTTCAGTTCTGGTTTTGTGTTGCATACAAACATAAATATTGCCTATATTGCTGAGCTCTCAAGTTTAAGAAGATTATAGACAAATACTTTATCATGTCATCACCTTGAACTAAACAGGGTGGGTGAAAAATATTGTGGGCAATCAGGAATATTGAAGAGCAAATTGTGGAAAGAAATTAATAATCCTTTGCTTTCTTCTTTCCAATTATTTTCTTTTTTCTTCCTTCTTTGATTCCTCCCTCTTTTCTTCTTTCCGTCATTTGTTATTCAAATATTCATTCAAAACTTAATTTAACACTCAAATTTTTCCTCTATACCAACTATGAATGCTAAAAAGATACAAACAGAAAGGAAAAAGTTAATCTTTCATGGCGTTACTTTCAAGAGGATGTACACAAAGCACTGTTTGAATATGGAAGATACACAAAATGCTGCCTTGAGTGGCAAGAAAATTCTAGCAGAAAGGGTAATAAATTACCTGAGACAAGGAAGATTAGTATGAGTTTGCCATGCAGAGAAGTAGGGTGAGAATGTTCACAGATACAAAGGTGGTTAGTCCATGAAGAAGGCAAAGAGACATGAGAAAGCACAATTTTCAAGCAATTACAAAGAAGTCTGGTCTTTTCCTTTGTAATAAACCTGTCGTGGTGAATTTTGTATGTCAAATTTGCCAGATTTTGGTGCCCAGTTGTTCGGTCAAATTCTAGTCTAAGTGTTGCCATGAAGGTATTTTGTGGTATCACTACCCTCTATAATATGGTGGGCCTCACTCAGTTGAGGACTTTAAGGGCAAAAACAAGTTTTTCAGAGAAGGTAGAATGCTGTCTTGAGGCTGTAGCACAGAAATCCTGCCTGTTTCCAGCTACTGGACTGCCCTACCAATTTCAAACTTGCTAGACTTCACAATAATGTGAGCCATTATTTTAATGTTCAAATCTCTTTCTCTTTTTCTCTCTTCCCCTTCTTCTAACTTCCTATTGGTTCTGTTTTTCTGGAGAACTTTTACTAATACTAATGCATACTGAGTATTAGCTGTACTATGCACATTTTCATGACTTATTCCATTTACTCCTTATTAAAACCTCAGTATAATCATGCTCATGATGAGTGATAGACAGAAACTGAAACTTATTAAAAGAAAAAAAAAAAAAAAGACTTGGCTAAGACCAGTCTTAGCCAGAGGTTGAGCTGCAATTTGAACCTCATTTTGTGTGACTCCAAGGCCTTCACTTTTAATCACTACACTGTTTCCTTAGAATATAAATTGTGGGGAGCTAATAAATATATTCAAAAAGGGGGTAATGGAATTTGATCTCAGTATTAAAAAGATAAATTATCCGACAAGATGGAAGATAGATTGGAAACCAATAAGATCTTTTAAATCATGAATATTTGCTTTTTTATAAAACAAAGAATTGGTAAAAATTATACACTATCCAAGGCACAAATGGTCTCATCTGATATCCTATGTCATTTGTCTGCCAAATGGCATCTCCTCTATGTGGCCACTATGCTTGTCTTTCCTGCAACCAATTGACTTGATTAAGTCTAAACTCTCTGTTCTTTTCCCTCCACTCCTTTGTAACACCTGTGTGTTCAAAAATTATGTAAAAAAAGAAAACCATTTTTTAGACATCAAAATGTCTATAATGGCATCTATGTGTGTGCACGTGTGTGTATGTATGTATTTGTGTATTTTCAATAGCTATTAGCATAGTCTAAGGTAATGAGTTCAATTCTGCTAAAACTTATTAGTCACAGACCCTGCCTGCAGAGAGGTTATAATCTAGCAAAGGATGTTCAAAAGCAATTATAATACAAGTAAATATAAGAAATATTGAATGAGAGTTGGAGATAATACTCTATCACTAAGAAGAGACCATCACATCTTTAATAGTTAAAAATATCAACAAATCAAAAAGCAGACATTTTAGGCAGAAGTTGAAATTAAACTTTACTTTTTTGCTTGTTTTTGGTGTTTTTTGTTGTATAGTGCAGTGATGTGTAAAAAAAATGACACTTTATTGAATATTTATATTTATTTTCTCCTATGGTGTTGCTTTCCAAACACCAGGAAAGGCACATATATATCACCAAATTCTTGAGGTTCTTGTTCCATAGTTATCTATTCTTCTGCCTCCTGGTTCTTCCTTTTTTTCCTACTCAAACTCACCTTATTTTAACTATTACTATTAGATTCTTCTTCCCAGTCTTCTGTTGCATGGATAGGGAAAAGGCTGGGTATTAGAGTCAGAAGGATGTGTTTTAGAGTCCCAGATCCACCGTTAGTTACTTCATGACCTTGCAGAATCTTCTTCTCTGAGTCTCAGGTCTTTCAATTAGAGTAATGATATCTGCCTTTTATGACTATTATTAAGCCTACATGAGATATATGATTATCACTCTCTGGTATATACAGTGAGAGATCAATAAATATTCATTAATTCCTTAACATATTTAAGTGATTTTCTATTATACGTAGAATAAATTTTCAAATGATTTAGTATGTTAGTATGAAAAGAAATGACTTCCGCAATATGGTCTTGACCTACCCTTCCATTCATTCCCCTGGAACACTTTAATATGAACTCTGTGCCCAATCAAAACTAGCCTATTTATTGACTTAACAATAAATCATATTTCCACATAAATTTTGTTTCATTACCCAATAAAACTTGAAATTTTGGGTGGATCTAAAACTTATGCAACTTAGGAGGTGTTAAGGAAGGAAGGAAGGAAGGAAAGAAGGAAATTTACAAATACAACATAAAGTACAGGCTTTGGAAGGGGCCTGTGCCCCCTGCACTTCCTTTGCTTCCCAGTGAATGTGCCTCTGCCCACTGCACTCTTTATTAATCAGCTACCCCTTTTTCTTTTCTCTGATTATTAAATGTAACCTACTCTCAACTCTTAAATAGGGCCTCCTCTTTGAAGATTGGCAATTGTGTCAAGCCCACTGCAATCTTTTTCTCGTCTAAATTCTTCTAGTGCTTATTACCTACACTCCTCATTTAGTCCGCATTACATATTGATTTATATAGTTACTTAAGTTGACATGTATATATGGTTTTACAAAATGTCTGATTTGATCACCAATT
>NW_012107704.1:0-1363 GCF_000951045.1 Mandrillus leucophaeus | reverse complement strand
AGGAACAGCGCAGATTCCCGCAGCCGCAGCTCAGCGCCCACTGCAGGAACAGCGCAGATTCCCACATCCGCAGTGCAGCACCCACTGCAGGAACAGCGCAGATTCCCGAGCGCCGCCCAGCATGTGCATCTTTGCTGCACGGAAGTCACGTGCCACAAGGCTGGATTTGCCAACGGTTTGTGTTTCTAAGTTCCATCTGGGAATTAGATCACATCTTCAATAATTATAGTTAAATCTCTGTTTCGTTCAACTTTAAGTTGTTATAAACTCTGAAATTCTATTTTTGTAGATATCTACAAAAGCTCACAAAATGTATCACTTCAAATCCCTACATGTTAGGTCTCCTGAGCATACAAACTAAATTGATAGTAATGAACTACCAGAGTTTAAATCTTATGTTTCTTCTAAATAATGAACACCTGTTTGTCAGCCTGTATTTTCACTTTTGTCTATACTTGTGTGCAGTGTATTTAGAGAAAGAAATATGCAAAATAGTGAAAGACATATAACAAAGAGTATCTATCACCAACCTTCCCCCTTCTTCTCTTGTATGTTGGAAATCTCCATCTGTGTAGCCCTTCATTACTCTGGTTTGGTGTTACTCACTTTTACAATATAGTTGTTTGCAAAGTCTGAAAATTATCTTGAAAATGCAATTTTTTTAATGTGTACAATTCTATTTGTGGTAAATAAATTTAAACCTTTCATATATTCAGCATTATTGTTGGAATTCTGTCCTCAAAATCTTCCTTCAAAGATAGTTTTTCTGTGCATTTCCACTGCAAGTACCCTCACCTCTCCTCAGGCTGAGCTCAGTCATTCTGCACTCGGAAATAAATCTTAGCCGATAGATTAAGAGAGGTTTAACCTAAATGTACATATGGCTGAAGAAATACTTCCCATCACCGTAAGAATGTTGATCAACCTTTATTAAAAATAGTCGTGTCTAAAATAGTGAACCTAAGGTAATGATGCTTTTACATGCACCGTGATCTTTCAGCCAAAAAATATTTTCACATGAATGACAACTTGGTTAACAATACCTGTAGTGTATTCTTTTCCTTCAAAGTTATTTTAAGGAGAGTTTCTGATCTGGTTTCATATTTGTATCAGTTGATAATTTGGGAAAATCGCTTTAACATTTGGGATTCACCTGATACGGAAGACTTGTAACTTCTCATTGAAGAGTTGCTTGTCTCTTTTCTTATGAACACATAGCATCATGCTGTAGAGTGAGAGTGAATGGTAGGGGTAAATTCACCCCTCCACTCATCTGCCCACTCATCCACACATCTACTCACCCATCCACCTGTTCATCTACCAGTCCATCCACCCATTCATCCACACATCTACCCAGCCATCC
>NW_012107703.1:0-1616 GCF_000951045.1 Mandrillus leucophaeus | reverse complement strand
GCCTCACAAAGTGCTGGGATTACAGGCATGAGCCACCGTGCCCAGCCTAAATTATATTATTTTATAGATACATCCATAGGTAGCAAAACCATCTTTTTTTTCTTTGAGACGGAGTCTCGCTCTGTCACCAGGCTAGAGTGCAGTGGCGTGATCTCGGCTCACTGCAACCTCTACCTCCCGGGTTCAAGCAATTCTCTACCTCAGCCTCCCGAGTAGCTGGGATTACAGGCGTCCACCACCACGCCCGGCTAATTTTTGTAGTTTTAGTAGAAACGGGGTTTCATCATCTTGGCCAGGCTGGTCTTGAACTCCTGACCTCGTGATCCACCCACTTCAGCCTCTCAAAGTGCTGAGATTACAGGCATGAGCCACCGTGCCTTGCCGTAAAACCATATTTTGTAAAAAGGAAATAATTATCACAAAAGTTAGGGTAGTAGTTACTTGGTGGGAGAGGCAGGCAGGGATAGCACATGATTAGGCAGTGATAACAAGGAGGGTTCTGGTTTCCTGACAACATTTGATTTATTGGCCTGGATAACTAACGTGTTTGTTTTATAATTATTAAGCTATATATGTTATTTAACACATATTTCTTAAATGCTACATTTCAATAAAAAAATTAATGACTAAATTTTTAATGGATTATAAACTTAGAGATATGCAAGCAGATGAACTGCCGGGCATATTTCTTGTTTAATGTTTTAAAAACATTCTGTCGGCCGGGCACAGTGGCTCAAGCCTGTAATCCCAGCACTTTGGGAGGCCGAGACGGGCGGATCACGAGGTCAGGAGATCGAGACTATCCTGGCTAACATGGTGAAACATCGTCTCTACTAAAAAAATACAAAAAAAAAAAAAAAAAAAAAGAATTTCAACATAGTCATACTCTCAATGTGAGTACAAGATTCATCACTTTGTCCAAGCTGGTCTTTTGGACTCCACTCTCAGTTCCCAGCTTCATACCTGGTGTTCCAAATCCATTCTTTGCTATGCTGGTACTCTGTTAATTTCTCTATATCCTTTATTAATCATGCCACTCCTTTGATTAAAACTCTTCAGGAATTCTCCATCAGTTATAAAATAAAGTATAAGGCTCTTCATTTGTATCCTTTATCTACCTTTACAGCCTAATTATCAGACCACTTTCCCTTCCAAATTTTATATTCCAGAAATAATGATTGGCTTGTAGTTTCCTGAACACACCGTGCCATATCACACTGTTGGATAAAGTGTTCCCTCAGCCTAAGTCATCCTCCCATGAGTCTCCTCTTCCACCTGGTGAACTTCTGTTTGTTCTTTAAAACCCCATTCAGGTGTCAGTATTCCTTCCCCAGCCCCTCCCTTTATTCAAGTTAATCAAAATGCATTGTAAGTAATTATTTTACATACTAGACTTTGGCCTCAACAATGGAAGGAAGTCAAAAGTCTGCATTTCTAGGCTGAGCACGGTGGCTCACACTCGTAATCCCAGCACTTTGGGAGGCCAAGGTGGGCAAATGGCTTGTAAGACCAGCCTGGCCTACATGGTGAAACCCCATCTCTACTAAATATACAAAAATTAGCTGATGTGCTGGCGCATGGTTGTGGTCCCAGCTACTCGGGAGGCTGAGGCAGGA
>NW_012107702.1:0-1123 GCF_000951045.1 Mandrillus leucophaeus | reverse complement strand
TCCAGGGACAATGACCATGGCCTCCTGCCCTGCGTCCAGGGACAATGACCATGGCCTCCTGCCCTATGTCCTGGGATGATGACCATGACGTCCTGTCCTGTGTTCTGATACACTGGGAACCCACCGTGCAGCAGAAAGTGATGGGCTTTGGGATCAGAACAGGAATGGCAGGGCTGGGAGGAGAGGGTGGACTGCAGAGGCTCTCAGCAGATGGGGCGGATCTCAGGGACTAATCTTAGGGTGGTGTGAGGACAAAGCCAGGAGATTTAGAGACACCAAACTGTGGCCCTGAGCAGTGGCAGGCACCACACTGGGCAGGCAGAAAGGTTGGGGGCGTGGGTGGAAGGACAGCAGGGCAGGTGTCTGCGTGGGGGAGAGGTCTGATCTACGTGAGGACCAGCAGGAGTCTTATTAGGAGACAAGAGCCAAGGGAAGGACCAGAGACAGGAATCTGGGATACACAGGATCCCTGGGCCACAGAAGTACCACAGCTGAGGACGTGCGAGGTGCTGAGCTGCCCTGAGGAAGCCGTGCAATCTGGAGAAGGGTCTAGCTTGGGAAACCTGCCCACTGTCCGCCAGTGAGGCCAAGAGACAGAGAGTCAGAGAGTGAGTGCCCAGCGTGGACAGAAGGGGCTGGGTTTGGTGATGGGAAAATATGCTGCTGCATAATATGTTAATTATTTTTATAGTATAACACCAATGTGAATCAAGCAAATCAAATAAGAGGATCCTTAGAAAAAGTATAAATGGCAGCAAATGTCAGGTATAATTCCGTCTAAGGGCCCCCAGATACCCTCTCACAAATAACCAAGATAAACCAACTCTTCTCCCAGAGAACTCTTTTCTGGCCGGGCAGGCAAGATCTGCTTTCTGCCACCCTGGGAACTGGGTTGCTCTGCACTCATCAGACTGGCCCCTTCCTGGGGAATTTACCCAGCACCACACAAGAGTCACAGAGACCTGGGGGGTGGGCCTGAGCCCTGGGAAAGAAAAGTCTCTCAGGGTGAGCCCTGTAGGGATGTGGGATGTGGGCCCTGGAGGGATCTGGGGTGTGAGCCCTGGAGGGATGTGGGATGTGGGCCCTGGAGGGATGTGGGATGTGGGCCCTGGAGGGATGTGGG
>NW_012107701.1:0-1170 GCF_000951045.1 Mandrillus leucophaeus | reverse complement strand
TGAGGTGGAGTCTCACTCTTGTAGCCCAGGCTGGAGTGCAGCAGCACCATCTTGGCTCACCACAACCTCCGCCTCCCAGGTTCAACCAATTCTCCTGCCTCAGCCTCCCAAGTAGCTGGGATTACAGGCACCCACCACCACATCCGGCTAATTTTTGTATTTTTAGTAGAGAAGGGGTTTTGCCATGTTGGCCAGGCTGGTCTCAAACTCCTGACCTCAGGCGATCCACCTGCCTTGGTCTCCCCAAGTATTGAGATTACAGACGTGAGCCACTGTGCCCAGCCTGGCCAGCATTTCTAAATATTTATTACAAGAACATCTTCAGATTATCTAGTCAGCAGATGCTGAATTGAATGTTCTGTGTGTTTACTTTTCTGTCTCTCCAACAAGACTACGAGCTTCATAGAGATTGTCTTGCTCATAATCGTGCTCAAGTAAACTAGCACTGTGCCTGGTACTTAGTAGGCATTTGTTACATACGTGTCGAATGAATGAATGTAACCAGGGAAAGAATGCCATAACCAGACATGAATTGTCTCCTTTTGGAAGGAGTTGAGTGCATTTTTTGCTTGCATGTGAGATAGTTACAAAATAAAGAAATTAACTGATTAATGAAGATATATCAGTCTTGCCCATTTAAGATTCTCTTTCAGAATTGTCTCCTGTTGATAATGAAACCTCAAGAGTTGCCTTTTACATATTATTGCTTGGCCTACAAATTCAGTGGTTATTTGAGTTTTACTTCTTCTTATGTGTTATTTTTAAGCCTTGAAAGTCTCCAGAGGAAATGGAATTTGGCTATGCTGACCTAGTTATAACACTGACTAGACATGGCTTGCTCTATGTCCTGGTAATATAAATAAAATTTATTTCCGTGAATATATTATTTGCATTGGCATTTATAGAGATTAATATTTAATTGATGACTATTTTAGTGATTGACTTGAAAATTTACATTGTTTAGAATAGGTATCCCTTAGACTGTGGAGTCATAGCCCTGGTCAATTTCATGATCAAAAAAGAGTTATTGAATTAGACTCAATTTAGTAAACTATTTCACTGTCTTTAAAAAAAAAAAAGAATTCTCAATTGTCTTTTTTCAAACATGTGTTTACCCTCATCTTCCTTTTTTCTTTTTTCTTTATTTCTGTCTTTTTTTTTTTTTTTTTT
>NW_012107700.1:0-1199 GCF_000951045.1 Mandrillus leucophaeus | reverse complement strand
TCAAACTCCTGACTTCAAGTGATCCGCCTGCCTCAGCCTCCCAAAGTGCCGGGATTACAGGCATGAGCCACAGTGCCTGGCCTGTGTTTTATTTTCACCAGTTATGGGAGTATTGTGTTCACTCTAAAATAGACATTAATACAAAAATGCTTGCTTTTTGGCCATAATATGCTTCAGAAAGGAGGATTATGTGGTTTTGTCTGTGGCTTCTGTTCATCCTGGCTGGAGCAAACCAATCTCACCAGATAGCTTGCTCCCATCCATAACACAGCAGTTCCTGAGGCCTTTTGAGAGGCAAATGCACGTACCCCTTCTTCTGTCTGCCTTTAAAGGAATATAGAATCTTTTGAACTAGTGGACTTTTCCCCTTTGTACCTTTGCAAATCATCTTTATTGAATACAGTAAGTCAGCAGCCTCAAGTGTACACTTTGAGTTTTGACAAATGTATGATCACAACCTAGAAACCCTTCCATCATCCCAGAAAGTTCCCTGTGCCTTTGCAGTCAATCTTTTTTTTTTCTCTTTCTTTACTTTTTATTTGGAACTGATTTAAAATTTATAAAGAATTTGCAGGAATAAGAATAGCACAAACAACACAGGTATGCCCTTTTCCCTTGGCAATGTTTGAGGGTAAATTATATGTATTGTGGCCTTTTTTTCCCTAAACACTTCAGTGTGTTTTTCTAAAAATAGGGATAATCTCTTACATAAGCGCAGTACACTTATGAAATGTCAGTACATTTCACTTTGATGCAATATTTGTGTCCAATCTATTATCCATATCCCAGTTTTGTAGGTTGACCCAGTAATGTCCTTAGTGGTGTTCCCCCACCTCCAGTACAAGGTCCAGGGGAGGCTCAGGGATTGCATTTGGTTCTTGTATCCTTTTAGTTTCTTTAATCTGAACTTTTCCACAAAGTCATTGCTTCTATGATTTGAATTTTTGAAAAATACAGTCCCCTCTCCCTTTTTTAACAGACAGTTTCTCATTTGGGATTTAACTGGTGATTTTCTTACAATTAGAGATTCCAACTGTGCTTTTCTGGCTGGAACACTGGATACGTGCTGTTGTGTCCTTCTCGGGGGTGGCATCTGGAGGCACACCATGTCCATCTGCCCCTCTGTGGTGGTGATAACTCTGATGACCTCGTTAAGATGTTGTCTGTTTTATCCACTGTATCATAATTTTGTGGAGAGA
>NW_012107699.1:0-1005 GCF_000951045.1 Mandrillus leucophaeus | reverse complement strand
GCTCTCGGGCTCCGAGTAGTGCAGCCCGCCGTTGGTGGACGAGGCGCCGCTACCGCCGCCGCCTGCCGGGCTCTTGGCGCTGCCGTTGGCCGATCGGTTCTTCCCCAGTAACTCGGGCCCTTTCTCCATCATGCCGGGCATGGTAGAACAGGGGAGGGGGAAAGGTGAGGGGAAGAGGTAGGCGTCAGGGTGAAGGGGGAGATGGCTTAGAGAGCTGGCGGGAGGGAAAGGAGGAGGAGGAGGAGACGGCGGCGGCGGAGGAGGAGGAGGCTGTTAATATGGAGCCGCCATAACCGCCCCGCTCCGGCAGTAGCGCAGTCGCCTCACAACAACCCGCCCCGGCCCCGCCTCTCTCCCCTCCTCCCTCCGCCGCCGCCCGCCCCGGTGCCGAGGCAAGCGAGGTGGCAATTGACATTCGCACGGTTCGTCCACAGTCTGCACGCCTGCTCCTCCAGCCCGCGGCCTCGGACCCTGGACTCCGCCAGGGGCCGTCTCCCTCTGCTCACCCCGACCCCGCTCCAGCTCAAGGGTCAGGAAGGCGATGCCACCAGCGGGCAAGTGGCCTCCGAAGGGAACCATGTTAACCTTGCAGTGCACACATCTGCCCACACTCCCAGTGTCACAGCCCGGCCAAGCCTGACAGCCTCCCCGCCACGGATGCCTGCCCAGCCCAAGCCCACATCCCCTCCCGGCCCCATGCCCGGACCCCTAGCCCGTCCACCCCAAACCAAGCCCAGGAAAGGGAAGATAAGATTTTGCTTAAGCAAATGTATCTACCTGGATCAAATTCAGGGATCCGAGCTTGGTATTCGGCTCCGACTCTCATCCCAACATCTGCAAAGCAATGCCAAAAATATATATAAAAAAAATAAAAAAGAAGAAAAGAAAGAAAAAGGAAGAGACACTTAATAAAAAATAAAAATCGCTAGATGGAGGAAAGAAGCGGCGGGTGGATGGGAAGATATTAACTCGGGGCACTCCAGGAGATGGCAGTGGATGGGGGCG
>NW_012107698.1:1773039-1785662 GCF_000951045.1 Mandrillus leucophaeus | reverse complement strand
GGTAAATAAAGATCATAGCAGAAATAAATAATATAGAGACTAAAAAAATGCAGATCAATGAAACAAAATATTGATTTTTGAAAAGATAAACAAAATTGACAAATCCTTGGCTAGACTAAGGAAAAAAGAAGGAAGACCCAGGCTGGAAGCAGTGGCTCACGCCTATAATCCCAGTACTTTGGGAGGCCAAGGCACGGTAGATTACCTGAGGTCAGGAGTTCGAGACCAACCTCGCCAACATGGCAAAATTCTGTCTCTACAAATATACAAAAATTATCCAGGCATGGTGGCACATGCCTATAATCTCAGCTACTTAGGGGGCTGAGGCAGGAGAACTGCTTGAATGCAGGAAGTGGAGGTCGCAGTGAGCCAAGATTGCGCCACCACACTCCAGCCTGGGTGATACAGCAAGACTCTGTCTCAAAAAAAAAAAAAAAAAAAAAATGCAGAAAGAAGACCCAAATAAATAACATCAGAAACAAAAAAGCAGACATAAAAGCTGAGACCGCAGAAATACAATGAATCATTAGAGACTATTATGAAAAAGTATGTGCCAACAAATTGGAAAACCTAGAATACTCATTCATTCTCTTTCCCACCCACAGCCCAGCACTGACCCAGCCTCCCTCATAAAAGACATGAACAGGGAAGAGATCCACCTTTCCTTCTTCTTTCTTCTCTTTTTTACTGGGATCAGCCTATTTAAGGATTGGAATCTGGGAAGAAGGATGAAAGAAATGAGACTAGCCTTTCCATAACTGGACCACCAATATGATTCTCTGTAGGTTTCTCTGCTGGCTTCTCAGATTCACAACCCCTGACATAGGAGCCCTCCATGTGGCAGGTGTTACTTGAAGACTCTCTGACTGCTCAAGTGAACCTCCCCATGGCATGGAATCTTATGGGAGCTCTGCAACCAGGAAACTCCAAATGTTCTTCAGCTACTGTTCCAAAGGTACAGTCTGCAGTGTCTGGATAGTAGGAACCCCATCACTTTAGGAAATGATACCTTGAGTATTATAGAGGCAAGTTGAATCAAACTAGGTTACTTTCAAGGTATCCTTTAGTTCCAGAAGGAGCTTATACATGCTCACCTTGCCAAGCAGTGAGACTGCTCCTCCTTCAGCTTTCCATTCTCTTTTTGCATGCTATTTAGATCTCTCTTTTGCACAGAGCTGATCTAAAAGCACAGGGTTTCAGCAGAGGATTCCCCAGGAGAAAAAGACTGATTCCTCATTCTTGTAGACCTACCCCCATCTTTGGACAATTCTAGGCCCTTTAGCTTTGGAGGGAGGTGTGGTGCAGTCCTCCCTATAGGGCAGACCATTTGAGATTCTGATGCACCTCCCTCTCCCTCGCCAGCAGACTTTTGCTTATACACACTGGAGAAGTTTGGCCACTTCTTGATAAATTCCAAGTGAGCAGTTGGACCCCAGTTGTTTGAAGATCTCTTTTTGACTATGGGGTAACCAATGGCTCTCTGCCCTGAGCTTTGGGTCCTCTGTGCCAACTCCAGGGAAACAGGTGAGATGTCCCTCAACACCCAGTTACATATATGTCCTATTTAAATTCATAGGATTTAAATCAGAAGAAGGATGGGAGAAAGAAGGAAAGAAAATAACCCAAAATGCCGATGGTGGTTATTTCTCTTTAATGGGATTGTGGGCAATTTTTGTTTTCTATCATATTTTTTATTTAAAGTTTTAAAATTAATTTTAATTGATATCTAATAGTTGTAGATATTTTTGGGATACATGTTATTTTGTGACATTTTCTATTTTTCATTTTTCTAGGGACATAGTAAGTATATATTTATGAGGTACATGAGATATTTTGATACAGGCATACAATGCATAATAATCACATCAGAGTAAATGGGATATCCATCACCTTAAGCATCTATCCCTTCTTTGTGTTACAAAGAAAAACCAATTATACTATTTTAGTTTACACATTTAATTTATTTACATGTAAAATAAATTATTTGAAATGTACAATAAATAAATGTACAGATTATAATAACCCTGTTGTGCTATCAAATACTATATCTTATTCATTCTGTCTAACTATATTTTTGTACCCATTAACTATCCCCATTCCCCATTTCCACTATCCCTCCTGGCCTCTGGTAACCATGATTCTACTCTCTAACTCCGTGAATTCAACTTTTTAAATTTTTAGCTCCCACAAAGAAGTGATAACATGTGAAGTTTGTCTTTCTGTGTCTAGCTTATTTCACTTAACATAATGACCTCCAGTTCCATCCATGTTTTTGCAAGTGACAGGACCTCATCTTTTGTGGTTGAATAGTACTCCATTGTGTATATGTACCATTTTTTTTATCCATTCATCTATTGATGGACATTTAGGTTACTTCCAAATCTGAGCTACTATAAACAGTGCTGCAACAAAAATAGCAGTGCAGATATCTATTCAGTGTGCTGATTTCCTTTATTTGGGGTTTATACCTAGGAGTGGGATTTCTGGATGACATGGTAGCTCTATTTTTAGATTTTTGAGGAACCTCCAAACTGTTCTCCATCATGGTTGTACCAATTTACATTTTTACCAACAGAATATGAGGGTTCCCTTTTCCCCACCTCCTCACTAGTATTTATTATGCCTATTTGGATAAAAGTCATTTTAACTGGGGTAAGGTGGTATTTCATTGTGATTTTGATTTGCATTTCTCTGATGATTATGTTGGGCCTTTCATATACTTATTTGTCATTTGTATGTATTTTTTGGAGAAATGTCTATTCAGATCTTTTGACCATTTTTAACTGGATTATTAAATTTTTTTCCTATAGAGTTGTTTGAGCCCCTTATATATTCTGGTTATTAATCCCTTGTCAGATGGATAGTTTGCAAATATTTTCTCCCATTGTGTGGGTTGTCTCTCTATTTGGTCAATTGTTTCGTTTACTGTGCCAGAAGGTATTTAACTTGATGTGATCCTATTTGTCCACTTTTGCTTTGGTTTCCTGTGTTGGTGGGCTATTACTCAAGAAATTTTTGCCTAGACCAATGTGCTGGAGAGTTGCTTAAATGTTTTATTTTAATAGCTTCATAATTTGAGGTCTTACATTTAAGTCATTAATCCATTTTTTATTTGATTTTGTATGTGGTGAGTGACAGGGATCTAGTTTCATTCTTCTGCATATGAATATCCAATTTTCCCAGCATCATTTGTTGAAGACACTGTCCTTTCCCCAGTGTGTGTTCTTGGCACCTTCATAAAAAATGAATTCACTGTGGATATATGGATTTGTTTCTGAGTTCTCTATTGTGTTCCACTTGTCTATGTGTCTGTTTTTACAACAGTACCATGCTCTTTTGTTACTATAGCTTTGTAGTATAATTTGAAGTCAGGTAATGTGATTCCTCCAGTTTTGTTCTTTTTACTCAAAATGGTTTTGGTTATTCCAGGCCTTTTGTGGTTCCATATAAATTTTAGAGTTGATTTTTCTATTTATGCAAAGAATGTCATTGGTATTTTGATAAGGATTGCATTGAATCCGTAGATTGCTTTAGGTAGTATGAACATTTTAACAATATTCATTCTTCCAATTCATCAACATGGAATATCTTTTCATTTTTATGTGTCCTCTTCAATTTCTTTCATCTACATTTTATAATTTTTATTGTAGAGATCGTTCACTTCTTTGGTTAATTCCTAGGTGTTTTATTTTATTTGTAGCTATTGTAAATAGGATTATTTGTTTGATTTCTTTTTCAGATTCTAAACTGTTGGCATATAGAAGTGCTACTAATTTTTGTAAGTTTATTTTGTATCTTGCAACTTGATTGAATTTGTTTTTTAGCTCTAATAGTCTTTTGTTGAGTCTTTAGGTTTTTCCAAATATAAAATTATATCATCTGTAAACAAGGATAATTTGACTTCTTTCTTTTCCATTTGCATGCCTTTTATTTCTTTCTCTTGCCTGATTGCTTTAGCTAGGACTTCCAGTATTATGTTGAATAACAGTGGTAAAAGTAGGTATCCTTTTCATGTTCCAGATCTCAAAGGAAACACTTTTAGTTTTTCCCCATTCAATATGATACTAGCTATTAGCCTGTCATATATGGTTTTTGTTATGTTGAGATATGTTTGTTCTGTACCCAATTTGATGGTTAAAGTTAACACTAAAAAATAAAACAGTATAATTCACCAGATTCACAGACTAAAAAAGAAAAACCATGTGAACATCTCAATAAATCCGGGAAGGATTTGGCAACATCCAAGGGCCATTACTCATATAATTCTCAATAAAAATAGAAATAGAAAATTCCTCAAATTGTAAGACTGAGTGTTACCCCTTAAAATCAGAAGCAAGTCTTCTCTTATCACTAATATTAAACAGTGTGAGGGTTTGACTAGTTTAATAAAACAAAAGTAAAATAAAATAGAAGACTTCCAGATAAGAAAGGATGAAGTAAAACCACCCTCATTCTCTAATCACATGGTAGAATGTAGAAAATAACTAAACCATCTATGAAAAAGCTGCTAAAATGAATCTATCACAAAGCTACTAGAAATAGTAAGCAAGTTTGCCAACATAGCAGGATACAAGGCCAATGTTTAAAAATAAATTGCATTTCTATATATTAGCAACAAAAACTTAAACATGAAATTTTTAAAATTCCATCTACAATATAACCTAAAAATAGAAAATACTTAGGAAAAAATTTTTACCATGTGGAAGTACTATACATTAGACATTACTGAAAGCAATTAAGGGAGACCTAAATAAATAGAAAGTCATGGAACACTCAATGTTATTAAAAGATCAAGTTTTTCAAAATGGATCTATTAATTCAACACAATACTTTCTCCTCCCAAAAATATCTGGCAGGCCTTTTTTTTTTTTTAATTTTGCAGAAATTGTCAAGCAGATTCTGTAGTTTACATAGAAATGCAAGGGACCTAGAATAGCCAAAACAAATTTGTAAAACAAAACAAATTTGAGGGACTTTCATTATAAAATTTCAAGGCATACTACACCACTACAGTAAAAAGACAATGTGATATTGTCATAGCAACAGATATGTAGATACGAAACAGAATAGAGTCCAGAAATAAATGAACTTATATATTATATATTTTTATAATTAAATATTTATATATTATTTAATTGATTTTCAACAAAAATGCCAGGGTAATTCAATGGGATAGGATAGCTTTTGCAATAAATAATGTGGAACTATTGGATATCTATGTGCAAAAATATAAACATTGACCCTTACATAATATGATATACAAATATTAGCTCCTAATGAGTAAAAAGTCTACATGTGGGGGATGAAACTATAAAACTCACAGAAGAAAACATAAAATAAATAATTTTTAATTTATACAAGCAAACCACAAGAATAAAATCACAAGGACAAAATCTTTGTCATCTTCAGTTAAAGGTCAAATATTCTTAAAATAAGAATAATATGAGCCATAAAAATTGATAAAATGGACTTCATCAAAATTAAAAATTTCCTCTTCAAAAGACACTGTTAAGAAAACACTAATGCGGTCAGATCTAGAGAATATATATACAGAACTTATATATATTAAAGTTATATCCAGAATACATTAATTTATAAACTCTTACAATGAGACAACAATAAAGAGAAAGAATCCATTTTTAAATTTTTTCCATAGATTATTGGGGTACAGATGGTGTTTGGTTACATGAGTACGTTCTTTAGTGGTGATTTGTGAGATTTTGGTGCACCCATCACCCAAGCAGTATACACTGCACCCTATTTGTAATCTTTTATCCCTCGCACCTCTCCCATCCTTCCGCCTGAGTCCCCAGAGTTCGTTGTTTCATTCTTATACCTTTGTGCTCCCCCACGTATCAGTGAGAACATTCAATGTTTGATTTTCTATTCCTGAGTTACTTCACTTAGAATAATAGTCTCCAGTATCATCCAGGTCACTGCGAATGCTGTTAATTCATTCCTTTTTATGGCTGAGTAGTATTCCATCATATATTTATACCAGTTTCTTCATCCACTTGTTGATTGATGGGCATTTGGGTTGGTTTCATGATTTTGCAATTGCAAATTGTGCTGCTATAAACATCCATGTGCAAGTATCTTTTTCTTACAATGACTTCTTTTCCTCTGGGTAGACACCCAGTAGTGGGATTGCTGGATCAAATGGTAGTTATATTTTTAGTTCTTTAAGGAATCTTCACACTGTTTTCCATAGTGGTTGTACTAGTTACATTCCCACCAACAGTGTAGAAGGGTTCCCTGATCACTGCATCCACACCAACGTCTACTGTTTTTTTAATTTCTTTATTATGGCAATTCTCGCAGGACTAAGGTGGTATCCTTAGTGGTTTTGATTTGCATTTCCCTGATCATTAGTGATGTTGAACATATTTTTGTATATTTCTTGGCCATTCGTATATCTTTGAGAATTGTCTATTCATTTTCTTAGCTCACTTTTTAATGGGATTGTTTGTGGTTTTTTTCTGATTTGTTGGTGCTCCTTGTAGATTCTGGATATTAGTCCTTTGTCAGATGTATAGATTGTGAAGATTTTATCCCACCCTGTGGGTTGCCTGTTTACTCTGCTAACTGTTCCTTTTGCCATGCAAAAGCTCTTTAGTTTAATTAGGTCTCAGCCATTTATCTTTGTTTTATTGCATTTGTTTTTGGGTTTTTGGTCATGAAATCCTTGCCTAAGCCAATGTCTAGAAGGGTTTTCCAATGTTATCTTCTAGAATATAATTTTTATAGTTTTAGGTCTTAGATTTAAGTCCTTAATCCATCTTGAGTTTATTTTTTTATAAGGTGAGAGATGAAGATTCAGTTTCATTCTCCTACATGTGGCTAGCCAATTATCCCAGCACCATTTTTTGAAAACGGTGTTCTTTCCCCACTTTATGTTTTCGTTTGCTTTGTTGAAGATCAGTTGGCTGTAAGTATTTGGGTTTATTTCTCAGTTCTCTATTCTATTCCTTTGATCTATTTGCCTACTTTTATACAAGTACCATGCTGTTTTGGTAACTATGACTTTATAGTATAGTTTGAAATCAGATAATGTGATGCCTCCACATTTGTTATTTTTGCTTAGTCTTGCTTTGGCTATGCGGGCTCCTTTTTGGTTCCATATGAATTTTAGAATTGTTTTTTCTAATTCTGTGAAGAATGATGGTGGTATTTTGATTGGAATTGCACTGAATTTGTAGATTGCTTTTGGCAGTATGGTCATTTTCACAATACTGATTCTACCCATCCATGAGTATGGGATGTGTTTCCATTTGTTTGTGTCATCTATAATTTCTTTCAGCAGTGTTTTGTAATTTTACTTATAGAGGTCTTTTACCTCCTTGGTTAAGTATATTCCTAAGTATTTTACTTTTTTGCAGCTTATTATAAAATGGGTTGAATTCTTGATTTGATTTTCCACTTGGTCACTGTTGGTGTATAGAAGAGCTACTGATTTGTGTACATTAATTTTGTATCTGGAAATGTTGCTGAATTATTTTATCAGTTCTAGAAGCTTTCTGGAGGATTTTTTAGGGTTTTCAAGGTAAATGATCATCAGCAAACAGTGACAGTTTAACTTCCTCTTTACTGATTTGGATGCCCTTCGTTTGTTTCTCTTGTCTGATTGCTTTAGCTAGGACTTCCAGTGCTATGTTAAATAACAGTGGTAAAAGTAGGTATCCTTTTCATTTTCCAGATCTTAGAGGAAAGGCTTTTAGTTTTTCCCAATTAGTATGATACTAGCTATGAGTCTGTCATATATGGTTTTTATTGTGTTGAGGTATTTTTTTCTACACCCAGTTTGATAGTTTTTATCATGAAGGGATGTTGAATTTTATTAAATGTGTTTTCAGCATCAGTTGAAATGATCATGTGGTTTTTGTCCTTCATTCTGTTGATATGATGTATCACACTGATTTGTGTATTTTGAACCATCCTTGCATCCCTGGATAAATCCCACTTGGTCATGATGAATGATTTTTTTAATGTGTTGTTGAATTTGGTTTGTGTGTATTTTGTTGAGGATTTTTGCATCAATGTTCACCAGGGATATTGGCCTGTATTAAAGTAAATCTAAATGGATTAATTTAAAAATTCTTACAATGTAATAAAAATAAAGAGAAAGAATTCAACTTTTAAAATAGGCAAATGACTTTACAGATATTTTAACAAAGAATATACACAAATGGCAAATAAACACTTTAAAATATTCTCAGCATTATTAGTCATCAGAGAAATGTGATTTAAAATCACAATGAGATGCCACTATACACCCACTAGAATTGCTAAAATTAAAAAGATTGAAAATGTCAAGTGTTTGTAAGAATGTAGAGCAACTAGAATGCTAATTAACCACTAGTAAGATAGTGAAACTGCACAGCCATTTTGGAGAGCAATTTAGCAGTTTCTCAGAGAGTTAAATATAACATAACATAACCATGCATATAAAAACATAATATAACTCAGTAATCCCACTCCTTTGTTTTTACCCAAGAGGAATTAAAGCATATATCCACAAGAAATTGCATGTGGATGTTCATAGCAGCTTTACTCATAATAGCAAAAAACTGGAAACAACCCAAATGCCCATCAACTGGTGAATGGATAAACAAATTGTGGCATACAAAACAATGAAAATGAATGAACTAGTGATATCCACACAGTACAATGAAA
This sequence comes from Mandrillus leucophaeus, assembly GCF_000951045.1. Lineage (NCBI taxonomy): Eukaryota > Metazoa > Chordata > Mammalia > Primates > Cercopithecidae > Mandrillus > Mandrillus leucophaeus. Next base: position 1,776,989 of record NW_012107698.1, on the reverse strand, counting down.
AAACCTAGCAATGCACATAACAACATAAAAAAGGAGCAAACTGATATATATATATGTGTGTGTCTGTGTGTGTGTGTGTGTGTGTATATATATGTGTGTGTGTGTGTGTGTATATATATATATATATATATATAACATTGATGACTCTCGAAAGCATTGTGTTAAATGAAAGTAGCTGGATACAAAAGGCCATACATAATTCCATGTACAGTTGACCTTTGAACAACATGAGGGTTAGGGGTATCGACCCCTCGAGCAGTAAAAATCCCCATTTAACTTTTGATTCCCCAAGACTTAACTACTAATAGCCTACTGTTGATCAGAAGTTTTATTGATAGCATAGTTAATTAATACATATTTTGCATGTTACATCTATTGTATACTGTATTCTTACAAAAGTTAGCTAGAGAAAAGAAATTGTTGTTAAGAAAAGTATATAAAGGAGAAAATATACTTACTATTTATTAAGTGGAAGTGGCTCATCATAAAGATCTTCATCTTTGTTATCTTCACATTTTGTAGGGTGAAAAGGAGGAGGAAGGGTTTGGTCTGGTCTCAAGAGTGGCAGAGGTAGAAGAGGTGGAGGAGGAAGAAAGGAGGCAGGAAAGGCAGGCACATTTACAGTAACTTTACAGAAACATTATTATTCCTGTCTGACTTTTTTGCTTTTTCATTTCTGTATAAAAATGTTTCTGTACAGTACTAGTCCTTCTTCCATCATTTGCTTTGGTTTCAGTGTCCATGCATAGAAGGGTTCGTGTCATAAAAGAAGTCAAAAGCAATCTTGAATAATCAGAACCCTTCTGCCAGATTGTCTAATGACAATTTGCTTTCTGGTATTGCTTCTTCTATGTCTTCTTCCTCATTACCTGGACTCATCTCCACCAAGTCATTTTCTGTTAATTCCTCTGGTGTGGTGTCTATTAGCTCTAAGTTCCTCCATGATTCATATCTTGAAACCATTCACCCCACACACCTTTTTTGCCAGTCACAATTTTTTTCATGATTTCTTTGATCAGCTCTGTTTTAAATCCTGTGAGGTCATGCACAACATTTGGACAGTTTCCTCCAGAAGAAATTTATTGCCCCAGGCTTGATTGATTTCACAGCTTTTTCTATAACAATGGTGTAAACATTTCAGACTTTCATGATACTCTCTCTAGCAGAGTTTGTTTCCTTTCATGATATTTTTTCTATCAGAATTCGCTTCCATAGCACTGACAGTCCTTTCCATACAGTAACGTGTGTAATGAGTTTTAAAGGTCCTCATGACCTCCTGAGCTAGAGCCTGATTTAGAGATGTTGTGTTTAGGGGCAAGCTTTGACACCCTTGGTGTTGAGCTCTTAGGCTTCTGGGTGGCCAGGGTCATTATCCAATATCAAAGGAATTTTAAAAGGCAGTCACTTTGTGGCAAGGTACTTCCTGACTTCAGAGACAAAGCATCAGTAGAAACCAATCAAGAAAAAGTGTTCTAGTTGTCTAGGCCTTCTTGTTACACAATCAAAAGACTGACAACTGGTGTTTATCTTTTTCCTTCAATGTTCTGGGGTTAGCAGCTGCGTAAGGGCAGTCCTGGTCATAAACCTGACCATATTTTCACGGAACACTAGAGTTAGCCTATACCTTCTTGCCTTAAGTCCTGGTGCTCACTTCTCTTCCTTACTAATCAATGTCCTTTGTGGCATTTTTTTTTTTTCCAGAATGAGCACGTTGGTCTTCATTAAAGACCTGTTTGGACAGACATCCTTTCTTCTCAATTATTTTCTAAATGGCATCTGGAACTCATCTGTTGCCTCTTGGTCAGCAGAAGCAGCTTCTCTTGTTATCTTGTTACATTGACTTTGTTGTTGTTGTTGTTGATAGAGCTTTGCTCTGTCACCCAGGCTGGAGTGCAGTGGTGCAATCTTGGCTCACTGCAATCCCCACCTCTTAGGATCAAGCGATTCACATGCCTCAGCCTCCCAAGCAGCTGGGATTACAGGCATGCACCACCACACCCAGCTAAGTTTTGTATTTTTAGTAGAGACAAAAATGCACCGTGTTATCCAGGCTGGTCTCTTACTCCTGGCCTTAAGTGATATACTCACCTCAGACTCCCACAGTACTGGAATTACAGGCGTGAGCTACCATGCCCTGCCCTATCTTGAGATTTTTTAAGTGAAACTTATTTCTAAAGTTATCAAACCATCTTTTGCTGGCATTAGCTTTTTCACCTTCCTTTTGCTTTAAGTTGTGATATAATCACTTTGCTTTTCATTGAATAATATTTGTCTATAGGTGTCCTTTCTTCTTCTTCTTCTTCTTCTTCTTCTTCTTCTTCTTCTTCTTCTTCTTCTTCTTCTTCTTCTTCTTCTTCTTCTTCTTCTTCTTTTTTTTGCACAAGGTCTTACTCTCACCCAGGCTGGAATGCAATGGCATGATCATGGCTCACTGCAGCCTTGACCTCCTGGCTCAAAAAAATCCTCTCACCTCAGCCTCCCAAGTAGCCAGGACTACAGATACGTGCCACTACACCTGGATAAATTTTTTTTATTTTTATTTTTTTACAGATGGGGTCTTGCTTTGTTGTCCTGACTGGTCTCAGGTGATCCACCTCAGCATCCCAAAGTGCTGGGATTACATGTGTGAGCCACTGCACTCAGCCTGTATGCCTTTCTTACAGCAATCCTGTACCCATACAAAAGCAGCATTTTCAATATGAGAAAAAAAGATGTTTTGTAAAAAGTGTAGGATTTTCACACTTACTAGCATAGCTGCAGCATCAGCTTTACAAATTTCCTTTTCTTTTTTTATGATGGTACTTATGCTGGATTCATTTATCTTGAAAATGGTGGGCAACCATAGCTGCAGACCTCAGTCTGTGGCGCGTATCAAGCAATTCAACTTTGTTTGTTTGTTTTATTGTTTGTTTTTGATTTGTTTTGTTTTGTTTTTGGAGATGGAGTTTTGCTCTTGTTGCCCAGGCTGGAGTGCAATGGCATGATCTTGACTCACTGCAACTCCACCTCCCAGATTCAAGCAATTCTCCTGCCTCAGCCTCCTGAGTAGCTGGGATTATAGTCATGTGCCACCATACATGGCTAATTTTGTATTTTTAGTAGAGCTAGGGTTTCTCCATTTTGGTCAGGCTAGTCTCGAACTCCCAAGCTCAGGTGATTCGCCTGCCTCGTCCTCCCAAAATGCTGGGATTACAGGTGTGAGCCACCACGCCCGGCCGCAATTCACTTTTTCTTTTTTCTTGTAATGTAATAACTTATCTCTACTTCTTGTGGGTACTTTTAGAATCACTTTCATATCAGCTTTGTGGTCTAATTTGAAGCAGGGGTGTTCAATCTTTTGGCTTCTCTGAGCCACATTGGAAGAAAAATATTTGTCTTGGGACACACATAAAATACACTAACACTAACAATAGCTGATGGGCTTTTAAAAAATCACCAAAAAAACTCATAATATTTTAAGAAAGTTTACAAATTTGTGTTGGACTATATTCAAAGCCATCCTGGGCTGCATTCAGTGGGGCTGCGGGTTGGACAAGCTCGATTTAAGATTTATGGTTTCACACCAAACACAATGAAAGACAATGCAAGGACTGTGAGAGACCACTTACTGCAATACATAATTTACTGCAGAGACCAGTTGCTCACAGAGATGATTAGTGTCACATGGCATGTTAAGCAAATACAACACTGGAGCTCACTGCAACAGCAACAAGATGTGACTATGAAATTATCACAGTAGTATGGTATGTGCTACAGTTAATTTTATGCAATTACTACATAATACTGCATCTTTATGTTTGTTTATATTTCTCTCAACTGCAAATGGCACCATATATGGTGTATAAGTGTTTGTATGCCTATGTTCTTATAAATTTTAACTTTTTGTAATACATTTGTGTATACTTTATAATAGTAGGTGGTACAATAGACTAGTATATATATTATATTTA
>NW_012107698.1:1730158-1772637 GCF_000951045.1 Mandrillus leucophaeus | reverse complement strand
ACATATATATATATATGGAGAGAGAGAGAGACCCTTGCTCTGTTGCTAAGACTGGAGTACAGTGATGTGATTATGACTTGCTACAGCCTTGAACTCCTGGGCTCGAGAGATTCTCCCACCTCAACTTCCTAAGTAACTAGGACTACAGGTACATGCTGCCATGCTTGGCTAATTTTTAATTTGTTTTTTTGTGTATGTGTGTGTGTGTTTTAGAGACAAGATCTCGCTATGTTGCCCAGGCTGGTCTTGAACTCCTGGACTCAAGCAATCCTCCCACCTCAGCCTCCCAAAGTGCCAGCATTACAGGTGTGAGCTACTGCACCTGGCCATACATATATTTTATGCATTCATGACATATATAACTTTTTCTCTGTTTTTAGGGGGTTATTTCTATGCTACATGGTTTGCCTGCCTGTTTCTTCAAATTGTCACAAATCAATTAAAACATTTCCAATATATTAATACTTACTGAAAAAAATCTGCAAAAAACTGGACTCACGCATTTTAAACTCATGTTGTTCAAGGGTCAACTGTATATGGAACCATAGATGAGGAAAGCTTTAGTGATAGAGAGCAGGTCAATGGTTATTAGAGGGTGGGGTTGTGGGGAGAGGATTGATTGCATAAAGGCACAAGAGAATGAAAATATTTTCTACTGTGATCATAGTGTGATTACACAAATTCAAGTACCTGTGAAATCACTTTAAATTACACACTTAAAATTGGTGAATTTTATTTTATGTAAATATACCTCTCTAACAATTTTTTAAAATTAAAGTAACATAAATTTACAAACAAACAAAAATAAAATAATTTATCACCAGCAGACTGTGTATGAGAAGTATATATAGAGGTTTTGTAGACAAAAGCAGAGGTTCTTCAGAAAAAAAAAATATCATATGGAAACACAGAAGATGAAATTAGTTAATAAAGTTAGAGTTCTAAGGTTTTTACATTTTTCAGAAAATGTAAAAGTGGTCATTTGTATTAAAATTTATGAGTTGAGAATACATACTGTAACTTTAAGATAACCATGCAAAGAATAGTAAAATAATGTAATAACTAATCAATGAGGAGGAGATGAGATAGCAAAAGTAATGGATTAATAAAGAGAAGACAAGAAAGGAAAGGAAGAGGAACAGGAACAAATGAGGCAAACAGAAAAAAGAGAAATATGGTAGATTTAAACACAAATACATCGGTAGTTACATCAGCTGTAAATGGACGGAATACTCTAATTAAAAGACAAACTTTGCAGACAAGATAAAAATGTAACTATATGCAAATTAGCAAATGACAGATGTTAAATAGAGATTCACAGAAGAATCAAGAGATGGAAAACTTTGTATAAGGCAAACACGAATCAAGTCTAGCTATATTAATATAAGATAAATGCAAAGAGCATTACTGAAGATTGAAAAGGAGTATTTTATAATGACATAAGGGTCAATTCACTAGAAATACATAACAATTCCAAATTGGACTACACAAACGAACTTGCTTTAAAGCAAAACTTGACAACTAAAAGGAGACATAGACACAGTCATAATCACACTCGGAGATTTTAATACCTCTCGCATAGCAACTGATAAAATAAATAGGCAAAAATAAGTAAGGATATAGATTAAACAATTGGATTAACAAAAATAACTTAATTCATGTGTAGAGAAAATGGCAGGATACAGTTTTCTTTTTTTTGAGATTTAAGATAAAGTTTAATACATATTAGGGTATTTTGGCACAGTTGATTTGGTTCATATTTGTTTATAATGGCTTTCTTAAGATGTAATTCATAAACCATAAAGTTGACCCTTTTAAAGTCCATAATTCAGTGGTTTTTAATATACTTATAAAGTTTTGCAAGCATCGCCACTATCTAGTTTCAAAACATTTTCATTACCTCAAAAAAAAAAAAAATCCCATACTATTAGCAGTCACATCCCATTCTACCTTCCTCCATGCCCTAGCAAGCCCTAATCTACTTTCTTCCTTAAGAATGTGCCTCAGAATATAGTTTTCAAATGCATAGTAAATGTTTACAAATATTGATCATGTTCTGATTTATAAAGTGAATTTTAACAGATTTCAAATAATTAAATTCTAGAAATATAATCCCTGAACTTGGTGAAATTGTTAGAAATCAGTAACAAAAAAAAAAAAAAAACTTTAAAAGTTATCCAAAGGTCAGGCGCGGTGGCTCATGCCTGTAACCCCAGCACTTTGGGAGGCCGAGGAGGGTAGATCACGAGGTCAGGAGATCGAGACCATCCTGGCTAATATGGTGAAACCCTGTCTCTACTAAAACTACAAAGAAAAAAAAAAAAAAAAAAGTTATCCAAATAAAGGAATACAATTTAAAGAAATCTCATGGTAATTTTTTAAAGACCTTACTGAAATTACAATGAAATTCAGCAAAACAAAATGTGTGAAATGAAGCTAAAGCTACACTTAGAGAGAAAATTGTAGTCTTAAACACAAATATAGGAAAAGAAAAAAGGGCCGGGTGTAGTGGCTCACACTTGTAATACCAGCACTTTGGGAAGCTGAAGTGGAAAGATCACTTGAGGTCAGAAGTTTGAGACCAGTGTACCATAAAGCAAAAATAAAAATAAAGAAAGAAATTAACTAGGCATGGTTGCACATACCTGTGGTCCTATAACTCGGGAGGCTGAGGTGGGAGACTCTCTTGAACTTCGGAGTTTGAGACTGCAGTGAGCTATGATTGGGCCACTGCACTCTAACCTGGGTGACAGAGTGAGACCCTGTTGGAAAAAAAAAAAAAAGAGGCTGCAAATTAATTATCTAAGTATTCATCTCAAGAAGTTAGAAAAAGAGCAGCAAAATATACCCAATGAAAGAACAAAGACAAATTAAAAGTTAGAAAGACATAAATGAAAGCCAGGCACAGTGACTTATGCCTGTAGTCCCAGCTATTTGAGAGGCTGAGGTGAGAGAATTGCTTGAGTCCAGGAGTTTGAGGCCAGCCTGAGCAACATAACAAGACATCATCTCTAAAAATGAGTAAATAAATAAAAATTGAACAATTTTTAAAAAGAAAGATGTAAATCAATGAAATAGAAAACAAATGTACACTAGAGAAAAATTAACAAAGTCAAAAGTTAGTTCTTTGAAAAGAACAATATACTCGTATACCTCTGCTACAACTAATCAAGAACAAGAGAGAAAGATAGAAGGTGCAGATTATGAATATCAGAAAGTATGAAAAGTAACATTAAAATGAAAGGACATTATAAACAACTTTTTACCAATAAAATTGAACATGTCAATAGGGGAAGTTCCTAGAAAAACACAACCATAACTGACCCAAAAAGAAATAGGAAATTTGATTAGTACTAAATTTATCAAAGAAATTGCTTCAGTAATTAAAAATCTTCAATAATTTAAAGAAGAAATAATACCAATCATTAAACAAACTCTTACAGAGAACAGAAAATGATATAATTCTTCCCAACTTATTTATAAGGCCCCTATGATCTGATACCAAACCCTGGCAAACACATAATGAGAAAGTAAAATTATAGACCAGTTTCTTTCATGAACATAGGTGCTGAAATCCTAAACAAAATATTAGCCAATCAAAATCAGCAATAAATTGAAAATATAATACAACATAATTATTTTGGGGTTATTCCAGGAATGCAAGGTTGGTTTAGCACTATAAAATCAATGAATGTAATTCTCTAAATTAACAAAACAAAGGAGAAAATATTATAATCATCAAAATAAAGGTACTAAAAGCTTTTGATAAAATTCAAAATGCATTCGTATTAGAAACTCTTAACATTCTAGGATAGAAGGAAACTTCCTTAATCTGATAAAGAGCATCTGTAATAAATGAATGAATGAATGAGCCTACAACAAACATCATATTTAATGGTAAAAGTCTGTCTTAGATGAAGAATGAGGGAAGGATGTACACTATCTTTTACTCAGCATTGTGCTAAGGATGTTGACTATTGCAATAAGGAAAGAAAAATATAAATTACATAAAGATTAGAAAAGAAGATACATTATTGTTCTTTATAGACAACATAGCTGTGCTTAAAAATCCAAAAGAATCTAGAAACACTGTTAAAATTTGAAAATGAATTTGGATATCGTTTTTTAAATTTTTGCATACAAGGCAATATCTTTGCATACAAGGCAATATAAAAATCAATTGTTTTTCTATATTCTAGCAACAAACTATTGAAAACAAAAATTTAAAAACATTTATCATAATATTAGAAAACATCAAACCCCTAAAAATAAATCGAATAAGGCCATACATGTCTTCTACACTGAAAATTACAAAACTTTATAGAAAGAAAGTAAAGAAGACCTAAGAAAAATGTGTTGTGAACTGAATCATAACAAAATGCAACATATCAAAATGCTCACAGATTGGACATTTTAACTTTATAAGAAGTAGATTCTCCCACAGTTGACCTATAGATTCAATGTAATCTCAATTAAATACCTGAATTTGGTTTTGGTTTGTTATTGTTAGAAATTGACAAGCTGATTTTAAGCTATATTTGGCAATGCAAAGAGCAAAGAATAGAAAAAACAAAAACAAAAACAAAAATCCTTGATAAGGAAGGGACGTACAAAAAGCCAGCCCCCTTGCTTGAGGAGCTATCCATATTCCAGAGCTCCTCAAGGGATTACCATGAGGCTAGACTTTAGCCAAACATAAAGCCTTCTGTTGTGAGGCAATTTTTCCTAGCACTTTCACATTTCTGTGCACCTTGCCAACCAGAGGCACTGATGGCAATGTTCTGCACTATCCTTTCTAGGATGTTTGTATAGTGAACAGTCTTGGAAGATAAAAATAGCATCCCCCTGGAACAAAGGGCAGGTTTACTACCCAGTGGAAGAAAAATGACATATCCTTCCAGGGCAATGTTCAGACAGGTTACTACCCATTGTAAAAGATTCAGGTTCCCCAAGGTCAGGTTCCTCTCCTCTAACATAACCCACTACTTGTGCAGGACATTACCTGGCCATCTTTGCATCACTTTAGGGAAACTGAGGCTCAGGGAGCTGGTGCAAATGCTGATACTCTGGCTTCTGCTATTGCTGTCGGTGCTAAAACACTTTATTTGTGACCCAAGAGACTGCCAGCATCCATGAAACTGTGCCAGGCTAATTTGTTAGTTTGCAAGCAAGGCAAAATCTTGGACCCTTCACAGTTCTTCACAACTTTTCCCATGGAGCCTGCTTCACTTTTTCTCTCACAGGTTTCAATGGACAGTTCTCCCTAAATAAATCACTTGCGTAAAAATGCTCATCTCAGGCTCTGCTTCTAGGGAACCCATCCTAAAACAACACAGCTGTAGAGTTATGATTTGTGCAATTTTCTATGTGTACACAATACCTCTATTTTTAAATAGGACTTTTGTTTCTTTGTTTTTTGAGGCCCTTTGTCATTCAGGCTGGAGTACAGTGGTGCAATCATAGCTCACTGTAGCCTCAAACTTCTACTCTCAAGCGATCCTCCTGCCTCAACCTCTCAAGTAGCTGGGACTATAGTTATACACCACCATGCCTGCTAATATGATAATTATTTATTTGTAGAGACAGGGTCTTGCTATGTTGCCCAGGCTGATCTTGAACTCCTGTATTTAAGTGATCCTTCCACCTTGGCCTTCCAAAGTGCTGGGATTGCATGCATGAGCCAGCGTACCTGGCCTAAAAAATAGTTTATGTAACTATGCAAAGTAACTGTGGCTAGAATGTGGAGCATGGATTAGAGGAGGAAGGCATTGGAGTAAAAAATACCAGTTAAATACTACTACTAAAAAAGAGAAAAGAGAGTAACCAGCTAATAATCCCCCTTAAAAAATTATTACAAGAGTCTAGATTAGAGATAACTAAAATTTGACCTAAGGTAGTGGCATGTTAATAGGGATAAAGGGGCAGATTCAAAAGATATTTAAATAGTAGAATGTAGTGGTAATATGCAAAATATTTAGCAACAAGTGTGGCTACTGTACTGCGCAGATATCACCGATACAATGAATACCAGCTATAAACAACTGCTTTGACAGAACTGATGCCTACAGGCAGAATGTCACCAAGCCTCATAAAATGGATAGGACTTGATAGCCAGTTGAACCCAATGGCTGAGAAACAAATTGAGATATTTCCAAAGTTTTCAAGCTCGGAGGACACAGAGAATAATGGTGCCTTTAACTGATACGAGTAACATCATTTTTATTCACATAATCTCAATTATTTCATTCCAGCTTGAATGACTCCCAAATCTATCCAGCTTCTCTGAAAATCAGAGAATTGTCTGAATATCTTATTCCACACACACAATTTAGAATGAGATGTGTTTTTCATTTTAAAAATATTTTCAAAATCACACCAATTAGAAGCCATAAAGAAAGGAATGTAGACCAATAAAGTAAGCCAGCCTGACAGATGATGTATCACTTTTAATCACACAGCACATGCGGCTGCCAATTGCTATTTTTTTCTCTTAAAGCACACTTTACAAATCATTTGGCTTTTTCACAAATCTTCCTAAGGTAGCAGAAAAGCAGCTGGATTTTATGGAGTGAGACTCTGAATTGCTAATTCACAGTCTTTTAACATATATCCCCTTTTAATGCAAACAGCTCAGAATGAACACTCCTTAAACGATTAAGAACCCATGGCTTTCCATCTTCCCTTCCGCGTAATTACCAGTATCTTTTAAGGAAGAAAGTGTGTTTTCTGTTCATTAACGGTAATACTACCTAGGCAGACCAATCAGTAAGTCCATGATCCCGCAGTCACTGTGGAAGCCAAATTACCCTCTCTACCAGGACAAAATCAATTAACACCACTAGGGATGTCATTATTGTCACATTATGTCACCCGATAGTCTCCAGGGCCTATAAGTGATTTAAATTTTTCTTCTTTTTTTTTTAACTGCTATGATTCTAGTGTGCCTGTGTGGTATGGGGAGGAGGAATAAACTTCACATTGACAAGGGAGATTTCTATTATAGAGAAATTAATTTTACAACATAGAAAAATAATAGCCACTGTTTTAGGTCTTTGGGAGAAAAATGGTTATACACTAGGATAATTCTGAAGCCTAAATGATTTCTCATACCAAAGAGTATTTGAAAGCTTTGCTTAAACAAAAGCCACATTGGCTGGAGTCATGAGGTACTGTCATCAATGCAGAGTAAGCCAGGAGATGGAAATCAATCAAACCACGGCAAGCTACACAACAGTTGTAAGTCCAAGAGTCCAAAGTTGTGATCTCTCTTCTAATAAAATCAACTTGCTTCCCTTCATGATAAGTCGTGTAATTCTAGTTTTGCAAAGTTAGACACTTGATGTGTCAGAAAAGAGGTTGAAATGCCATGAGTGTATCTGGCAAAACCAGGTCTCATCTGGGAAGACTAGAATTCATGCTTGGAATTCCGAGGACACATAACAGCAGAGGGTATGATAGTTTGCACTTGAACTATTCCCTGTGCTTAATCTGTGGATTGGTTAGGCTCAGTAGCCAGACACTTGGAAGAAAACCACATTTGATATCAGTATCTTCTGACAGTTGTCTTTTTCTTCTCCATTTTTTTTAACTTCTCATTACTACCAGTGAACATTAAATGAGATCTGGATTCAGAGTCGTTTTTGTTATTGTAGTTGCTGTTAAAAACAAATTAAAAATTCCCAAGTAAATTAAGCAGAATGTTTTCAAATGGCAGGTTTCCTTTTTAAAAAGTAGACTCAACTTCTGTATTTTGGCCTCCATCAGGGGGTATTTAATTAAGTCTATTCTGTCTAACATGATCTGATGTCATTGTACAAGGATATGTTCTTTGTTAGCAGCACTCTTAGTTTCAGTCTCCTCTGTGTATTTGAAACCATGGTAACAGAGCAGTAAGCTAAAGCCAATGAGATAATGAGATATTCTCATTGTAATTGTGTTTCATGAGGGCACAAGATCCCACGGGTGGTATCTGACTGTCTTACAACTGCTAACAGAATTTAAGAAGCAGACATATATTAGCATGGTACCGTTTTCCATAACAGCCATGTAAACACTTGTGACATGGCATTTTTAGCTGTTTCCAGCACATAAAAGTGTGTACTGTGCATTTATGTCACAAAAGCCACACAATTAATGAATATCAATATTTAAAAATCCTTAGAACTTCAAGGAACTTCAGATTTGAAATGCACCAAGCAGGCTGTGGGGATGCTGTTTTGCATTATAATTATGAGCTGGGCTATGGTTGATGAGGGGAGGAATCCATCAAAGCAAAGAAAAAGAGAGCAACTAGCTCTTTTTCACCTCCCAAACACCCCACATGCACCTCCTAAAGGAGGGACAAAACTAACCCTAAGCAAGGTTCCCTGCATTTTTATAAGGAAAGCCAAGTTGGGGGTTTCTAAAAGCATTTTACCTTTAAAAGAGAGAGAGGAAAAAAAAAACATTTGCCAAATAAAACCAAAATATTTACAAGCCATCTCTTCTTCTGAACTGAAATCAGAAAGGGAACACCTCACTTTTGAGTTTTTTCTCTTCTGTCACTGTTTGAAGTTTCCCCACAGTTTTCATTTGAGTTGCAGATTTTATGCACAAGTCACTGGATCCATGTTCTCCATCCTGATGAGGTTGCCCTAACAGGGATTGTGTCTTTTAATAAATAATTTAAAACTAAAAAGAGAAAGCACAATATAGAACGACTGGTGATTTAAGCAGGGTTAAGATTCATACACTCTTGTATCACCAAGGCTTTCCACCAGGAGGCCTGCTTTAGAAAATAATTGACCTGAGAATGCGCATTTTTTTTTTTTTTTTTTTTTGGTGGGGGAGTTGATAGCTTCTAGGACAGAGGTGATCCAATTCACAGGAATGATATGGGCAAGGATTCTGTTTGCTTTTCACTTTTCAGACAAGGGATCACTCTGGTTTTTAAAATGTGGTGGTGCCATTTCTAAAATGTTTTGGCATAGGGAGCTAAATCGATATGAAAGCCATCTTGATAGAGCAGGGGAGTTGGTTTTCTTGAAAGTCATTCAAGTGTCTACTGTTTTGGGGGAGGGTTCTCATTCAAGATGTCAGTAGTGGCACATTCATCACTAAATGTCACTTAAAGACAGGCAGTTCTTTCTTCTGCTGTGTATGTGAGATATACACATTCGTGTAGTTGGGAAATAAAATCCATGCCCTAAGTGGGTGCACAGAAAGAACATGCCACAGGGTTGGAAAATATGGTCTTCATCTTTGTGAGATAAGGGTGGCTTCATCACTCATGGCTGCTGTAGCAAAACATAACCACAAGTGCATAATGGGGCCACCCCTCCTGAGGGGAGATAACTTCTATATCTGAGCTGTCATGACCCATTAGGTCCTCACACTGCCTATTCTTGGATGTGTCTCTCAGTCGGCCCTTTATTTCTACATCTGAAAGGGGGAGACCTCATTCTTCTTTAAAACCTCTCCTTGTTCCTGACAAATAGGTAATGGCTGTCAGGTTTGAAGGCTCCCCTGGGCGCCATGGTGAGATGTTCAGTGAGAGCTAGGGTTGACAACATTTGCAAGACTTTAAGTATATAAATATATAAATAATTGCAAAATGGCTTTACTTGTGCAGGCTTTGAAATGGGTTACTCTATTTTATTCTAGATGAGTTCTTTATCCACTTAAGCCCAGGCTAATCCTAATTTTAGAGATTCAACAAGAATAAGGAATTGAGTGTGTTTTCATAATATTGGAATCACAAAAGTGTCACTTATAAAACTGATTTGGTAATGTACTTTCTCAAATTTGAAGCCTTCCAATGCCATAATTTAGCCTGAGAATAGCAGATGTCCACAGAAGTTGATTCTATTGTGTTTAAATGATAGCCAGAAGCCGGCATTGATTTTTTTTCTCCCCTCCTATATCCCCTGCCTTCTACCCTGACAGGAGCCGACATTTCTAGGTTAAAAAACGTGGGTAGGAGCGGGTGTGCTTGTGCGGAGGGGCTAACAAAATCTGCATTTTACAAAGTGGAGGGAAGCAGGCAGAATGACCCAAAGGAGGGACTCGCGGTTCCCAGGTGCTGCGATTCCCAGGTGAAAAGCAGGGTGAAAGGGCTTTAGAGAAACAGGGATGAAGGGATTAGGTGGGCAGAAGGCAATAATTGATTGCATGTAGGTAACAGCAGCAAAATGCCTGCCTTTGGTTACTTAGGCTGGGACCAGCACCTTTCCACATCCACACCACAGAATTTCAGAGGCTGGGAGTGCTGTAGGTAGGGCAACCACCCGGCTCCCTGAGTGGGGAGAACCTGCTGTCTTGGCGGAATACGCCTCCTGAAAAAAAGCCATTTCCACGGACGGAGGTCATGGTGCGTAGAGATGAGCTTCCTCCCGGCCCAGAACAATGCCAGCCCTCGGTGGGGTAGGTCAGAGGTGGGAACAAGAACACGGGGTTTTGAGGTTGGACATATCTGCCTCTGGATCCTGGTTTCTCCGATTAAAAGCTGGGTAATGCTCACTTGTCAAAACATAAACACATAAATAATGCCTGCTTTACAATGCTGTGGTAAGAATTATACGAAATTATGTAGGGAGCATCTATGTGGATCTTTTTTCCTCCTAGTCACGAGAAAAAGATAGTAGGTTACATAGAGTTGCTATGTGGATCAAACTAGAAAATGTATAATAAGGACCTTGGGAATAATAAAATACACCATAAGTGGTAATTAAAATAATATTTAAACATCTTAAATTCAGCATATATGCAAATAAGTATATTTACAAATATAAATGCTGAGCATTATTTCTAATTTCAATCTTCTACCTTTTAATTTTGAAAAAAGATTAAAAGAATGAAACATAAATAAACAAAACTTCACTTTCTAAACAATGATTACTTAGAAGAATAGCCTTGGTATTCTTTTAGTCACCCTCCTTTGCAGATATTTTGCCTGGTTCAAAGTTCTTGGGAAGGCTGAAGGCAAATAGTGACAGAAAAGGGATGGGTGTTGTGTCTCAAACTCAAAGCATACTTCAGCAGTTGGTCTAAAAGGCCACACTTTTTGATGCGGGATGATCTGAGAAAAACTATTATGCATGGGGTACACTTACCCAATTTTAGAATGAAAAACATGCTTTCAAAAAGTCTTGTCAAAATATGATTCTAAGCTGTTAGAATTTCTACTGGAAAAATTTGTGTAAGTAGGGGTTTCTCATGTGTGGTGAATGAGAAGCTTTGCCAGAACTACACCCAAATGCTTCCACCTTCTCTCTATCAGTGACAGACAGGTGAAAGCCTTGGCAGATTTACGCATTTAGAGAATAGGCAAAGAATTGAAAGCCCAAAACCCTCTGCCCTTTCCCTGGCTCTGCCTGAAATCCTCCATTACTAATTTATTTGGCCCATAGGGACATTAACAGTTGCTAAAGAGAAAACCAGGACCCTTAATACAGTACCTACCCACTACAGTTCAGGTTGAGTAAGTTTATCAAATACTTCCTGTCACCTAGCAAGATCTAGCAAGATCTGGAACTGAGATACAGGAAAACTACAGCTGGAATTGGGAAAACAGAGTCTGACCCAGGAAGGCAACACCAGTATGGTGCTCAGTACAAGCATTTGAAGGATTATGTTTGATTACCAAAGGAGGACAGAAAGAGTCACCTAAGCTTACTTCCCAATTGCATCCTATTTTGCTCTCACCTATTCTTACATCAAGGAACTCAAGTCTTTGACCATCCTGCAAAGATATTCCAACTCCATTTAAGGATAATGTACATGTCACTCTGTAATTATTCTTTCCCCAACAAAAACAAGTCTGTCTGGCAGAAATAGTCACAAACTATGGCTTGTCAACAGCCTTTCAGACTGTGAACATTAAAAATTGTTTCCTTAAGCCCATAGCTTTTGTCACTGAGGAACCACCGTGAGGCAGAGCCAACATGATGAGGACTTATTGCTCACCTGAATACATTCTGGAAAGACTGAAAGGACCTACCAGGTCAGGTGAGTTTCTCTCTTTCTGAGCAGGGGTAGGATGTATGTAGTGCCTAAATATACTTTTTAGATTGGCCTTCCTCATAGATCATAGGCTACTCTAGGGCAATAAGGGTGTCCAATTTGTTCATTGTTGTATCCTCAGCAACTAGCACAGTACTGAGTACAAAGTACGTGCTCAGTTTGCTAAATGAATTAACAAAGGAATCAGCTGGTGTCTTGCCTTTCGCACCTCTTGTTTTCTCCTCTTTCTTTTGTAGCTCCAAGTCAAGGTCTACTATTTTTTTTCTTATAGTCCCCACCACTATCTTGTCTTTGTTTTTTTCCTTTTTTTTTTTTTTTTTCATTGAGATGGAGTCTTGCTCTGTCACCCAGGCTGAAGGGCAGTGGTGCAATCTCCGCTCACTGCAACCTCTGCCTCCTGGGTTCAAGCAATTATCCTGCCTCAGCCTCCTGAGTAACTGGGACTACAGGTGCATGCCACCATGCCTAGCTAGTTTTTTTTGTATTTATAGTAGAGATGGGGTTTCAGTGTGTTGCCCACGCTGGTCTTGAACTTCCAAGCTCAGGCAATCTGCCCGCCTCAGTCTCCCAAAGTGCTAGGATTACAGATGTGAGCCACTGCACCTGGCCTATCTTGTCTTTTATTGTCTCTGCTGGGTCTAAACCCTCAGGTTCGAAGTGCCAACTTCCAGATAAGAAACTGTATGTGGAGTATGTGAGCCCACACTGTTGCCTTGCTTCAGACCAACTAACATTTTCACTCCAACCCTACTCTCAGGCCATGGGACTGAAAGCATCACACACATGCAACTGATTACAGCAGAACACACCGTATGCCACATCCATCTTGTGAAACTTCAAGTCCAGCCAGCTACAACAACCTAGGAGATTACTGTGGCAAAGAAAATTATTTTCTTTAAGCGAAGACTGGTTGACCACCACAGTGTGGTTAAAAAGAACTAATTCCCCCGACTCTTAAGAAGCACTAACTCAAATGTGACAGGAACTTGTGCTCACACTCAGCCCACCCTGTCATTTTCCTGCTTCTGGCATGGCCCCTGAAGAAGTGAGGCTCTCCACGGTGCCTATCAAATGAAAAGGGACTTGAAAATTCACAATCCTGCTCTCCTAAATTCCTTCACCAATGCTGTGATAAAAAAAATGAGTGTCCTATCTTGGAAAACCCACTAAAAGAAAATTTGAGAAAAATGCTTCCTTTTTAACGTTCAAAACTAAAATTTATAAAAATAATGTTTGTTCCAGATCCAGGGAGTAGAATAGACTAACATTCAAAATGGAATGCATTATTAGTGACTCTCGAGACAGTAACTGAAGACACATAGCTTAATCTTCATGGTTTGTTTGAGATAAAAACAAAATTCTTGGGGAGAGAAAAGGAAAATTTTACAATTTATTTCTTAATGTACAAACTTTGAAAAATTGAAGAAATCAAGAAGTTCACAAATATTGAATTAGATTTTCTGTTCATGCTTGATTTTTTTTAAAAAAACAAAATTCAAGGATAATTTTTACTTAGTGCAAGATATTTAGTATTTTTTGAAACATAAAATCTAGTCAATTAACTTATATGAATTTTCAAACTGAAATTGTTCAATAGCCAAATATTTTTAAATTGGGTGCTGAAGAAATGCTTACTGAAATGATAAAAGACCTGCTGGGATTTACAGAGACGTTTCAGGTTATCCTAGAAGAGATTTCTAGTCTCAGTGTTACGAGCTTGTCTTGGGCATTTTACGGTCATCTTGTGAAGAACTGGCTATAAGTAGATTGCTTCTTACAACTCTGATTCTTAATACATCTTGAAGAAAGAACATAAAATAGAAGCATATAATTTCCACACAGAATGGGACATTAGAGTTCCTTTTGTCAAACACATTAATTCACACATGAGAACAAAAAAGTTTTGAAAAATCAAATTATGTGCCCAGGGTCATCCAGCTAATGACTGAACTCTATCTCAGGTTTCCTGACTTCAGTTCCAAGTAGGTTTAGAAATCACCATATTCAAAAAACATATATACCAGAAAACTTTTCACTCTAATTTTTAAAATAATTATCTTAAAACATAAGTTAACACAATAAACATTTGCATTTCATTTTGCCATTTTCAAAGTTTATTCACAATATATTTTCATTTAATGTTTGGAATAATGTTGTAGAGTAGTTGATCTCTGTTGTATATTAGGAAAGGGAGGCTCAGAGAGGTTTAGGGACTTGTCCTATGAAACACAGCCAGAGCGTGCTAGAAGATGGTTCACCTTTGGGCAGAGCAGTTTTAGTGAACAAAGTGTGATGCCTGAACATTGTGGGCAAAAGTGAAAATTTAGCCAGAACTATGAGAAGTGATGAGAGTTATAATTGAAAAATAGATGAGCTATGTGGTAGTAATAATTTTAAAAATGTCCCCACACCCCCAAGCTTTCTGTCACTTGATTATTCAACCAACACTAATCTATATATGCTGTAAAGGGGCTTTGCAGATAGAATTAATCAGTCACTAATAAACTGAACTTAAAATAGGGAGAGTAGCCTCAATCATCCAGATGCATCCAATTTAATTATTGGAGCCTTTAAAAGAAGAAAGTGGCAGACAGAGACGAAGCAGAGGAAATGGGAGAGAGAAGAGAGGTCAAGGAGACTCAAAGTGTGAGAAGGACTCAACCTGCCATTGTTGGCTTTGAAGATGGAAGAAAGGATCATGAGACAAGGAATATGGGCAGCCTCTAGGAGCTGAGAACAGCTCCTTGATGACAGCCAACAGGAGAACAAGATCTCAGTCCTATAGCCTTACGGAACTGAATTTTGCCAACAACTTGAATGAGCTTAGAAGCAGGTTCATGCCCAAGCTTTTATAAAGGAACACTGCCCTTCCAGCATCTTGATTTCAGCCTTGTGATATCCAAAGCAGAGCCAGCTGAGCCACACTATGCCAGAACTTCTGACCTCCAGAACTGTGAGACAATAAATGAGTATTGTTTTAAGCCACTAAATTTGTGGTAATTTGTTATGATGGCAGCACTAGGAAACTAATAGAACTGAAATTCTGTTTAACTTCTAGATTGTTTCAGTTATTATGTTAGGAATTTGGGGCCCTTCACGTGTTTTCCTCCCCAGGGATTCTTGCTGATAGTATATATGGTCAAGGAACCATGGAACAGGAAGTACTGCTTTAATAATCTGGGCAAGAACCAACAATCCTCTGAAAGCAGGGTTCCTGCTATTCTCATATCCATGAATATGGTTTAGGCCTCCAGCCAACAGGAGCATCCCATCTCCACCTTTCCTGAATCTAAGATGACTGGAACTGCAGCTCTTCAGAAGCTAAAGACAGAGGGCTGAAAATATGGCCATGGCCCTACCTAAGCATGCTGTCAATAAGGAGGTCACTATCCCAAGGGCAGAAGGGACTTGAGGCCATTTGGAGCACAGTGACAGCACCCACTGGTAAGAGGTGGCCCAATGAATGTTAGGCTCTTACCAATCAGATTAAGTGTTCCTGTTCCGCTGAGAAAAAGTGAGTTTGAATAGGTGGGAGGAGTGTTGAAAGTTTCTTCTATGAGCAAGGCTGCTATATGAGGAGAGTTATAAAGGACTCTCCCTACCATTTTACGATCCAAGTATTCATTTTGGGTGGGAAGAGAATGAGGAAAACTGTGAATAAGGACCATTTGGAATACTATGTCTGAATTTGGCAGAATGAGTTTCTTTAGACACTAAATTCCAGATGCTTTCACAATAATTGTGATGACAGAAACAATCACTAGATATAAGAAAAGGAATAAAGAACTAGATCTTTCCCTATAAGTCTAGCATTTGATTCTCACATGTGTTTAAAATTCCTGACTGATATAAAAATGGATCATTTGAAAAGAGTCCTTTAGGATAACAATATTCACTACTTTTGTCTCATGAATAAGAGTGAAGGGAAATTATGCTGAGTGATCTGAAGCTGTGATCATTGAAAGAGTAAGGTTAATGGCTACTTTAGACACATAGAGTTTGAAGAGTTCAATCGTCAGAAAATTAGTCTGAGAGGTATTATGTTGGGTGCAAAAGTAAATTAGTCTGAGAGGTATTATTTTGGGTGCCATTGCTTTTAATGGCAAAACTGCCATTACTTTTGCAACTAATTAAAAGTAGTGGCAAAACTGCTATTCCAGTGAGGAGACTGAAGAGGACCTTGAATTCTGGGAGTAAGTCATTCGTTTTAGGACAAAACTTTCAAAAGTATTGGGGCATGTGAGGTTATCTAGTAGCTGAGTGGTGTTTCAGTACAGATGGTTCCTGACTTATGATGTACTTAGTACGTTTCAACTTTATTATGATGCAAAAGTGACATGCATTCAGTAGAAACAGTATTTCAAGCACCCGTACAATCTTTCTGTTTTTCTCTTTCAGTACAGTATTCAATAAATTACATGAGATATTTAATACTTCATTATAAAATAGGCTTTGTATTAGATATATTTGCTTAACTGTAGACTATTCTAAGTGTTCTGAGCACATTTAAGGTAGTCCAGGCTAAGCTATGATATTCAGTAGGTTAGATGTGATAAATACATTTTTGACTTGTGATATTTTCAATGTACGATGGGGTTACATTCAGATAAATCAATCCCTGTCAGGGACTTATCTATGTAAGTATAAAGACAGTACACTAAACTATTTACAGTGTTCTTAGCCCTGATATTTGCCCCTAGTTTGAGAATATATACAATGGCTACACCTCAAGAATACACTTGAGTTCACTCTTCCCTTGGCTTTCAAAAAGAATCTTAACTTCTCTCTGATTTATAAAGAGGATAGCATCACTTGGTCCTTATGCCTCCCTCTTCTTTGTATCTCTTAGACATCCATGTTGAGATGTTGATTTCTGAGATGGTTAATTTTATGTGTCAATTTGGCTGGACCACAGTGCCCAGATATTTTATCAAACATTATGCTGGATATTTCTGTGAGGATGTTTTAGGTAAGATTAACATTTAAATTGATGGGCTTTGGGTAAAGCAGATACCCCTCCATAAAGTGGGTGGGCCTCATCAATCAGTTGAAGGCCTGCACAGAACAAAAGACTGACCTCGCCTAAGCAAGAGGGAATTCTGCAGCAGATGGCCTTCAGACTTGAACTGCGGCATTGGCTCTTCTCTGGGTTTTCAGCTTGCTAGCCCACCCTGCAGATTTTAGTCACCAGACT
This sequence comes from Mandrillus leucophaeus, assembly GCF_000951045.1. Classification (NCBI taxonomy): domain Eukaryota; kingdom Metazoa; phylum Chordata; class Mammalia; order Primates; family Cercopithecidae; genus Mandrillus; species Mandrillus leucophaeus. Next base: position 1,755,443 of record NW_012107698.1, on the reverse strand, counting down.
CCATAATTGTGTAAGCCAATTCCTTAAGATAAATCTTTCTGTTTCTCTAGCTCTCTCTTTGTGTGTGTGTATATATATTATATAGATTATACATATAGAGAGAGACAGAGAGATATACATGTGTACATATATGGATATCTACATATCTACATATCTATATCTATATATGTAGATAGAAAGATATGGATCCTATTGGTTCCATTTGGACAGTTGAACAAACAAGTCCAGAGCTGGACATTTGAGACCCATTATTGCATGGATATATTAGTACCACAAAACTAGAAGAGAATGCAGCTGGAAGAGCTTACTGTGATCAAAGCCTGAGATCCCTACATACAGAATTCTTGTAAAGAAGGAAGATCCAGAAACGGACATGAGATAAAGTGGCCCTGAGGTAGGGAAACCAGAAGATTGGTGTCACAGAAGCCAGAGAAGCATGTTTCAAGCAGGATGTGTTTAAAAGGCAGAGTGTGTTCAACAACAGCTGCTACTGAGAGGTGGAGTAAGATGAGAATGGGAAATTGGCCAGTAGCTTTGGCAAGATATAGGGCCAATTTAATGGAACACAGGAAGAAAGCCAAGATAAAGCAGGTTGGGTTGAAAAGAAGTGGTGAGTAAGTAGAGGCACCAATTATAGACAACTCTCTCTTTAACTTTTTCTGGGATGAGAAGGTAATAAATGGAGAAGTATCTCAAGAGTGTAATGTTCCTTTTTGGTTTTTTGTTTGTTTGTTTGTTTGTTTTTAGATTGGTATGCCAATGAGGAATGATAAGACAGAGGAAGACAGAGAAAGAGAGAGAGAGTTGATAATGCAAGACAGGCATGCAAACATAAAAATATCCAATATTAAAGTGTTTCAGAAAGTACATTAATATGTAATCATTAAAGGATAGTATTTGCTTGGCATCGTCTCAGATAGAATGAAAATACAAGTATCTTTCAACTTTGTAATGATGTAAAAGTGATATTCATTCATCAAGGAGGTCTTCCTAATCTAAAAATGCAGTATTTCACTGTCACTCTCACCCATGTCTTGAGTTCATAGCCCTTTCCAAAAAGGTAGGTGTAACAGCAAATATAGTATCACTTTTGCCATTCCTGAAGATGGCTTTTTAATTTAATGTTCCAGAGACAAAAAATAAGAGCAGGGTGAAGTAGTGTCTCCAACATGCCCTAGAAGCTGTGCACTAGAATTCCAGTACCCAAACCCTCTCTTCTTCATCACACACCTGTCAACTCCTGAAATGGAAATGAAATGACAAACACAAGAGACTGATTGCTTGCCAAAGTCTTTATCCCATCAAAAACTTGAGGGCATGAGTAACATGGAGAAAAACTACTCCACAATATACCACTCACATTGACACAAGGTCTGAAATCTGAGAATTTCTTTCTGAATTTTCTTTGCCCAGATCGAAAAATGATGAGAAAATTGTAGGCTGACTGCTGTAGAGTAAGAGGCTCCACTGATCCCCACATAGGTGGCCAAGGGTTAGGTGGAGTATGCATTTTCTTGCATTTGACGAATAAATAAATGTCCAGCTTTTGCTGTCTTTGTGATATAGGAGAATTCTGATATAATTTGTGGAAAATTAGAACTATTAATAGAGACAAGACATTTTAAAAAGCCATTGCCTTTGTTCCCTTGAAATGAGTGACACTGGTTAGCAAGATTATTCCATTTGAAATAATTAGGTTTCTGGTTCCTGTAATTTAGGTCTTACTTGTCACTGTAAATTATCTAAATTGTTATATATATGTATATATATATGTCATGTCAATATGACTAAACATTTTTAAACATTATATTCAAAGATTATGTTTATTTTCTAATAAGAAAAATGAATATATTTCTAATATTTCTAATACACCTTTGACAAAAATTAAAAGAATATTTACATAATTTTTTTATTGTAAGATACTGCTAATATCACACTTTGGTAAAGTTATAACATATTTAAACTCTTGTGTGCTTAAATTTTCATCTTGTCAAAGAGATTTTAAAAGATTATCCAACATACTATTAAATAACTTTAATATTTGGAGGACAGAGATGTTTTCATCTATAGTGGTAGTGTCCCTTGTTATAACCTTTCAGATCTTACTAAATCCAGTTTTGACAGTAGGGAATTAATCTGATTCCATTATTTATCCATTAAAAGGAAAGTACTAATTCCTTTCACTGAAGTTGAGCGTAAGACATTTTTTATTATATTTAATTACAACCCAATTGAGTCCTGGGACACTGCTAGTCCACTGATGGGTTTCTAATGTTATTATTAATTTAATAATAACTTTTATTGAGCACTCATTCCTTATTCCATGCTGGGCACTAAACTGCATACTTTACATACATTACTTTGTTAAATCTTCTAAACAACCACATGAAGCAAGTACTATTTGTGTCTCAAATTTACATATTAAGAAAGGAGGTTTAGAAAGGTTGTGTAATTTGATCAAGATCACACAGTTTGTTATTTGAGCAAGAATTGCATCTAGGGCCTATCTAAGGCCATATAATTATATATTGAAACAGAGAAGTTCTCTATCCCAAACCTGATAACACTGGAGCATAATCTTACTAGATGATAAAACCTACTCATTTTAGCCACTCAATCTCTAACAATTTGCTGACATAAGGGGTGCTTATGGCCACTTCCTATGGTATTCTTCATTGTTCTTTATTGTTCAAGAGTGGAATAAGGTCAGCATGTAGCTCACTGCAGATGTGCAGGTGAGTAGGTAACAGTCGCTCATTCATCCAATCATCTGCTGTTTAGTAATAGCTATCTAGTATTTACTAAGCATCACCTTGTACCGGGGACTGTGCTAGAATGAGGAACAGAACAGACATGGGCCTCATCCTCAATAGAGCTTTCTATCAAATGGATGAAGTCCACATTAAACCACAAATAAGTGAATATAGTAAGTACTTTAAAAGGGAAAAAAACCTGATATCTATGAAAGACAACAACCAGTACTTGGTTATTCCATTAGGGGATCAGGGGAAGCCTCTACAAAGAAGGGGCATTTGAACTAAAACCATTATAGGCATACCCCCAAAGAGGTACAGATGAATAGACTCTGTGTAATTCACTCATTCAATAACATTTGTGGAAAACTTATTACGTGCAAAGCACTGTGCTAGCTTTAAGAATGGCATCAGTTAACAAGTGAGAAATGATTCAAACAAATATTATGTCTCACTGAAGATGTAGGAAATGTCTCTAGAAAAAGCAACTTAAAAGAGAAAGGAGCTAGTGAATGTAATACCTGTTAGTAATATGTGTTTTTTTTTCCTCTGGTCAATTAAGATTACTTGAGACACACTCAGTGCAAAAACTGTGAGTCATAGTGCTATGCCTAGAAAGCATTATCATTAAGTTCTCCAAAACAAACAAACAAAAAAAAAACAAAAAACAAAAAAAAAACCCACCCACCAGTATTTAACATGTTGTACTTATCCAGTCAGAAGTCAAGGAAAATAAACTATCCCTGTTTCTAAAACTAAAAACTAAACCTACCCTGGGTCATCGTACAGTGCAACACCCACACATAGATTTCCTACAGGTGGTGCTGTGCAGCTAAATTATTTCAGGTAGACTTCAGTGGTACTTCAGCCTCCCAAGCATCTGAGTAGCTGGGACTACAGGAGTACACCAGCATTCCTAACTAGATTTTTTTTTTTTTATTTTGTAGAGACAAGGGTCTCTTTATGTTGCCCAGGATTGTTTCCAACTCCTGGACTCAAGTGATCCTCCCACTTTAGCCTCCCAAAGTATTGGGAATACAGGCATGAGCCACCATGCCCAGTCTGTGATCCTCCCACTTTGGCCTCCCAGAGTATTAGGATTATAGGCATGAGCTACCATGCCCAGCCAGTTCTGTCATTAAAAAAGAAAAATGTGGCTGGGTGCAGTGGCTCACGCCTGTAATACCAACATTTTGGGAGACCGAGGCAAGCGGATCACAAGGTCAAGAGATTGAGACCATCCTGGCCAACATGGTGAAACCCTGTCTCTACTAAAAATACAAAAATTAGCCGGGTGTGGTGGCGTGCGCCTGTAGTCCCAGCTATTTAGGAGGCTGAGGCAGGAGAATTGCTTGAACCCAGGACGCTGAGGTTGCAGTGAGCCGAGATCACGCCACTGCCCTCCAGCCTGGTGACAGAGTGAGACTCAGTTGAGAAAGAAAGAAAGAAAGGAAGAAAGAAAGAAAGGAGGGAGGGAGGGAGGGAGGGAGGAAGGAAGGAAGGAAGGAAGGAAGGAAGGAAGGAAGGAAGGAAGGAAGGAAGGAAGGAAGGAAAGAAAGAAAAGAAGGAAAGATTGATTCTTGCTTATGATGATCATATATTACTAAGGGCTCATTTTTCCTCGAAAGGTTAAACACTGACTATTCGCTTCTAACAGGGTACCTCTGTTGGTTGAGGGTTGTTACCCAACTTTCTCTAGGTATTTTTGAAAAAAATAAATAAACCAGCCAGATAATGAACAAAAACAAAAAATAAAAATAAAAATTCACCCTAGAAATAAAGTACCAAAGAGCTATTAGGCAACTACGTCTTTCCTTAGTAAAATACTGCCCAGGTCCTCTAAAGTGGGCCCTGAAGAGAGAAATCCATCCAGTGGTGAAACAGTGCCAAGGCCCTGGCATTGACTCTGAGATTCCCCACGTCCCTGCACCTTGAGCCTTGGGTATTTATTGCTAATTCCTGCTGCTACCACCCCCTAATCCGAAGGGCACTGCCTCTTTTAACACTCAGGACTAGGTATAGCCTAAATCCTCCCCTTAAAGTCCAGCTGAGACCAGGCCAGGACATTTAAGGGAATGCTAGTTGTTTTAAGCAATTAAGGAGAAGAGGCTGAAACAGAAACATGTAACCAAATCTTTTATATAGCTTGCAAAATATGACTTGTTCTCCTGGGTTCAGGACCCATTTCACCCTAGCCCTAAGTCAGCCTCCTTCTGGTAGATGCCTTCCTGGTCCCCACCATTCCAGAGCACATTCCAAAAGAGTAGAAATGGCAGGAGAGATACTATCCCTAACCTTGCAGCCTAAGTGTTCAGTGCCCCAGTGTCCAGTTCAGGGTAGGCCTTTTTCCCTAGGGACTGAAACCTGGGATGACACCTCCTTCAGAGAACAGATTACTCTCTACTTACAGGGTGAGGCCTCACCCTCAGGCGTAAACAGGACAACTACATAGTAACAAACTTTGATAATGTTCATACAAGTAGTACTGGTAAAGAACAACAGGAAGATCACTCCACAAAAAAAAAAGAAAAAGAAAAAAAAAGGTCCTTAAGATGAGGGATGAGGGATGCAGATTGGTAGGCACTGCCATGCAAAGCTAGCTTTAAGGAAATGTACTGGGATATCAGTGGCCAATTCTTTGCTGTGCCCCACCAGTGCACAACATAGCAAGTAAACTCTGAGTTTCAGGGAAGCCCTGGAGAAGGGCTCTTTATAGCTCTCTGAGCCAGTGATGTTGGCTGATACAGCTACATTCTGCCTAACATCCCACTTCCCCAGCACCATCACCAAATCTGAAAAATGTGGGTAACGATGACTTTCAGGTATATCTCTGGACCCAGCTCAAATTTATCTCAGAAAATAGACTCTCCAGAAAAACTATAGGTAAGTGACTCACTGGAGGCATCAGGGCACACAACATTGGCTTCCTCAGGGGCAAGATTTTCATGCAGTCAAGAAGAAATGAGGGAAATAACTGAAGAGAACAAAAGTCACCCTTTGTCCCATGCATCCATTTCTCCCAACAACCCACCAAGTCTCTGCCCATAGTAACTCAGAGGAGATAACTAACAACAGCTCAAGTTTCCAGGTTGTCAGAGCTATTTATCTGCTAAGCATTTCTTGTCAAAAGGATGTGTAGGTTTCATAGTGACTCCAGACAGCAAGCGTCCTAAGACACTTCTGATGCTCTCTACAGACAGTGAGAATGGGCTTGTCAAAAACCAACTCAAAACTCTTTGCGTGTGGTTATGTGCATGTATTTCTGTGCAGAATGTTTGTATGAAACAACCCACATCTTACAAAAAAAGATCATTGCCATCGACTCTTTCTTTCTACTTTAGACAGAAGATACTTTGATAGGAGACCTTACTAGGTCTCCTGAAATATACAAGTCAACTAAACATTAACAAGATCTTAAGAGGAATGATAAAGCCAAATCTCACTGGATAAGAATCACAGCATGATATTCCAGTAGATAACTAATAATAACAGAGTCCAGTAGAGTCTGGAAGGCAGCGAAGGAGATCATGACTTGTACTATTTCCATTCTGTTCTACAGCTATCCAGTCAAAACATCTGAAGTCATTCTGCAAATCTAACATATAAAGGGCCTCTTTTCTCCTTGATGTGGGGCTGTGCAAAATTCATGATCTAAATGCCAGAGAGAATAACTATGTTAAAAACTTAGTCTCTAAGCCAGAGGAAAGGAAGAAGTTCTCTGATCTTGACCAATTCCACACGTGGAATATGTATCATCCAACTAAACTCTGACGCCCAAATGGCTTTGCCTACTCTTTTGAGAACAAAGTGAAAAATGACAGATAATCTTCATCAAAAGCAGAAACTCCTTTTGTGGTTCTTCATTTAAGTCAAATGAGCTCAGTATTGTTGGTATTATTAGTAATGAGCACTTAATAAGTACTTTTGAATATGAATGTTTTTATCATCAGAATATTATGAAAAATGATAAATCTGCATGTTCTTATTTAAAAATTCAGCTAATGAAGTATTCTGGGAGTATACATAAGGCAATAGATGCGAGCACTTTTTGGCAGTAAGCATCACATGTATTAAAGTATTGTATTGTTTTACTATCATCATTATATTTGGGTGTGATTTAAGAGCAGGCTAATTTCCCTGGGTATTGATTGACTCAAATTTAAGTGGACACTAATTAATAAAATACAATTTTAACAGTGTCTCCAAGGAGAGTTCAAATAATATATTTTTTTTCCCAGGCCTTGGTCCAAAAGTAGCTGGAAGCGGGTATAGCCTACTGATTACTAATGCGACTCCCTGTAGATCTGTCTGCCAACTACCAACTAACTAAATTTTTTCTTGGCTTGTAAAAACTGGGGATTGCACAGCCTAAAGAGATATCATTGTAGGCGGTATGTATGCTGGGGGAGAGGTGAAGCAAAGATGATAATTTACCTCAAATAGTTACAACAGTTGGAAAAAAAGCAAAACTTTGCTTGCAAGTAGGTAACTCCTAAGTATTTTCAAAGGACCCAGCCAGACAATCACCACTCACATAACACTTTCCAATTCTTCCCTGCCAAAATTCCTCCCCACTTGGTACCTTTTAAATTCTCATTTATGTCCATACTCCTCCCGGTCTGGACAGTTGCCATATAAAGCAGGGGGAGTTGGGGAAGAAAGGGGCAATAGGCTGCAGGAATCCGTAGCTGCACCTGCCCATGTTTTTAAACAGAAGAAAAAAATAATGAAGTGTCCCTTTGTATTACAGGCATGCAGGATCCTTTTTTTTTTTTCTTCTTCTTCTATTTGTGTGGCATGACTTTGGCATTCAAAGAAAGCTGGTGATCAACACTCCACCCCATCACAGAGACTTCAGGCAGCACCCACTGCAGCCAAAGGCCCTCTTTCTCTGCTCTCTGTTTTCATGGTTTTTGTGTCATATGGCTGTCAGGAGCATGCAATGAAATCAGAAACTAAAGAGTCCTGAAAGGACACACCCTTCTCAGGAAAGGAGTTCCCAAAGATGATATGTCACTTATTTGGCCACCTCTGCTTTTAGAATGTGAACTGTCTCCCACAAAACGAGGAGGAAATGTGGGTTTCAAAACTCAACAACAAATAAGGTTGACATTGTCAGTGTAAAGGAATGTCAGGGTGAAGAAATGGGTTCACAAGCACAATGTATTCATGCCCCACACTGACTCTGTCCAGGTCCAGCTCTTTAAATCTTCTTTATGTTACATTTTTAACAAGCATCCTCAATGCCTATTACCTATAAACTGCCATATCACTGAAATTATCAGAAGGAAAAAGCAAGATTGTGATTGTAATCATTCAGTCCTATAGTATCTGACCATCAGAATCTCATATTTTTAGTGAGAAGAATTCACCAAGGTTTCAGGGACTTTATAGAGCTTTATAAGTAGGAAAGTGAGGCTGTACCTGTTCAAACACTGGGTCTTTCTGTAAGACAAAATGAACTGTGGTCCCAGCTCTACCACAGGCTTGTGCGTAAACCTTGAGCAAGCGTGTGTATGCCTCCCTCAGTCTCAGTTTTCTCCTGTAGAAATGCATAGCCAGACTTAATTGTTTCTAAGGGTTCCTTCCAGCTCTGAAACTCTATAACCTAAAATGAGTATATGGATGATATATTTCAACACTTAGAAGAAATTAGAAATATCAAGCGAAAAAAGTCTTCTTTAAACATTTCTAAGACTTGGAACTCTAATTTCATAATAATCTTAAAGGCTTAAAATCCTGCCAGTGTTCCCAAGTTTCTGTCTTTGTCAACCAAGGATGGAAGAACTAGAAGTGCCTGAGAAAATCCCAGTTTACAATTTTCTGCCCAGGGGAGTTTTATTTTGCTTAATCTTTTTTACTGATGTTAATTTTGAGGAGAATTGGGTCCAATTGTTTCTGAGTCATTTTGAAACTCAACAAAATCAATTTAGTTCCAGTTATTTACTGTTTAACCCCAAACTCGAAAAGCTCATTTCTCTTTCAACTAGGCATTCCCTTGCCATGATTAGATACTAAAATGTACAAGACCAAAATCTGGTTTTAGATATGGAGGCCACTGAGTCCAAAATATTCTGAATTTGCCCAAACTTTCTTTCTCTTGACTCAGACTACTTGGCAGGCTTATATTGGGAGCGTGACTGTCCTTAGAGCCAAACCATGAAGTCCATTTTTATAACATTTGACCCAGCCTGCCCTTTCTTCACAGATGCTCTTATCCTGGGCCTTCATGAGGACATGGGTTTTTCTCCAGGCCAACCTAACATCTCCAGGCCAACCTACCATCACTTTCTGGCTTCCTTGAAGTTTCATGAGGGTGGCATCACATACCAGTTGTGTTCATTCTAAATTCCTACAGAGGGAAATTGTTAGCCAACCTTTCCCAGAGCAAGGATATTCTCTGTCTGGTTCCCATGGGCTCTCCAGTGCCAAGGTAAAGACCTGGCACACAGGAGGTGTCCAAAACATATTGGTAAAATGAATATGGCCAGGCAGGTTGACTCACACCTGTAGTCCTAGCACTTTGGGAGGCTGAGGCAGGTGGATCAGCTGAGGTCAGGAATTCGAGACCAGCCTGACCAATAAAGTGAAACCCTGTCTTCACTAAAAATACAAAAATTAGCCAGGCGTCGTGGTAGGCACCTGTAATCCCAGCTACTCGAGAGGCTGAGGCAGGAGAATTGCTTGAACCCAGGAGGCAGAGGTTGCAGTGAGCCAAGATCATGTCACTGCACTCCAACCTGGACAACAGAGCAAGACTCCATCTCAAAAAGAAAAAAAAGAGAGAGAGAGAGAAAGAGAATGAATACACTCTACCGTGAGGTGATACACACTGGAATGAAAGAAGAAGAGTTACAAAAAGAATAAAATCACAGCCTCAATCCTGTAAGATTGAGCACTAGGAATTACTCCAGAAACAATTATTTTCTGGGAAAATAAGTGATCGATGTTCTATAGTTTTTATCATTGGTAAAATTTGAATGGGAATTGAAGATTTCAAGCATGATAAGCAGCCCTGACTAGTTTAACCAAGAAATATCAATAGCTAAAGGATGCTATAGCACCTCTTATTTTATCAACAGTTAGTTACGTCTGTAACTGAATTAATCTCTTTGGTTGGTGAAAAACAGTCACTTTGACTACTTATCTTCATTGAATTGAATTTTGCTAATTGTTTTAGTGACTGCCAACATAAACAAAATCACTTTTTTGTAACATTTCTCTTTTTTCTCAGTCAATAGTTTCTGCCTTTAGTTGGCACTCAGTTATTCAGCAGATAAACCAGAGTGCCTTGTGCCTTGTGTGCCAGACCCTGTCCTAAGCCCTGGAGAAACAGCAGAGAACAATATGGACCCAGCCGCTGCCCTCAAAGAACATACATTTGATCTGAAAGAGATGAATAATAAATGAACAGTTACATAAGATAATTTTGAAAAGTAAGAGCTCAAAGAAAGTAAGGTAAAGGACGCCAGTGCAGGGGAGCAGGCCACTGTGGGTCAGATAGCCAGGGAAGGCCCCCTTGAGGAAGGAACATTTGAGCTGAGACTTGAGAGATGACCAGGCAGCCCACATAGAGATCTAGGGAAATGGCATCCAAGATAGAAGGAACAGCAAAGGTCAAACCTACGGCAGAAAGAAATTTCAAGTATTTGAGGGACTGAAAAATAAGGGCAGTGTGGGAGACAGAGATACTGCAAGAAGAGATTGAGAGCAAGCACGGCAGGACCCTACAGGGCCTTATGGGCCATAATGGAGCACGCACTGCAGGTCTGAAGCTGGAAGTCCCTAACACAATTTCTGAAAGACCACTCTGGCTGCCATGGAGGGTAGATTGTAGGTGGGCGTGTGTAGCCGCTGCTCAGGTGTGACATGAGAGGTCACAAATTCAGGTGATGGCAGTGGGGACAAAGCAAACAGTAAGAAATACCTCTGATAGGGAAAGGCAACAGAATTTGCTGACTGATTGACTACAGGGGGGAGAGTCAGAGCGATGCCTCATTGAAATTAATGAGATCTACTAATTAGGATAGCATTTTACCATAAACAAATTATTAAGCACTTTTCCTGCCAGTATCACTGTCCTGCCTTCAGGAATAAGGCTTAAAGATCATTAAAAAGGAGCCTGACAGGAGTCAGGGGACCTCTAATAATTTCTAACCATGGGGAAGGGAACTGCAGAAGTCAAGCTGTAATAATATGTCACATTTACAAAGCACATTGCTGTTTACAAAGGACTTTCATATCTGTGGTCTCCTTCACACTTTTATTTTTCTTCTATTTATATGACATTTCCAAAGAATGGAGTAGTTTAGTAGGCTGATGTACTCACATAACAAAAACTGCATTCTGATGAAGAGTTTGTGACCACTCCTCTGCCTGTTATAATTTAGGAGGATTTTTTCCCCTAAAATCTTGCCTAACGACCTGAACTCATCTTCTAACAGGAATAATTTTCAGTCATTTAAAAGACACATTTTTCATTATCTTTTTGTTTCAGTGCTGCCCAGAAATTGCCCTGACCAGACATAAAAATAAGATTCAATTGGATTTTTAAGAATTTCAGCATTATGAAAGCTTTGAAATGATTATGCTTTTCTCTGAATGAAAAGGAAAGTCAGATTGTTATGCGTGAATTAATTAGGGCCATAACCTCCCAGGCCTGCACACAGATCAAAGCAGGTTTCTGCCCCAAAGCAGGCTGAGGGTGGGAGCTGTATCCAAACAAGGGCTGTGATCTTTCCAAGTATATGGCCATGACCCTGTCTCAGCCAGAGAGAGCACTCGCCACAGGGCTCCGGAGTCTTGGACAAAGGTACTGGTGGATGCTGCTCCTTCAGAAAGGGAGCCAAGCAATATACCCAACCCATGTGTGGTGACCTGTGGGGAAAGGTAGCATGGCTGCAGGAAAGTGGAGCCCACGAGAATGTATATACAAGACTGGACATCCCTTCCCATGAGAAATCTCAGCATAAAGGGGCAAGATCAGGGACTTTGGAGTCCAATCACTTGTCTTTGAGTGCTGGGTCCATGATGAGAATTCAACCTCCTCTATGAGAGGGAGATAATCCACTCCTTACAGGTTTAACGAGAGGCCCAACCTGTAATGCTCTTTGTAAAATAGATGTGCAAATGATTGTTGTGAACATGACTAAACTTATCAAAGGTTATCTTTATTATATTTTATTACACATGAAAAATATGCTGAAATTTATTAATAATTGTTCTCACTGATCACTCTGCAAGTCAATTTGGTGACCATTTACTAAGGTATGGTCATAGATAGATAGATAGATAGATAGATAGATAGATAGATAGATTGATAGATAGATAGATTGATAGATAGATAGATTCAAAATGATACCATTTGAGTGTTTACTAGATTACATAAAGTTTAAAAAAAAAGTGTGTGGATGTAAACACAATAGAAAAGCCAGATCCAGGCTATTTCATAATTATATCTGTTTGTGACTAATCGTCATCACTTTCTATTGAAAAACATTTAATACTTCACAGCACTTTAGGACAAGACTGCTTTCAACATGAAGGTGTTCCTGTCATTCCTTATTTTTTCCTTGCTTTGTGATTACAAGTGCTGATCACAGCTCAGATCTTGGTAAAAAAATAAATAAACCTGCTATCATAGCTTGCATGTAATTAGTTCTAAATGTGTGGCTTCTTTACAACAGCAAACTCTACGTTAGGCACCACACACACTTAAAATGCCAGATATTGCCACATTTTTATGACAGCCATTAACTGAGCCAACAGCAGCAAATATTTAATGTGACAGTTGTATTAACATACATCTCTGCTGATAAAGAAGCATGTCTTGTCATTTACATTGCATGATGCAATGCTGAGCTGTATACTCCAACAAAATGATGTTCTTCTGCTTGATCAAGAAAGCCTTAAGGAAACATGGAGTTTCCGAATCCTCTACCATGTTGGCAAGTGAAGGAGAAACATTTTCATTCCGATACCGATTGAACATCACCTGCCTATGGAAAGCACATCTCTCATTTGACACATGTCTCTGGACCTCTGACTAAATTTAACTATAGGACATGACCTTTGGAGCACTGTAGTTTGAAGAACAGAAATATCCTTTTATCCCATGACTTTTTTCAAAAGGTGGTTCCAGGGCCAGTGTGATGGTTTGGTGGGAGTAAACACACCTATATTTAATATTTAAGATATATTCCCCATCATCCTGGATATACCAAAGACCAGCCACATTGTTCCTTTGGCCATCCTGCTTTTAATTCTGTAAGTGGGAACTTGGTACCCAACTTAAAATGTCTAACTGCTAAAGATGTCCCTGCAGTTGGATTCCAAATGTCTTTGTTTTATTCTCTGGTATTCAGGAAAACTATTTTTCCAGAAGTATTATATTACAAAGCCATAATTATCAGGGATTATTTTCATTTAAACATATATTGTGTAACTCTAAAAATGGCATGTTAATCTAGGTACTCTTTTTAGTGCCATGTCCTGATGGTTTCGATTCTATAGTGAACATTTTCTGGTAGTAACTGCCAGTGTTAGACATCAAGGTGGTACACCTGAGGTGCATAAATTGACTCTACTTAGAGATATTGATAACAGTTTATGTGAAATGACCAGTTTTTAAGCTGAGGAAACATGTCATGAATCAAGATTAGATGAACAGAATCTCTCTCCACATTGCATGTACCATCTTGCCCTGATCCCAGCAACACTTCTTTTATATTAGTTTACTAATATAAACTGCAAACTAGCTGCAAACTCAGAGGCCTACAGGGATCAGACAATAACACAGATGACTGAAGTGGGCCAGATATAAAGTAATAAGAAGTAGTGAGGACTGTGGAAGAAGAAAAGTGAATGAGCAATCTAAAATGAGCAGCTCTACACAGTTAAAACAGATGGCTGTTTTAGAACTGTAGATCCTCTCATTGTTTGAGAGGAAGGAAGTCCAGAGTTTTATGAGAAACAGCCCCAATTTTAAATATTGGCAACCAATTTATCTTTTTTTATTTCCTGGGCTGGCCAAACAGAACCTATCTACGGGCACAGTTGGGTTCATAGGCCAACAGTCTGCAAGTGTAGCACATGGTATTTAAGAAACCACCAACCACCTGGTGTCTGGAGGAGCCTGGATCAAGGCCTGAAAGTCCCAGCCATCTAAGCCACTGCCTTCTGCAGACTTTTGTTGCCACCTTACCTACTGCTAGTAATTCCCTGTTCTGGTACTAGAAATCATTCTAAGTCTAGAATTATTCTCAAGAAGTTGGAATTTAGATTCATGGATCAGAGATCTTTAACCATGTTTTGTAGAAACAGCTAACATGGAAAGTCTTAGCCAGGGCAATAAGACAAAGAAAAAGAAATAAAAGGCATCCAAATTGGAAAAGAAGAAGTGAAACTTGTGCTCTTCACCAATAATATAATCATATACCTAGAAAACCTTAAAGACTCATCCAAAAAGCTGCTAGGTCTGATGAATGAATTCGGCTAAGTCTCAGAATACAAAATCAATGTATACAAATCAGTAGCACTGCTATGCACCCAAATGACAAAGCTGAGAATCAAATCAAGAACTCAATCCCCTTTACAACAGCTGCAAAAATAAAATAAAATACTTAGGAATATACTTAACCAAGGAGGTGAAAATCCTCTACAAGGAAAACTACAAAACACTGCTGAAAGAAATCATAGATGACACAAACAAATGGAAACACATCCCAGGCTCATGGATGGGTAGAATCAATATCATAAATACTGCCAAAAACCATCTACAGATTCAATGCAATTCCCATCAAAATACCATCATAATTCTTCACAGAACTAGAAAAAACAACTCTAAAATTCATATGGAACCAACAAAGAGCTCGAATAGCCAAAGCAATATTAAGCAAAAAGAACAAATCTGAAGGCGTTGTACTATCTGATTTCAAACTAAACTATAAGGCTATAGTTACCAAAACAGAATGGTACTGGTATAAAAATACATATGTAGATCAATGGAACAGAACAGAGAATTCATAAATAAAGTCAAATACTTAGAACCAACTGATCTTTGAACAAAGCACACAAAAACACAAATTGGGGAAAGGACATACTATTCAATAAATGGTGCTAAGAAAACCAGCAAGCCACATGTAGAAGAACGAAACCGGATCCCAATATCTCACCTTATACAAAAATCAATTCAAGATGGATCAATGACTTAAACCTAAGACCTGAAACCATAAAACTCCTGGAAGATAACACCGGAAAAAAATTATTCTGGACATTGGCTTAAGCAAAGAATTCATAGCTAAGACCCCAAAAGCAAATGCAACAAAAACAAAAATAAATAAATGGTACATAATTAAAGTAAAAGGCTTCTGCACAGCAAAGGAAATAATCAGCAGAGGAAACAGACAGTCCACAGAGTGGGAGAAAATATTTGCAAACTGTGCATCAGACAAAGGTCTAGTATCCAGAATCTACAAGGAACTCAAACAAATCAGCAAGAAAAAAACAAATAGTTCCACCAAAACATGGGCAAAGGACATGAATATACATTTCTCAAAAGAAGATACCCAAACAACCGACAAACATATGAAAAAAATGCTCAACATCTCTAATCATCAGGGAAATGCAAATTAAAACCACAATGAGATATCACCTTACTCCTGCAAGAATGGCCATAATTCAAAAGTCAAAAAACAACAGATGGATGTAGTGAAAAGGGAACACTTTTACATTGCTGCTGGGAATGTAAATTAGTACAACCATTACAGACAACAGTATGGAGATCCCTTAAAGAACTAAAAGTAGAACTACCATTTTATCCAGCAATCCCACTACTGGGTATCTATCCAAGGAAAAGAAGTCATTATATGGAAAATACACATGGAAGAAAAAGATATGGAACCAACCTAAGTGTCCATCAACCAATGCATGGATTTACAAAATATGGTATATATACACCATGAAATACTACTTAGCCATAAAAAGGAATGAAATAATGTCTTTTGCGGCAACTCTGATAGAGCTGGAGGCCATTATTCTAAGTGAAGTAACTGAGGAATGGAAAACCAAACATCATATGTTCTCACTTACAAGTGGGAGCTAAGCTATGAGCATGCAAAGTCAGAAGAACTATATAATGGACTTTGAGGACCCTAGGGGTAAGTTTGGGAGGGGATTGAGGTATAAAAGACTACATATTGGGTACAGTGTACACTGCTCAGGTGACAGGTGCACTGAAATCTCAGAACTCACCGCTAAGGAACTTATCCATGTAACCAAAAACCACCTGTGCCTCCCAAAACTATTGAAATTTTAAGAAAAAGAAACAGGTAACATGTACTAGACACTATTCTAAATGTCTTATGGGCACTAAAAAAAATATGGTAGCAACAATCACTGTTAATAGCCCTTACTGGCACCAGGCACTACATGCTTTTTACATATTAATTCATTTAATCCTTAGAACAACTCAATGAGGCAGGTTATATAATTATCATTCCCCCCTTCCTTTGTCATAAGGAAATTAAGGCACAAAGAAGTAAAGTGTCTCTCAAGGGTGATGCAGTTAAATGGGGGTGAAGCCTCAGTTGAAACCCAGTCAGTCTAGCTCCAGGGATCGTGTTCTCACCATTGTGCCATCCTGTCACTTACCAATGGGTACTTTATGACCAAAACAAAACACCCACAGCTGAGACCCATGGAACTACAACATTCCAGTTCTAAACAATTTAAAAAGTGCATAAATGCATGAAAACATAAATAAACATTAGGAAAAGCAGGATATCATTCACTGTCAACTGATGTGAATTAGCACTGGGGGCTCTGTATGTGCAAGTGATTCACCTGTGTTAATATCTCATTTAATCTTCACCAAAGTATTATATAGTATATTCTCTTCCCATTCTGCACCTGGGAAAATGGAGGATCTCCAGTGGAGGTGTGTCTGATTAAGGAAGTGCAGTAAGGAAAACCACAGAAAAGACTCCAGAGATTATTTTGACTGGAAACATACCACTCTATTTAGAATGAGCAATCTTTTCTAATCATGTCAGTATTTGGCTTTGAAGCTATTAATTCCTCCAAGAGAAAGACTGGGTTGGAAACAAAGAGTATATGTATATTAGTACCATTGTGGCGGGGAGAGTGGGGAGATGTCCAAGATACACTTGACCCCACCTCTTCTGGAAGGCAGGTGTGTACAGAAGGAAGAACACAGTCTTTCTAGCTCAAGTATAAAATTCAAAGACAACACACCTCCAAAAAAGAAAGATGCTTTTTGATGAGTGAATTCTGAAAGTTCAAAGGAAAGAATATTTCCACTTTCCCTGGTCTAAGAATATGCTCTTGTCCAGCAGTTTAAACCGTTGGGACATCTTGTCTCATGCTTCCCTCCTCTATCCAAGTTCTCCTAATCCAGCTCCAACCGTACACACTTAAAATACTCATCCTCCCTGGTGTTTACACATTTCAAATATTTGTAGTCCATTAAAAAGATATCGAGCACATGGAAAAATAGGTGTCCACATTTGGAAAGCATAAATCTGAGGCACTGGGGATTACAGGCTGTCTTTATACATGTTTCTTAAAGATGAGAAAGGTTTCCTTTGATATTAAACAGAACTCTAACCCTAACTGGCTGTGCATTCTTTTTAGGGTATGCCTCCCAAAGAGAGTTACCAGCCCTCAAGGGACTTCTGGATTGAATGCTATGCCTTGTCATCTCTCCCATTTTAAGTTGCATAAGATGGCACTATGTAGCTTCTCTGTTGACAGACAGTGACAGGGACTTCTCCCAGTCCCAAAGGGAATATGTATCTTCCCTGTCCTCTCCCATAGTCTCTCACGTTTTCCTTCCACAGGACTACATGCAAACATACTTCAATGTATAAGCAATGCAAACCTTGACAGAGCACAAAATACCCAGGTAGTCTATGGGAAGTAAGGCCCTGCCATCCCTGACTCACCAGCCAGGCCCCAGCATTCTCTTTGGGAACGTGGAAGGTAAATATAGGTGGTTGAGAAGCCATTTACCTTCAGAGCTCCAGCAATTAAGCCTTCTCTTCCCAAGATGGGGCCCCTCCTCCCAAGTAACTCAATGTGGTCCTCCCCATCATTTTTTCCCCAGTGACACTTTTTCCCAGGAAAGGAACTAACTCATTCCTACAAAGATAGGCATGGCTGGCTGGCCTTTCTTCTTGATATATTCACCTTAACAGAAGATAATGACCCTGATTTGAAGGAAAGATCTAGTTGTGAACTGAATGAAGAAGGTTTTGTAGAGAATCGTGGGATAGATGTAGATGTACTTCTAGGGAATTCCTGAAATCAGTTTCAAACAAAATGAAATGTTTTTTTCTTCCATTCCATGTAAAAATCACTTCCTCACTAAAGGGAGGGGTAGAATACCTTGCTCCCTTCTCTCTTCCAAATCCTTACTCCTTAACATGCCCATCTCTGTTCCTACTCCTAGGTTGCTGAGCATTGGTCAGGGAAGATATATATATATGTGTGTATATATATACACACACACACACATTGGTGAGGGAAGAGATATATACACACACACATATATATAATACAAGATATGTATTATACATACATATCTACATATATATGTATGCATACATACATATCTTATACATACATATATGTAGATATGTATGTATAATACATATCTTGTATTATGTATGTGTATATATACACATATATATGTATATATGTATGTATCATACAGCCTCAAAAAGTGATGCCAAAAAGGGCAAGGCTTTGGTATGCTGAAGGCAAGATTTAACACCGCCTAGCCTGCCCCGTCCCCTCCACTCTGCACAGGGGCTATCGTGAACCTCTACCTTACTGACTTTCAGTTGATGAACTCCCCTTCTTCTACACAAAGAAATAGAGAAGTTCTCATACCTGGGTGCCTCCATTTCCTTCTACCCATGCCCAAATACTCCCATTCCCACCATCGTTATCACTCCACCATCTCCATCATAAGCAGCATCACTAGCATTGCTCTAAAATGCTGCCAGAAACAGTGACACTCTTCCTAGCAACACATCCTGCCTATCCCACAGGCTGACACCTGTCTCTTCTCCTATGCACTCAGACACCTATTTCCAACAAGGGTCTCTCCTTATCCTCTTTTTTTTTTTTTTGAGATGGAGTCTCACTCTGTTGCCCAGGCTAGAGTGTAGTGGTGTGATCTCGGCTCACTGCAAGCTCTGCCTCCTTGGTTCACGCCATTCTCCTGCCTCAACCTCCCGAGTAGCTGGGACTACAGGCGCCCACCACCACACCCAGCTAATTTTTTGTACTTTTAGTAGAGATGGGGTTTCACCGTATTAGCCAGGTTGGTCCCGATCTCCTGACCTCGTGATCTGCCCACCTCAGCCTCCCAAAGTGCTGAGATTACAGGTGTGAGCCACTGCACCTGGCCCCTTATCCTCAATTTTTAAAACGTGCTCATCTCTGGCTCCTTCTTTTCAGCTTTACAACATTTACTCTACAAATGCTTTGCCAAACAGGCAAACAAACTCACATCCACTGCCTTATGGTGGACTCTGACCCTGTGATGTTTTGTCTTTACAGTACCTCCTAGTTCATCTCTCTGCCTTTAGCCTTGGCCCCAGTGATCGAGGCTCTACACTGCCAGTACAAGAATCTCATGAAGACAGCAAATCTGATGATGCCCAGACTCTGAGGAGAATCTTTCAATGTCATCTGCATGAGTTTACTATTGCTGCTTTAACAAATTACCACAAATTTGGTAGCATTAAACAATACAAATTTATTATCCTACTCTTCTATAGGTTAAAAGTTTGACATGGATCTTACTGGGGTGGAATCAAAATGTTAGCAGGGCTGCGCTCCTTTTATGGAGTCTCTAGAGAAGAATCCATCTCCTAGCACCTTGCCCAGCTTCTACATGATGTCTGCATTCTTTGAGTCATAGCCTCTTCCTTCCCTTTAGCAAAAGCAGGTTGAGTTCTCACTCTGCCTCATTCTGACTTCTACATGGAAGGTTTTTTTAATTGTTTTGTTCATAGCTATATCCCCAGCACCTAGTAGAAAGTTTTTACTAAATGTTTGTTGAATAAATGAAAAAAAAATCAAAAACTTAAAAAAGATGTACTAAGTGTACTTAATAAATGCAGTTGTTCCACAGTCCCATCAGACCTGTAGTGTGAAGACAAAATTAGTACATCCCTTGGCCAGTTCACACATTTTTCAAGCCTTGATAAATGAAGAAGAATATAAGCTCCGTGGGCAGATAGGCAGATTCAAATGGGTCAGTTACCCCTTATTAGTATGACTTCCGGCAAGTTATTTATCCCATCAGCTTTGGTTTCACCCTGAGGCCAATAATATTAATTATAGGGTTATTTCAAGAAGTGAATACAATGATCTAGGTAAATAATCTAGCAATAAGTTAGTGTTAGAAATTATTACTGAGAAAAAACAGAGAAATACACTTTTTAAGGACACAAAGTACATGAGCTCTCAACTCCACACAACAATGGCAAGCACTTGAAAACAAAGACTGGCGTCTTCCTCCTTTCTCATCCTAGGAAGCTCACATCCCATGACCTAGGGGAGTAAGGTAGGTTAATAGCAAAACTGGCCTTCCTCACCTCACGCAAGTGAGATCTGCTAACGAAAAGATGTTAAACTAATATTTAAAAAAGTCAAGCTTGCTTTCTAAAACTATGTCTAGTTGTAATTATAAAGAAATTAAGGAACATGTTCTATCAAAGACTCTGGATTTCATTGTAAAGCACTGGAGGTAATGGGGTTATAAAAGTTATGTGGATGATTTGTTACACTACTATTACTCTCTGGAATTAAGTTTCCTACCATGTAGAAAAATGGGAGTGCGAACATGAATGAATCTCCCCTTCCTGTTGATTGCTTCAGCTGAACCCAGAGCTGGGCAGCCTGCTTCACTGGCTCCATAAGTCCCATTTTGTGGTTTCAGCCTGTCAAGGAGGTCACTCACTGATGACTCAGACATGCTGGCCTGAAGGTATTTATGTGATCTCCGGAGTCGGCAGAAAGCCTGCCCTCAGAACAAGGCAAATATATCCCTGCTCTTGATGGCTTCAAGCTCTGCAATGGGGGGCTGACCTGACAGCTGCTTGTCCTGAGGGAGAAATAAAGGAAACTGGTGAAACACATGCTATTTCCATGAATTCCCACTCATCTGCTGTTAGAAAATTCAGCTGAGACCCTGACAATAAAGGTTAGACTTGTAGTGTCACAATAGAAAGGAAGGGAACTTTAACTTGCCTTCAGCATACCAAACAGGCTGCACTTCACAAGATCTGTAACTCACTGAACCATCTAAGATGCACCACAGAAAAACTATCAATGGGCATTTGTCTGAATTCATATTTATGGCATCTGTTTGACATGCGGTTTTCATTTAGATGGCAATCCAGATACTGCTTTGCATAAAGTTCTGGCTTTTTGAGCTGTCCATATCAATTGTCTTTTACCAAATATCGAATTTTCAGATGTTTACAGATGCACCAGAAGAATATTTTCAAATCATTCAAAAGAGTGGCATCCAACAAAAAAATCTGAACTGAATGCTAATGAAAATTCTTGTGTTCCATGTAGAAAAATGCTCTAAAATGGAAAAAAATATTCCACCCAAATTTACAGCAAAAGAATAATTTTTCTCTCTTTGAAAATGAGTTATAGTATTGCCCTCCTCTCCTCATTCCTAATTTAGGCAAAAGGCCCGTATCAAATGCATTAAATCAGAGTTTAATCATTTTTATAACTCAGTGTAATTTTTTTTTAAGAAAAGCTGTAAAAAAAAATCCCAGTGCAATGACACAAGCATCTCTGAGTCAACTGTTATTTCAGGGATTTATGATAATTCCTCATCTTGAGGAGAAATGAAGCTAATTGAAACAAACTCTATACTTTATATTAACGCCATTTGAATACAGTGTGCATTGCCAGTTACAAAGTGACATGGAAAATGAGGCCGCTCTCAACAACACCATCGTTTCTCAGTTTTATGTATTTTTTAATTTCCTCTATGGAAAATCTGTTCTTCATAAAAGAACTGCTAGAGAAAAATGTGGAAAAAGTTGATTCATTCCATATTTACATTCTTTCTGGTACCTGGAAATGAACCAAATGCAAAAGTATGCCAAAAAGAAGTTAGTTGAGTCATTTAGAAAACTCATCTTCCCCCAGGCAAAAGGATAAACTGCCTTGAGAAAGCCCTGCTTTGATAATATAAAACACCTTCCAGCCTAATGAGATCTGTCCTTATAACCTTTTACCCAGGCCTCAAGGAGGCCAGTCTCAAGAAATTGCTAATTTTCTTTATCACACAATCTACCCTACAAACTTTCCACCAACCTAAGAGAGTCAGTACTACCCAAATTCAAAAATTCCTCCTCTGATATTTGAGTAGATGGGGGCACTTAACACAAATACATCCAACAGCAAAGAAGCACCAAATTACATACACCACAAAGTTGCCTTCAGTCCTCCTGGCCTGATCTGCTAATGCTATTTGCCATTTCACTTTGAAGAGCTGGGCAAAATAAAAGCAAGGTGTTGCTCTCACAAGGAGAGGGCAGCTGATTCATCCCTCACAGGGCTGCCAGATGCATTTCCCATTCAGCTTGTCATTAACAGCTTCATTTCATTTCATCTGCGATAAAAAACAATTTAGAAGCATGGAAATGACATTACAGTTAGGTTGTCCTGAAACATCACAGCAGTGAGAAAGCTATTACACAATTGAATCTTTCTTTATGAAAATCCATGGTTTTGCCTGAGTTCACAGAACCATGGAAATCATGGCTTTTGACTTGTACAGGTGACAAAATTTCTCCCGGAACAAAGCAGCCCTTCATAACTCTCACATAGAGGCAAAGTGACCCCTCACCTAAAGAAAGGGGGAGAAATCTGGGCCTCCAGAAGGTGGACAAGCCACGAAAATTTGACTGCCTTTTAGGAATGCCGTTCAAGAGGCCCCTCCCCTGGCTACCATCACAGGACCTCAGAAGTTGGTCTGGTGTGTTGGTGTTGGGTGAGAGCCGGGATGGTCACCTCATTTACCACTACTTGGTAGCAAACTCTTGCTTCTTGCTCTCACCAAGTCAGTTTCCTCTTTCATGCTTTTCTTCATTCAGTTCTCTCTTCTATGTCCAGCCCAGCAGCAATATACAGCAGAAAGACAACTGGATGTAAATTCATAAAGCCTAGGTTTCTGAATCCAACTTGAGTCACTGTGTAATCTATTAGACTAGATGGTCCTTGAAGCTTCCTCCAATTCCAAGGAATCCACAACTCCATTAATTTATTCACTGATTTATTCACTTGCATCTGCATCCTATATGTGCCAGAAGAAAAGCATGAAAGAGGAAACTGACTCCACATTATTCAACACTCATTGCAGACACCATCTTCTCTGGAAAGCCTCTGGTGCCTTATGTGATGTGTTCCCTTAAAATTCTGGGTAAGCTCCCCTTGATCTCACCCATCACACTGAATAATTGCTTATTTGCTTTTCATTTCTTGCACCAAATTCTAAGATTCCTGAAGATAGAAGGTATATTTTATTCTTTTCATATGTCATCAGCATAGCACCTGGCATACAGAGGTTGCTCGATAAATGAGTCTGATAATCCAAGCAAATTTCATCAAAGGCTTTTTTTACTTGTGTTTTACTCATATTATAAATTTTCAGGAAATTCCATGGCTATGATCTTCAAAATGATGTAGCGAATCTGTATACTAACACAAACATCTAGAACACAAAATACTAGAAGCTAACTATGAAAATATCACTTCTTTAGACAGTCAAAAAAGGATCATGTTCATATTGTAATAATCATTCACATGGAAGTTTACAAAGTACTTTCTCATATGATATCTCATATTAATATTTTCACACCCATGCCCAACAGCCCTTGCAATTTTTAATGTATTACATGAACAATATTATAACTACAGAAGTGATGTTTTTAGAAAATTAATGATGTCTCATGACACTGCAAATTGTTTTTTAAAAGAGGCAGAATATGAAAAATTTAAAAATAATCCACCATCTTAACAAATCTGCTGTGTTTAATTTTTCTATTTCTCTTTCCTACTTTTATCTGTTTACAAACACAATTTTTATATAGTTGAAGTCATACAATAAATACAATTTTTTACCCTGTTCTTTTTATGTTTTCATACTCTACTTAGTCTTAGTAATTATCATTTTAAGTAATTATAATTATCAAGAGCTGAATAATATTCTACCACAATTTATGGGTGCCAATGACAACTCATAGGCCTCTACCTTTAACCATCTCTCCTCATACTCTCAACTGTGTACTGGGTTGCTCTACCTGGATTCCTCATAGAAGGCTCACACTCAAGATGTATTATGACTAAGTCCATTGTTATTCCATTAACTTCTCCTTAAACCTGATCATCCTCCTGTGATCCTATTACAAGTAATATGGCACCACCACCATGCAAGTTTTCTTAACCTCTCTCTCTTTCCCATTCTCTTACTTTTAAATCCAAGTCAACAATTCTCATCAACATTACCTTTTAAAATATTTTGAATCTCTTTCCTTGTTTTAACCTCTCTGACATTACCTTTGTTCCTCAATTCTAACTTGAGTATTGGCACAGCCTCCTGTTATTCCCCACTTCATTCACTTTCCTCCAGACCACCAAGGTCATCTTTGTAAAATGGATATTGATCACTTCACTGCACTACTTCAATTCACCCAGTGGCTCACCAAAGCTATAGATAGACTCCAAATACCTTAACATACTATGCAAGGGCGTCAGCAATCTGGCCCTTTTCTACCACTCTGGTTTTGCATCCTGGGTACCAGTGATCCCCATCCTAGTCATACAAAAAGGACAAAGTCTGGGCCAGGAACCTGGGACTGAGGCTGGTGTCACTTCCTTGCAGGCCGCCCCCAGAAGGGAATCCAATGAAAGCCGAGACTGTTTTGGGGAAAGGCTGGATCAAAATCCTGGCAAACATCCATGTTAGCTGTTTCCAAGACCGGACAGGAGAAAGGTGCTTGTCTGAAGGCAAAGGAACCAAATTCAGGGAACCCACATAGAAGTGAAGACGGTTTTAGGACATAAAAGTAACAGCAGAGACCAAAGCAATTCTCTGAATTGAAAAGCAAGCAACTGACACACTTTCACTCAAAAGCTGCAGGCTAAAGAGCTTCCCAGGCTGAGTTTAGGACTATAGTTTGGAACTACAATTGGTTCTGAGGCACCACTTAAAGTGCCCCAAGGTGTCAAGCTGTCTCCAACCTACATATAAATGTGCTGTTTCTTCTGCCAGAGGGCTCACTGACCTTTTATCTGCCCGACAAAGCCACTCTTAAAGCATCGCCTCCTGTAGGAAGTCATCCCTGAGTCCAAAGGCAGTATTAAGTGTAGGTGACATTCTGGGATCAGCAGAATGTGAAGCATATTTGCATTTGGTAGGGAGCATCCAGTTCATCTTTGAACCACAGAAAATCATTAGAAATGCATAT